>NW_027363852.1:0-424820 GCF_046119375.1 Phyllobates terribilis
AATCCTAGCATGATAAAGAAGATTCAAAGAGAGTGAGATGCCAGCTCCTTTCATTCAGTCAGTAGCTTCAAACATTTCTGGTATATGAAAAACATGTTTTTCAATGGCAAAAATCAATGAATATTGTAAATGCACAAACAGTAATATCTCCACATTGCACGGTGCAATTCTGAAATTTTTAGCTTTTTCCTGTTAATCCTAGCATGATAAAGAAGATTCAAAGAGAGTGAGATGCCAGCTCCTTTCATTCAGTCAGTAGCTTCAAACATTTCTGGTATATGAAAAACATGTTTTTCAATGGCAAAAATCAATGAATATTGTAAATGCACAAACAGTAATATCTCCACATTGCAAGGTGCAATTCTGAAATTTTTTGCTTTTTCCTGCTAATCCTAGCATGATAAAGAAGATTCAAAGAGAGTGAGATGCCAGCTCCTTTCATTCAGTCAGTAGCTTCAAACATTTCTGGTATATGAAAAACATGTTTTTCAATGGCAAAAATCAATGCATATTGTAAATGCACAAACAGTAATATCTCCACATTGCACGGTGCAATTCTGAAATTTTTAGCTTTTTCCTGTTAATCCTAGCATGATAAAGAAGATTCAAAGAGAGTGAGATGCCAGCTCCTTTCATTCAGTCAGTAGCTTCAAACATTTCTGGTATATGAAAAACATGTTTTTCAATGGCAAAAATCAATGAATATTGTAAATGCACAAACAGTAATATCTCCACATTGCAAGGTGCAATTCTGATATTTTTTGCTTTTTCCTGTTAATCCTAGCATGATAAAGAAGATTCAAAGAGAGTGAGATGCCAGCTCCTTTCATTCAGTCAGTAGCTTCAAACATTTCTGGTATATGAAAAACATGTTTTTCAATGGCAAAAATCAATGAATATTGTAAATGCACAAACAGTAATATCTCCACATTGCAAGGTGCAATTCTGAAATTTTTTGCTTTTTCCTGCTAATCCTAGCATGATAAAGAAGATTCAAAGAGAGTGAGATGCCAGCTCCTTTCATTCAGTCAGTAGCTTCAAACATTTCTGGTATATGAAAAACATGTTTTTCAATGGCAAAAATCAATGAATATTGTAAATGCACAAACAGTAATATCTCCACATTGCAAGGTGCAATTCTGAAATTTTTTGCTTTTTCCTGCTAATCCTAGCATGATAAAGAAGATTCAAAGAGAGTGAGATGCCAGCTCCTTTCATTCAGTCAGTAGCTTCAAACATTTCTGGTATATGAAAAACATGTTTTTCAATGGCAAAAATCAATGAATATTGTAAATGCACAAACAGTAATATCTCCACATTGCACGGTGCAATTCTGAAATTTTTAGCTTTTTCCTGTTAATCCGAGCATGATAAAGAAGATTCAAAGAGAGTGAGATGCCAGCTCCTTTCATTCAGTCAGTAGCTTCAGACATTTCTGGTATATGAAAAACATGTTTTTCAATGGCAAAAATCAATGAATATTGTAAATGCACAAACAGTAATATCTCCACATTGCAAGGTGCAATTCTGAAATTTTTTGCTTTTTCCTGCTAATCCTAGCATGATAAAGAAGATTCAAAGAGAGTGAGATGCCAGCTCCTTTCATTCAGTCAGTAGCTTCAAACATTTCTGGTATATGAAAAACATGTTTTTCAATGGCAAAAATCAATGAATATTGTAAATGCACAAACAGTAATATCTCCACATTGCACGGTGCAATTCTGAAATTTTTAGCTTTTTCCTGTTAATCCTAGCATGATAAAGAAGATTCAAAGAGAGTGAGATGCCAGCTCCTTTCATTCAGTCAGTAGCTTCAAACATTTCTGGACGTTTTTCAATGGCAAAAATCAATGAATATTGTAAATGCACAAACAGTAATATCTCCACATTGCAAGGTGCAATTCTGAAATTTTTTGCTTTTTCCTGTTAATCCTAGCATGATAAAGAAGATTCAAAGAGAGTGAGATGCCAGCTCCTTTCATTCAGTCAGTAGCTTCAAACATTTCTGGTATATGAAAAACATGTTTTTCAATGGCAAAAATCAATGAATATTGTAAGTGCACAAACAGTAATATCTCCACATTGCACGGTGCAATTCTGAAATTTTTAGCTTTTTCCTGTTAATCCTAGCATGATAAAGAAGATTCAAAGAGAGTGAGATGCCAGCTCCTTTCATTCAGTCAGTAGCTTCAAACATTTCTGGTATATGAAAAACATGTTTTTCAATGGCAAAAATCAATGAATATTGTAAATGCACAAACAGTAATATCTCCACATTGCAAGGTGCAATTCTGAAATTTTTTGCTTTTTCCTGTTAATCCTAGCATGATAAAGAAGATTCAAAGAGAGTGAGATGCCAGCTCCTTTCATTCAGTCAGTAGCTTCAAACATTTCTGGTATATGAAAAACATGTTTTTCAATGGCAAAAATCAATGAATATTGTAAATGCACAAACAGTAATATCTCCACATTGCACGGTGCAATTCTGAAATTTTTAGCTTTTTCCTGTTAATCCTAGCATGATAAAGAAGATTCAAAGAGAGTGAGATGCCAGCTCCTTTCATTCAGTCAGTAGCTTCAAACATTTCTGGTATATGAAAAACATGTTTTTCAATGGCAAAAATCAATGAATATTGTAAATGCACAAACAGTAATATCTCCACATTGCAAGGTGCAATTCTGAAATTTTTAGCTTTTTCCTGTTAATCCTAGCATGATAAAGAAGATTCAAAGAGAGTGAGATGCCAGCTCCTTTCATTCAGTCAGTAGCTTCAAACATTTCTGGTATATGAAAAACATGTTTTTCAATGGCAAAAATCAATGAATATTGTAAATGCACAAACAGTAATATCTCCACATTGCAAGGTGCAATTCTGAAATTTTTTGCTTTTTCCTGCTAATCCTAGCATGATAAAGAAGATTCAAAGAGAGTGAGATGCCAGCTCCTTTCATTCAGTCAGTAGCTTCAAACATTTCTGGTATATGAAAAACATGTTTTTCAATGGCAAAAATCAATGAATATTGTAAATGCACAAACAGTAATATCTCCACATTGCACGGTGCAATTCTGAAATTTTTAGCTTTTTCCTGTTAATCCTAGCATGATAAAGAAGATTCAAAGAGAGTGAGATGCCAGCTCCTTTCATTCAGTCAGTAGCTTCAAACATTTCTGGTATATGAAAAACATGTTTTTCAATGGCAAAAATCAATGAATATTGTAAATGCACAAACAGTAATATCTCCACATTGCAAGGTGCAATTCTGAAATTTTTTGCTTTTTCCTGCTAATCCTAGCATGATAAAGAAGATTCAAAGAGAGTGAGATGCCAGCTCCTTTCATTCAGTCAGTAGCTTCAAACATTTCTTGTATATGAAAAACATGTTTTTCAATGGCAAAAATCAATGAATATTGTAAATGCACAAACAGTAATATCTCCACATTGCACGGTGCAATTCTGAAATTTTTAGCTTTTTCCTGTTAATCCTAGCATGATAAAGAAGATTCAAAGAGAGTGAGATGCCAGCTCCTTTCATTCAGTCAGTAGCTTCAAACATTTCTGGTATATGAAAAACATGTTTTTCAATGGCAAAAATCAATGAATATTGTAAATGCACAAACAGTAATATCTCCACATTGCAAGGTGCAATTCTGAAATTTTTTGCCTTTTCCTGTTAATCCTAGCATGATAAAGAAGATTCAAAGAGAGTGAGATGCCAGCTCCTTTCATTCAGTCAGTAGCTTCAAACATTTCTGGTATATGAAAAACATGTTTTTCAATGGCAAAAATCAATGAATATTGTAAATGCACAAACAGTAATATCTCCACATTGCAAGGTGCAATTCTGAAATTTTTTGCTTTTTCCTGCTAATCCTAGCATGATAAAGAAGATTCAAAGAGAGTGAGATGCCAGCTCATTTCATTCAGTCAGTAGCTTCAAACATTTCTGGTATATGAAAAACATGTTTTTCAATGGCAAAAATCAATGAATATTGTAAATGCACAAACAGTAATATCTCCACATTGCACGGTGCAATTCTGAAATTTTTAGCTTTTTCCTGTTAATCCTAGCATGATAAAGAAGATTCAAAGAGAGTGAGATGCCAGCTCCTTTCATTCAGT
This sequence comes from Phyllobates terribilis, assembly GCF_046119375.1. Classification (NCBI taxonomy): domain Eukaryota; kingdom Metazoa; phylum Chordata; class Amphibia; order Anura; family Dendrobatidae; genus Phyllobates; species Phyllobates terribilis. The sequence continues at coordinate 4,122 of NW_027363852.1, forward strand.
CAGTAGCTTCAAACATTTCTGGTATATGAAAAACATGTTTTTCAATGGCAAAAATCAATGAATATTGTAAATGCACAAACAGTAATATCTCCACATTGCAAGGTGCAATTCTGAAATTTTTTGCTTTTTCCTGCTAATCCTAGCATGATAAAGATTCAAAGAGAGTGAGATGCCAGCTCCTTTCATTCAGTCAGTAGCTTCAAACATTTCTGGTATATGAAAAACATGTTTTTCAATGGCAAAAATCAATGAATATTGTAAATGCACAAACAGTAATATCTCCACATTGCACGGTGCAATTCTGAAATTTTTAGCTTTTTCCTGTTAATCCTAGCATGATAAAGAAGATTCAAAGAGAGTGAGATGCCAGCTCCTTTCATTCAGTCAGTAGCTTCAAACATTTCTGGTATATGAAAAACATGTTTTTCAATGGCAAAAATCAATGAATATTGTAAATGCACAAACAGTAATATCTCCACATTGCAAGGTGCAATTCTGAAATTTTTTGCTTTTTCCTGTTAATCCTAGCATGATAAAGAAGATTCAAAGAGAGTGAGATGCCAGCTCCTTTCATTCAGTCAGTAGCTTCAAACATTTCTGGTATATGAAAAACATGTTTTTCAATGGCAAAAATCAATGAATATTGTAAATGCACAAACAGTAATATCTCCACATTGCAAGGTGCAATTCTGATATTTTTTGCTTTTTCCTGTTAATCCTAGCATGATAAAGATTCAAAGAGAGTGAGATGCCAGCTCCTTTCATTCAGTCAGTAGCTTCAAACATTTCTGGTATATGAAAAACATGTTTTTCAATGGCAAAAATCAATGAATATTGTAAATGCACAAACAGTAATATCTCCACATTGCAAGGTGCAATTCTGAAATTTTTTGCTTTTTCCTGCTAATCCTAGCATGATAAAGAAGATTCAAAGAGAGTGAGATGCCAGCTCCTTTCATTCAGTCAGTAGCTTCAAACATTTCTGGTATATGAAAAACATGTTTTTCAATGGCAAAAATCAATGAATATTGTAAATGCACAAACAGTAATATCTCCACATTGCAAGGTGCAATTCTGAAATTTTTTGCTTTTTCCTGCTAATCCTAGCATGATAAAGAAGATTCAAAGAGAGTGAGATGCCAGCTCCTTTCATTCAGTCAGTAGCTTCAAACATTTCTGGTATATGAAAAACATGTTTTTCAATGGCAAAAATCAATGAATATTGTAAATGCACAAACAGTAATATCTCCACATTGCAAGGTGCAATTCTGAAATTTTTTGCTTTTTCCTGCTAATCCTAGCATGATAAAGAAGATTCAAAGAGAGTGAGATGCCAGCTCCTTTCATTCAGTCAGTAGCTTCAAACATTTCTGGTATATGAAAAACATGTTTTTCAATGGCAAAAATCAATGAATATTGTAAATGCACAAACAGTAATATCTCCACATTGCAAGGTGCAATTCTGAAATTTTTTGCTTTTTCCTGCTAATCCTAGCATGATAAAGAAGATTCAAAGAGAGTGAGATGCCAGCTCCTTTCATTCAGTCAGTAGCTTCAAACATTTCTGGTATATGAAAAACATGTTTTTCAATGGCAAAAATCAATGAATATTGTAAATGCACAAACAGTAATATCTCCACATTGCACGGTGCAATTCTGAAATTTTTAGCTTTTTCCTGTTAATCCGAGCATGATAAAGAAGATTCAAAGAGAGTGAGATGCCAGCTCCTTTCATTCAGTCAGTAGCTTCAGACATTTCTGGTATATGAAAAACATGTTTTTCAATGGCAAAAATCAATGAATATTGTAAATGCACAAACAGTAATATCTCCACATTGCAAGGTGCAATTCTGAAATTTTTTGCTTTTTCCTGCTAATCCTAGCATGATAAAGAAGATTCAAAGAGAGTGAGATGCCAGCTCCTTTCATTCAGTCAGTAGCTTCAAACATTTCTGGTATATGAAAAACATGTTTTTCAATGGCAAAAATCAATGAATATTGTAAATGCACAAACAGTAATATCTCCACATTGCACGGTGCAATTCTGAAATTTTTAGCTTTTTCCTGTTAATCCTAGCATGATAAAGAAGATTCAAAGAGAGTGAGATGCCAGCTCCTTTCATTCAGTCAGTAGCTTCAAACATTTCTGGACGTTTTTCAATGGCAAAAATCAATGAATATTGTAAATGCACAAACAGTAATATCTCCACATTGCAAGGTGCAATTCTGAAATTTTTTGCTTTTTCCTGTTAATCCTAGCATGATAAAGAAGATTCAAAGAGAGTGAGATGCCAGCTCCTTTCATTCAGTCAGTAGCTTCAAACATTTCTGGTATATGAAAAACATGTTTTTCAATGGCAAAAATCAATGAATATTGTAAATGCACAAACAGTAATATCTCCACATTGCACGGTGCAATTCTGAAATTTTTAGCTTTTTCCTGTTAATCCTAGCATGATAAAGAAGATTCAAAGAGAGTGAGATGCCAGCTCCTTTCATTCAGTCAGTAGCTTCAAACATTTCTGGTATATGAAAAACATGTTTTTCAATGGCAAAAATCAATGAATATTGTAAATGCACAAACAGTAATATCTCCACATTGCAAGGTGCAATTCTGAAATTTTTAGCTTTTTCCTGTTAATCCTAGCATGATAAAGAAGATTCAAAGAGAGTGAGATGCCAGCTCCTTTCATTCAGTCAGTAGCTTCAAACATTTCTGGTATATGAAAAACATGTTTTTCAATGGCAAAAATCAATGAATATTGTAAATGCACAAACAGTAATATCTCCACATTGCAAGGTGCAATTCTGAAATTTTTTGCTTTTTCCTGCTAATCCTAGCATGATAAAGAAGATTCAAAGAGAGTGAGATGCCAGCTCCTTTCATTCAGTCAGTAGCTTCAAACATTTCTGGTATATGAAAAACATGTTTTTCAATGGCAAAAATCAATGAATATTGTAAATGCACAAACAGTAATATCTCCACATTGCACGGTGCAATTCTGAAATTTTTAGCTTTTTCCTGTTAATCCTAGCATGATAAAGAAGATTCAAAGAGAGTGAGATGCCAGCTCCTTTCATTCAGTCAGTAGCTTCAAACATTTCTGGTATATGAAAAACATGTTTTTCAATGGCAAAAATCAATGAATATTGTAAATGCACAAACAGTAATATCTCCACATTGCAAGGTGCAATTCTGAAATTTTTTGCTTTTTCCTGCTACTCCTAGCATGATAAAGAAGATTCAAAGAGAGTGAGATGCCAGCTCCTTTCATTCAGTCAGTAGCTTCAAACATTTCTTGTATATGAAAAACATGTTTTTCAATGGCAAAAATCAATGAATATTGTAAATGCACAAACAGTAATATCTCCACATTGCACGGTGCAATTCTGAAATTTTTAGCTTTTTCCTGTTAATCCTAGCATGATAAAGAAGATTCAAAGAGAGTGAGATGCCAGCTCCTTTCATTCAGTCAGTAGCTTCAAACATTTCTGGTATATGAAAAACATGTTTTTCAATGGCAAAAATCAATGAATATTGTAAATGCACAAACAGTAATATCTCCACATTGCAAGGTGCAATTCTGAAATTTTTTGCCTTTTCCTGTTAATCCTAGCATGATAAAGAAGATTCAAAGAGAGTGAGATGCCAGCTCCTTTCATTCAGTCAGTAGCTTCAAACATTTCTGGTATATGAAAAACATGTTTTTCAATGGCAAAAATCAATGAATATTGTAAATGCACAAACAGTAATATCTCCACATTGCAAGGTGCAATTCTGAAATTTTTTGCTTTTTCCTGCTAATCCTAGCATGATAAAGAAGATTCAAAGAGAGTGAGATGCCAGCTCATTTCATTCAGTCAGTAGCTTCAAACATTTCTGGTATATGAAAAACATGTTTTTCAATGGCAAAAATCAATGAATATTGTAAATGCACAAACAGTAATATCTCCACATTGCACGGTGCAATTCTGAAATTTTTAGCTTTTTCCTGTTAATCCTAGCATGATAAAGAAGATTCAAAGAGAGTGAGATGCCAGCTCCTTTCATTCAGTCAGTAGCTTCAAACATTTCTGGTATATGAAAAACATGTTTTTCAATGGCAAAAATCAATGAATATTGTAAATGCACAAACAGTAATATCTCCACATTGCAAGGTGCAATTCTGAAATTTTTTGCTTTTTCCTGCTAATCCTAGCATGATAAAGATTCAAAGAGAGTGAGATGCCAGCTCCTTTCATTCAGTCAGTAGCTTCAAACATTTCTGGTATATGAAAAACATGTTTTTCAATGGCAAAAATCAATGAATATTGTAAATGCACAAACAGTAATATCTCCACATTGCACGGTGCAATTCTGAAATTTTTAGCTTTTTCCTGTTAATCCTAGCATGATAAAGAAGATTCAAAGAGAGTGAGATGCCAGCTCCTTTCATTCAGTCAGTAGCTTCAAACATTTCTGGTATATGAAAAACATGTTTTTCAATGGCAAAAATCAATGAATATTGTAAATGCACAAACAGTAATATCTCCATATTGCAAGGTGCAATTCTGAAATTTTTTGCTTTTTCCTGCTAATCCTAGCATGATAAAGAAGATTCAAAGAGAGTGAGATGCCAGCTCCTTTCATTCAGTCAGTAGCTTCAAACATTTCTGGTATATGAAAAACATGTTTTTCAATGGCAAAAATCAATGAATATTGTAAATGCACAAACAGTAATATCTCCACATTGCACGGTGCAATTCTGAAATTTTTAGCTTTTTCCTGTTAATCCTAGCATGATAAAGAAGATTCAAAGAGAGTGAGATGCCAGCTCCTTTCATTCAGTCAGTAGCTTCAAACATTTCTGGTATATGAAAAACATGTTTTTCAATGGCAAAAATCAATGAATATTGTAAATGCACAAACAGTAATATCTCCACATTGCAAGGTGCAATTCTGAAATTTTTTGCTTTTTCCTGCTAATCCTAGCATGATAAAGAAGATTCAAAGAGAGTGAGATGCCAGCTCCTTTCATTCAGTCAGTAGCTTCAAACATTTCTGGTATATGAAAAACATGTTTTTCAATGGCAAAAATCAATGCATATTGTAAATGCACAAACAGTAATATCTCCACATTGCACGGTGCAATTCTGAAATTTTTAGCTTTTTCCTGTTAATCCTAGCATGATAAAGAAGATTCAAAGAGAGTGAGATGCCAGCTCCTTTCATTCAGTCAGTAGCTTCAAACATTTCTGGTATATGAAAAACATGTTTTTCAATGGCAAAAATCAATGAATATTGTAAATGCACAAACAGTAATATCTCCACATTGCAAGGTGCAATTCTGATATTTTTTGCTTTTTCCTGTTAATCCTAGCATGATAAAGAAGATTCAAAGAGAGTGAGATGCCAGCTCCTTTCATTCAGTCAGTAGCTTCAAACATTTCTGGTATATGAAAAACATGTTTTTCAATGGCAAAAATCAATGAATATTGTAAATGCACAAACAGTAATATCTCCACATTGCAAGGTGCAATTCTGAAATTTTTTGCTTTTTCCTGCTAATCCTAGCATGATAAAGAAGATTCAAAGAGAGTGAGATGCCAGCTCCTTTCATTCAGTCAGTAGCTTCAAACATTTCTGGTATATGAAAAACATGTTTTTCAATGGCAAAAATCAATGAATATTGTAAATGCACAAACAGTAATATCTCCACATTGCAAGGTGCAATTCTGAAATTTTTTGCTTTTTCCTGCTAATCCTAGCATGATAAAGAAGATTCAAAGAGAGTGAGATGCCAGCTCCTTTCATTCAGTCAGTAGCTTCAAACATTTCTGGTATATGAAAAACATGTTTTTCAATGGCAAAAATCAATGAATATTGTAAATGCACAAACAGTAATATCTCCACATTGCACGGTGCAATTCTGAAATTTTTAGCTTTTTCCTGTTAATCCGAGCATGATAAAGAAGATTCAAAGAGAGTGAGATGCCAGCTCCTTTCATTCAGTCAGTAGCTTCAGACATTTCTGGTATATGAAAAACATGTTTTTCAATGGCAAAAATCAATGAATATTGTAAATGCACAAACAGTAATATCTCCACATTGCAAGGTGCAATTCTGAAATTTTTTGCTTTTTCCTGCTAATCCTAGCATGATAAAGAAGATTCAAAGAGAGTGAGATGCCAGCTCCTTTCATTCAGTCAGTAGCTTCAAACATTTCTGGTATATGAAAAACATGTTTTTCAATGGCAAAAATCAATGAATATTGTAAATGCACAAACAGTAATATCTCCACATTGCACGGTGCAATTCTGAAATTTTTAGCTTTTTCCTGTTAATCCTAGCATGATAAAGAAGATTCAAAGAGAGTGAGATGCCAGCTCCTTTCATTCAGTCAGTAGCTTCAAACATTTCTGGACGTTTTTCAATGGCAAAAATCAATGAATATTGTAAATGCACAAACAGTAATATCTCAACATTGCAAGGTGCAATTCTGAATTTTTTTGCTTTTTCCTGTTAATCCTAGCATGATAAAGAAGATTCAAAGAGAGTGAGATGCCAGCTCCTTTCATTCAGTCAGTAGCTTCAAACATTTCTGGTATATGAAAAACATGTTTTTCAATGGCAAAAATCAATGAATATTGTAAGTGCACAAACAGTAATATCTCCACATTGCACGGTGCAATTCTGAAATTTTTAGCTTTTTCCTGTTAATCCTAGCATGATAAAGAAGATTCAAAGAGAGTGAGATGCCAGCTCCTTTCATTCAGTCAGTAGCTTCAAACATTTCTGGTATATGAAAAACATGTTTTTCAATGGCAAAAATCAATGAATATTGTAAATGCACAAACAGTAATATCTCCACATTGCAAGGTGCAATTCTGAAATTTTTTGCTTTTTCCTGTTAATCCTAGCATGATAAAGAAGATTCAAAGAGAGTGAGATGCCAGCTCCTTTCATTCAGTCAGTAGCTTCAAACATTTCTGGTATATGAAAAACATGTTTTTCAATGGCAAAAATCAATGAATATTGTAAATGCACAAACAGTAATATCTCCACATTGCAAGGTGCAATTCTGAAATTTTTTGCTTTTTCCTGCTAATCCTAGCATGATAAAGAAGATTCAAAGAGAGTGAGATGCCAGCTCCTTTCATTCAGTCAGTAGCTTCAAACATTTCTGGTATATGAAAAACATGTTTTTCAATGGCAAAAATCAATGAATATTGTAAATGCACAAACAGTAATATCTCCACATTGCACGGTGCAATTCTGAAATTTTTAGCTTTTTCCTGTTAATCCTAGCATGATAAAGAAGATTCAAAGAGAGTGAGATGCCAGCTCCTTTCATTCAGTCAGTAGCTTCAAACATTTCTGGTATATGAAAAACATGTTTTTCAATGGCAAAAATCAATGAATATTGTAAATGCACAAACAGTAATATCTCCACATTGCAAGGTGCAATTCTGAAATTTTTTGCTTTTTCCTGCTAATCCTAGCATGATAAAGAAGATTCAAAGAGAGTGAGATGCCAGCTCCTTTCATTCAGTCAGTAGCTTCAAACATTTCTGGTATATGAAAAACATGTTTTTCAATGGCAAAAATCAATGAATATTGTAAATGCACAAACAGTAATATCTCCACATTGCAAGGTGCAATTCTGAAATTTTTTGCTTTTTCCTGCTAATCCTAGCATGATAAAGAAGATTCAAAGAGAGTGAGATGCCAGCTCCTTTCATTCAGTCAGTAGCTTCAAACATTTCTGGTATATGAAAAACATGTTTTTCAATGGCAAAAATCAATGAATATTGTAAATGCACAAACAGTAATATCTCCACATTGCACGGTGCAATTCTGAAATTTTTAGCTTTTTCCTGTTAATCCGAGCATGATAAAGAAGATTCAAAGAGAGTGAGATGCCAGCTCCTTTCATTCAGTCAGTAGCTTCAGACATTTCTGGTATATGAAAAACATGTTTTTCAATGGCAAAAATCAATGAATATTGTAAATGCACAAACAGTAATATCTCCACATTGCAAGGTGCAATTCTGAAATTTTTTGCTTTTTCCTGCTAATCCTAGCATGATAAAGAAGATTCAAAGAGAGTGAGATGCCAGCTCCTTTCATTCAGTCAGTAGCTTCAAACATTTCTGGTATATGAAAAACATGTTTTTCAATGGCAAAAATCAATGAATATTGTAAATGCACAAACAGTAATATCTCCACATTGCACGGTGCAATTCTGAAATTTTTAGCTTTTTCCTGTTAATCCTAGCATGATAAAGAAGATTCAAAGAGAGTGAGATGCCAGCTCCTTTCATTCAGTCAGTAGCTTCAAACATTTCTGGACGTTTTTCAATGGCAAAAATCAATGAATATTGTAAATGCACAAACAGTAATATCTCCACATTGCAAGGTGCAATTCTGAAATTTTTTGCTTTTTCCTGTTAATCCTAGCATGATAAAGAAGATTCAAAGAGAGTGAGATGCCAGCTCCTTTCATTCAGTCAGTAGCTTCAAACATTTCTGGTATATGAAAAACATGTTTTTCAATGGCAAAAATCAATGAATATTGTAAATGCACAAACAGTAATATCTCCACATTGCACGGTGCAATTCTGAAATTTTTAGCTTTTTCCTGTTAATCCTAGCATGATAAAGAAGATTCAAAGAGAGTGAGATGGTCCCGGACGGGCATATGGACTCTTCCTCCCCCAGCCGTCATTTATACCCGACGCTAAATAATTGGCTTTATAAAAATGAACTATTTGATACATTTAGATGTCTGCAAACTACCTCCAAAGAATTCTCCCATTTTTCGGATGCGCACCAAATGGCCTCTAGAATAGACTTAATAATAACTGACGTTTTTTCTTTACCCAAATTCTCTAACGTATCTATAGGCCTTAGGTCTCTATCAGATCATGCCCCTACGTCATGTGAAATTCATATTGGTCCTCTTATTAAAAATGGATTTCTTTGGAAATGTAGATCTTCACTTATTCATAACCCCAAAAACAAAAAAATTATTGAAAAAGCTATTTCTGATTATTTTAGGGAGAACGATACCCCAGATTTATCTAATCCCTTCTCCAGCTGGTGCGCTCACAAGGCCGTCCTTCGTGGTGTACTAATGCAGATATCCTCATCTGAAAAAAAAGAAAAAAGATCAAAAATTAATTCTCTTCAAAAACTGATTAGGGAAAAAGAATTAGAGCAAATTAATCTTCCTTCCCCTTCCCCAATAATTCAAAAAGAACTCTCAAATTTAAGGGTAGAGCTAAAATCAGAAATTTCTTCCTCCTATGATGCAATTATTCGGAAATCAAAATTTAATTACTATGCGGCTCTAAATAAACCTACCCGCTTTATGGCCCGCCTAGTCAAATGTAAAAGAGCAATTAATAGAATAGATAAAATAAAAAACAATAGTGGAATAACGTTTTGCCACCCTAAAGATATAGTGAACCAGTTTGCAAATTTTTACAAAAAACTCTACAACATCAAAACTGATCCTCTAATTTCCCATCCTCACCCAGATGCAATCAACAAATTTTTATCCTCCATTAACCTACCGAAATTGAGCCCTCTGGATCACGAGTCATTGAATAAGCCTTTTTCTAACCTTGAAATTATTAACACAATAAAGCAACTTAAAGATTTCAAGGCTCCGGGTCCAGATGGGTTCATTAATGAGTATTATAAAACTTTTTGTGACCTACTTTCTTCCCCTCTCACGAAAATTTTCAATCATGCTTCCTCAATAAGCTCCTTCCCCTCAGAAATGCTGGAAGCCACCATTACCCTAATACCCAAGTCTAAGGATGAGAGAGATAATGTTAAAAATTATAGGCCCATTTCGCTAATTAACACTGATATTAAGATATATTCGAAAATTCTGGCCAATCGTTTATCGACTATTCTCCCATCTCTCATCAACGATGATCAGATTGGCTTCGTTGGTGGGAGGCAAGCAACTGATGGCTCTAGAAGACTTCTGAATATTATTAAGGTGATAAATACGGCGAAACTCCCAACTTCATTGCTTGCTTTAGACGCTGAAAAAGCTTTCGACAGGTTAAATTGGCTATACCTTAAACTCACCCTTATTAAATTCGGTTTTGATAACAAATTTCTCTCTTCAATTATGGCCCTCTATTCTAACCCCCAAGCAAAAATTTATGTTAACAATTATCTCTCAAATCCAATCCCTATCACAAATGGTACTAGACAGGGTTGCCCACTTTCCCCCCTTCTCTTTGTCCTGGCTATGGAGCCTTTGGCACAGAGGATTAGAGAAAACACTGACATTAGGGGGATTTCTACCCCATCTCGAGAATTTAAAATTGGCCTCTTTGCAGATGATGTTATGCTTTCCTTGCTGGACCCAGTAAATTCGGTTGCGGAAGTTTCGAAGGTTCTAGAACTATTCTCTCAGATTTCTTATTTTAAGATCAATAATGAGAAGTCTAAACTTTTAAACATTAATCTGGACCGTCAGACGAGAGAGGTTTTACACTCGAGATTTTCCTTCGGTTTGGCTAAACGCAATCTGACTTATTTGGGGATCAGTATTGGTAAAACTATTAACTCAACAATTTCTGACAACCTGGTTCTGATTGAGGATATCGTCCGTGGAGATTTGATGGAATTTTTGAAAAGAGATTTGTCATGGTGGGGTAGAGTCCTCTCTATTAAGATGTTTGTTCTACCCAAAATCTTGTATTTTTTCCGCAACTTACCTCTAACTATTTCTCACATCTTTATTCAAAAAATTCAAAATCAGATTAATTCCTATGTCTGGGATAATAAACGTGCGAGGATATCTGCAGATATATTGTACAAGAATAAGTGCAACGGAGGTCTGAGCCACCCTAATATTTTCGCTTACTATTTGGCAAACCTCATCAAACAGAGCAGTAATTGGTTTAATTCTGACAGTCCCCCAGCTTGGATGACTCTGGAGACCTTCTTAAATAATGGTTCTTCTCCCCGTGAATTGTTACTTAGGCATCTCTTTAAACAGTGCACTCATGATTCTTCCCATCCTATTTTCCAGGCGATTATTGACGCCTGGAAAAAAATCGCCAAAAGAAAGAAAAAGAGTCCCCTAAGAGATTCTGATAGGGATAAGTTTTCTTTTGTCAAAAATTTTCCAATTGGTTTTGTTGCTGATCTGTATAACTCTTCCATTCCAGATCAGTGGGACAATAAAGGGTTAAGGAAAATTGGAGACTTCTATGAAGCTTCTGCCTTTATTCCTTTCCAAACTCTTAAAAAAAGATTCAACTTACCTTCTTCTGATTTCTTTTTATACTCTCATTTAAAGAGCATTATTCTGGAATTTATTTCTGGTAAACTTATTGTTTCTGAAACCTCGGTGAACCTGTTAAGCAACCCATCCCACAAAATTTTTTGGAGCCTGAGACACATATATAACAGCTTCAATAATGATCTTTCCTTCCAAAAACACCTCTACATGATACGCTGGGAAAAAGATCTAAAACTCAATTTCCAATCCGATCAATGGGAGAGTGCTGTTCTTTTTTCTCAGGCCTCTAATATATCTATGCCCTTACAAGAGGCTTACTTCAAAATTCTAACCAGATGGTATTACACTCCAATCAGGCTTCACCATATAAAGCCCAGCAACTCTCCCCTTTGTTGGAGGGAGTGCGGCCTCAGGGGAGATCTTTTACATCTCTTTTGGAGCTGCCCAAAAATCCGGAATCTATGGGCTCAGATCTCTTCTTTGGTAGATGACCTTTTAGGCAGACCTGTAGTATTGACCCCTCAAATGGCTTTACTATCCTTAGATCTTGAACCATATAAGTCGTTTGAAAGATCTTTGGTGATTCACTTATTTTCAGTGTGTAAGAACGCATTGGCTTTTTATTGGAGAAAGTCACATGTCCCCACTTTGGAGGACTTAGTTGATAAGATGAATCTCCATAGAATATTTGAACTCAGATTTTCCCTTATCAACAATAATTTACTTAAATTTTCTAGGAAGTGGGATATTTGGCTCACTAAATTCCCTCAACCCTCTCATAACGCTGGAACATCTTAATGTGTGTCGTGTTTAGCTCATTAATATGTTTAATTTTGCTAATGATAGTAATGTGTGTTTAAAGTGTTCAAATTTCTGTATTATCGTATATACTATTTGACGAACAAAATTCTCCCATCTTTCCTGTTTATCCATTCCCGTTTGTTCCCTTTCCCTTTCCTTTCCCTCAGAATTTTTCCCTTATTATGAATATTCTTTTGTCACTACTTTTATGCTACGTGTGTTATTCCCCTGTTAAATTGTTTATTAAAAATAAAAAAATATGGTAAAACAAAGAGAGTGAGATGCCAGCTCCTTTCATTCAGTCAGTAGCTTCAAACATTTCTGGTATATGAAAAACATGTTTTTCAATGGCAAAAATCAATGAATATTGTAAATGCACAAACAGTAATATCTCCACATTGCAAGGTGCAATTCTGAAATTTTTTGCTTTTTCCTGTTAATCCTAGCATGATAAAGAAGATTCAAAGAGAGTGAGATGCCAGCTCCTTTCATTCAGTCAGTAGCTTCAAACATTTCTGGTATATGAAAAACATGTTTTTCAATGGCAAAAATCAATGAATATTGTAAATGCACAAACAGTAATATCTCCAAATTGCAAGGTGCAATTCTGAAATTTTTTGCTTTTTCCTGCTAATCCTAGCATGATAAAGAAGATTCAAAGAGAGTGAGATGCCAGCTCCTTTCATTCAGTCAGTAGCTTCAAACATTTCTGGTATATGAAAAACATGTTTTTCAATGGCAAAAATCAATGAATATTGTAAATGCACAAACAGTAATATCTCCACATTGCAAGGTGCAATTCTGAAATTTTTTGCTTTTTCCTGCTAATCCTAGCATGATAAAGAAGATTCAAAGAGAGTGAGATGCCAGCTCCTTTCATTCAGTCAGTAGCTTCAAACATTTCTGGTATATGAAAAACATGTTTTTCAATGGCAAAAATCAATGAATATTGTAAATGCACAAACAGTAATATCTCCACATTGCACGGTGCAATTCTGAAATTTTTAGCTTTTTCCTGTTAATCCTAGCATGATAAAGAAGATTCAAAGAGAGTGAGATGCCAGCTCCTTTCATTCAGTCAGTAGCTTCAAACATTTCTGGTATATGAAAAACATGTTTTTCAATGGCAAAAATCAATGAATATTGTAAATGCACAAACAGTAATATCTCCACATTGCAAGGTGCAATTCTGAAATTTTTTGCTTTTTCCTGTTAATCCTAGCATGATAAAGAAGATTCAAAGAGAGTGAGATGCCAGCTCCTTTCATTCAGTCAGTAGCTTCAAACATTTCTGGTATATGAAAAACATGTTTTTCAATGGCAAAAATCAATGAATATTGTAAATGCACAAACAGTAATATCTCCACATTGCAAGGTGCAATTCTGAAATTTTTAGCTTTTTCCTGCTAATCCTAGCATGATAAAGAAGATTCAAAGAGAGTGAGATGCCAGCTCCTTTCATTCAGTCAGTAGCTTCAAACATTTCTGGTATATGAAAAACATGTTTTTCAATGGCAAAAATCAATGAATATTGTAAATGCACAAACAGTAATATCTCCACATTGCACGGTGCAATTCTGAAATTTTTAGCTTTTTCCTGTTAATCCTAGCATGATAAAGAAGATTCAAAGAGAGTGAGATGCCAGCTCCTTTCATTCAGTCAGTAGCTTCAAACATTTCTGGACGTTTTTCAATGGCAAAAATCAATGAATATTGTAAATGCACAAACAGTAATATCTCCACATTGCAAGGTGCAATTCTGAAATTTTTTGCTTTTTCCTGTTAATCCTAGCATGATAAAGAAGATTCAAAGAGAGTGAGATGCCAGCTCCTTTCATTCAGTCAGTAGCTTCAAACATTTCTGGTATATGAAAAACATGTTTTTCAATGGCAAAAATCAATGAATATTGTAAATGCACAAACAGTAATATCTCCACATTGCACGGTGCAATTCTGAAATTTTTAGCTTTTTCCTGTTAATCCTAGCATGATAAAGAAGATTCAAAGAGAGTGAGATGCCAGCTCCTTTCATTCAGTCAGTAGCTTCAAACATTTCTGGTAAATGAAAAACATGTTTTTCAATGGCAAAAATCAATGAATATTGTAAATGCACAAACAGTAATATCTCCACATTGCAAGGTGCAATTCTGAAATTTTTTGCTTTTTCCTGCTAATCCTAGCATGATAAAGAAGATTCAAAGAGAGTGAGATGCCAGCTCCTTTCATTCAGTCAGTAGCTTCAAACATTTCTGGTATATGAAAAACATGTTTTTCAATGGCAAAAATCAATGAATATTGTAAATGCACAAACAGTAATATCTCCACATTGCACGGTGCAATTCTGAAATTTTTAGCTTTTTCCTGTTAATCCTAGCATGATAAAGAAGATTCAAAGAGAGTGAGATGCCAGCTCCTTTCATTCAGTCAGTAGCTTCAAACATTTCTGGACGTTTTTCAATGGCAAAAATCAATGAATATTGTAAATGCACAAACAGTAATATCTCCACATTGCAAGGTGCAATTCTGAAATTTTTTGCTTTTTCCTGTTAATCCTAGCATGACAAAGAAGATTCAAAGAGAGTGAGATGCCAGCTCCTTTCATTCAGTCAGTAGCTTCAAACATTTCTGGTATATGAAAAACATGTTTTTCAATGGCAAAAATCAATGAATATTGTAAGTGCACAAACAGTAATATCTCCACATTGCACGGTGCAATTCTGAAATTTTTAGCTTTTTCCTGTTAATCCTAGCATGATAAAGAAGATTCAAAGAGAGTGAGATGCCAGCTCCTTTCATTCAGTCAGTAGCTTCAAACATTTCTGGTATATGAAAAACATGTTTTTCAATGGCAAAAATCAATGAATATTGTAAATGCACAAACAGTAATATCTCCACATTGCAAGGTGCAATTCTGAAATTTTTTGCTTTTTCCTGTTAATCCTAGCATGATAAAGAAGATTCAAAGAGAGTGAGATGCCAGCTCCTTTCATTCAGTCAGTAGCTTCAAACATTTCTGGTATATGAAAAACATGTTTTTCAATGGCAAAAATCAATGAATATTGTAAATGCACAAACAGTAATATCTCCACATTGCAAGGTGCAATTCTGAAATTTTTAGCTTTTTCCTGCTAATCCTAGCATGATAAAGAAGATTCAAAGAGAGTGAGATGCCAGCTCCTTTCATTCAGTCAGTAGCTTCAAACATTTCTGGTATATGAAAAACATGTTTTTCAATGGCAAAAATCAATGAATATTGTAAATGCACAAACAGTAATATCTCCACATTGCACGGTGCAATTCTGAAATTTTTAGCTTTTTCCTGTTAATCCTAGCATGATAAAGAAGATTCAAAGAGAGTGAGATGCCAGCTCCTTTCATTCAGTCAGTAGCTTCAAACATTTCTGGTATATGAAAAACATGTTTTTCAATGGCAAAAATCAATGAATATTGTAAATGCACAAACAGTAATATCTCCACATTGCAAGGTGCAATTCTGAAATTTTTTGCTTTTTCCTGCTAATCCTAGCATGATAAAGAAGATTCAAAGAGAGTGAGATGCCAGCTCCTTTCATTCAGTCAGTAGCTTCAAACATTTCTGGTATATGAAAAACATGTTTTTCAATGGCAAAAATCAATGAATATTTTAAATGCACAAACAGTAATATCTCCACATTGCACGGTGCAATTCTGAAATTTTTAGCTTTTTCCTGTTAATCCTAGCATGATAAAGAAGATTCAAAGAGAGTGAGATGCCAGCTCCTTTCATTCAGTCAGTAGCTTCAAACATTTCTGGTATATGAAAAACATGTTTTTCAATGGCAAAAATCAATGAATATTGTAAATGCACAAACAGTAATATCTCCAAATTGCAAGGTGCAATTCTGAAATTTTTTGCTTTTTCCTGTTAATCCTAGCATGATAAAGAAGATTCAAAGAGAGTGAGATGCCAGCTCCTTTCATTCAGTCAGTAGCTTCAAACATTTCTGGTATATGAAAAACATGTTTTTCAATGGCAAAAATCAATGAATATTGTAAATGCACAAACAGTAATATCTCCACATTGCAAGGTGCAATTCTGAAATTTTTTGCTTTTTCCTGCTAATCCTAGCATGATAAAGAAGATTCAAAGAGAGTGAGATGCCAGCTCCTTTCATTCAGTCAGTAGCTTCAAACATTTCTGGTATATGAAAAACATGTTTTTCAATGGCAAAAATCAATGAATATTGTAAATGCACAAACAGTAATATCTCCACATTGCAAGGTGCAATTCTGAAATTTTTTGCTTTTTCCTGCTAATCCTAGCATGATAAAGAAGATTCAAAGAGAGTGAGATGCCAGCTCCTTTCATTCAGTCAGTAGCTTCAAACATTTCTGGTATATGAAAAACATGTTTTTCAATGGCAAAAATCAATGAATATTGTAAATGCACAAACAGTAATATCTCCACATTGCACGGTGCAATTCTGAAATTTTTAGCTTTTTCCTGTTAATCCGAGCATGATAAAGAAGATTCAAAGAGAGTGAGATGCCAGCTCCTTTCATTCAGTCAGTAGCTTCAGACATTTCTGGTATATGAAAAACATGTTTTTCAATGGCAAAAATCAATGAATATTGTAAATGCACAAACAGTAATATCTCCACATTGCAAGGTGCAATTCTGAAATTTTTTGCTTTTTCCTGCTAATCCTAGCATGATAAAGAAGATTCAAAGAGAGTGAGATGCCAGCTCCTTTCATTCAGTCAGTAGCTTCAAACATTTCTGGTATATGAAAAACATGTTTTTCAATGGCAAAAATCAATGAATATTGTAAATGCACAAACAGTAATATCTCCACATTGCACGGTGCAATTCTGAAATTTTTAGCTTTTTCCTGTTAATCCTAGCATGATAAAGAAGATTCAAAGAGAGTGAGATGCCAGCTCCTTTCATTCAGTCAGTAGCTTCAAACATTTCTGGACGTTTTTCAATGGCAAAAATCAATGAATATTGTAAATGCACAAACAGTAATATCTCCACATTGCAAGGTGCAATTCTGAAATTTTTTGCTTTTTCCTGTTAATCCTAGCATGATAAAGAAGATTCAAAGAGAGTGAGATGCCAGCTCCTTTCATTCAGTCAGTAGCTTCAAACATTTCTGGTATATGAAAAACATGTTTTTCAATGGCAAAAATCAATGAATATTGTAAATGCACAAACAGTAATATCTCCACATTGCACGGTGCAATTCTGAAATTTTTAGCTTTTTCCTGTTAATCCTAGCATGATAAAGAAGATTCAAAGAGAGTGAGATGGTCCCGGACGGGCATATGGACTCTTCCTCCCCCAGCCGTCATTTATACCCGACGCTAAATAATTGGCTTTATAAAAATGAACTATTTGATACATTTAGATGTCTGCAAACTACCTCCAAAGAATTCTCCCATTTTTCGGATGCGCACCAAATGGCCTCTAGAATAGACTTAATAATAACTGACGTTTTTTCTTTACCCAAATTCTCTAACGTATCTATAGGCCTTAGGTCTCTATCAGATCATGCCCCTACGTCATGTGAAATTCATATTGGTCCTCTTATTAAAAATGGATTTCTTTGGAAATGTAGATCTTCACTTATTCATAACCCCAAAAACAAAAAAATTATTGAAAAAGCTATTTCTGATTATTTTAGGGAGAACGATACCCCAGATTTATCTAATCCCTTCTCCAGCTGGTGCGCTCACAAGGCCGTCCTTCGTGGTGTACTAATGCAGATATCCTCATCTGAAAAAAAAGAAAAAAGATCAAAAATTAATTCTCTTCAAAAACTGATTAGGGAAAAAGAATTAGAGCAAATTAATCTTCCTTCCCCTTCCCCAATAATTCAAAAAGAACTCTCAAATTTAAGGGTAGAGCTAAAATCAGAAATTTCTTCCTCCTATGATGCAATTATTCGGAAATCAAAATTTAATTACTATGCGGCTCTAAATAAACCTACCCGCTTTATGGCCCGCCTAGTCAAATGTAAAAGAGCAATTAATAGAATAGATAAAATAAAAAACAATAGTGGAATAACGTTTTGCCACCCTAAAGATATAGTGAACCAGTTTGCAAATTTTTACAAAAAACTCTACAACATCAAAACTGATCCTCTAATTTCCCATCCTCACCCAGATGCAATCAACAAATTTTTATCCTCCATTAACCTACCGAAATTGAGCCCTCTGGATCACGAGTCATTGAATAAGCCTTTTTCTAACCTTGAAATTATTAACACAATAAAGCAACTTAAAGATTTCAAGGCTCCGGGTCCAGATGGGTTCATTAATGAGTATTATAAAACTTTTTGTGACCTACTTTCTTCCCCTCTCACGAAAATTTTCAATCATGCTTCCTCAATAAGCTCCTTCCCCTCAGAAATGCTGGAAGCCACCATTACCCTAATACCCAAGTCTAAGGATGAGAGAGATAATGTTAAAAATTATAGGCCCATTTCGCTAATTAACACTGATATTAAGATATATTCGAAAATTCTGGCCAATCGTTTATCGACTATTCTCCCATCTCTCATCAACGATGATCAGATTGGCTTCGTTGGTGGGAGGCAAGCAACTGATGGCTCTAGAAGACTTCTGAATATTATTAAGGTGATAAATACGGCGAAACTCCCAACTTCATTGCTTGCTTTAGACGCTGAAAAAGCTTTCGACAGGTTAAATTGGCTATACCTTAAACTCACCCTTATTAAATTCGGTTTTGATAACAAATTTCTCTCTTCAATTATGGCCCTCTATTCTAACCCCCAAGCAAAAATTTATGTTAACAATTATCTCTCAAATCCAATCCCTATCACAAATGGTACTAGACAGGGTTGCCCACTTTCCCCCCTTCTCTTTGTCCTGGCTATGGAGCCTTTGGCACAGAGGATTAGAGAAAACACTGACATTAGGGGGATTTCTACCCCATCTCGAGAATTTAAAATTGGCCTCTTTGCAGATGATGTTATGCTTTCCTTGCTGGACCCAGTAAATTCGGTTGCGGAAGTTTCGAAGGTTCTAGAACTATTCTCTCAGATTTCTTATTTTAAGATCAATAATGAGAAGTCTAAACTTTTAAACATTAATCTGGACCGTCAGACGAGAGAGGTTTTACACTCGAGATTTTCCTTCGGTTTGGCTAAACGCAATCTGACTTATTTGGGGATCAGTATTGGTAAAACTATTAACTCAACAATTTCTGACAACCTGGTTCTGATTGAGGATATCGTCCGTGGAGATTTGATGGAATTTTTGAAAAGAGATTTGTCATGGTGGGGTAGAGTCCTCTCTATTAAGATGTTTGTTCTACCCAAAATCTTGTATTTTTTCCGCAACTTACCTCTAACTATTTCTCACATCTTTATTCAAAAAATTCAAAATCAGATTAATTCCTATGTCTGGGATAATAAACGTGCGAGGATATCTGCAGATATATTGTACAAGAATAAGTGCAACGGAGGTCTGAGCCACCCTAATATTTTCGCTTACTATTTGGCAAACCTCATCAAACAGAGCAGTAATTGGTTTAATTCTGACAGTCCCCCAGCTTGGATGACTCTGGAGACCTTCTTAAATAATGGTTCTTCTCCCCGTGAATTGTTACTTAGGCATCTCTTTAAACAGTGCACTCATGATTCTTCCCATCCTATTTTCCAGGCGATTATTGACGCCTGGAAAAAAATCGCCAAAAGAAAGAAAAAGAGTCCCCTAAGAGATTCTGATAGGGATAAGTTTTCTTTTGTCAAAAATTTTCCAATTGGTTTTGTTGCTGATCTGTATAACTCTTCCATTCCAGATCAGTGGGACAATAAAGGGTTAAGGAAAATTGGAGACTTCTATGAAGCTTCTGCCTTTATTCCTTTCCAAACTCTTAAAAAAAGATTCAACTTACCTTCTTCTGATTTCTTTTTATACTCTCATTTAAAGAGCATTATTCTGGAATTTATTTCTGGTAAACTTATTGTTTCTGAAACCTCGGTGAACCTGTTAAGCAACCCATCCCACAAAATTTTTTGGAGCCTGAGACACATATATAACAGCTTCAATAATGATCTTTCCTTCCAAAAACACCTCTACATGATACGCTGGGAAAAAGATCTAAAACTCAATTTCCAATCCGATCAATGGGAGAGTGCTGTTCTTTTTTCTCAGGCCTCTAATATATCTATGCCCTTACAAGAGGCTTACTTCAAAATTCTAACCAGATGGTATTACACTCCAATCAGGCTTCACCATATAAAGCCCAGCAACTCTCCCCTTTGTTGGAGGGAGTGCGGCCTCAGGGGAGATCTTTTACATCTCTTTTGGAGCTGCCCAAAAATCCGGAATCTATGGGCTCAGATCTCTTCTTTGGTAGATGACCTTTTAGGCAGACCTGTAGTATTGACCCCTCAAATGGCTTTACTATCCTTAGATCTTGAACCATATAAGTCGTTTGAAAGATCTTTGGTGATTCACTTATTTTCAGTGTGTAAGAACGCATTGGCTTTTTATTGGAGAAAGTCACATGTCCCCACTTTGGAGGACTTAGTTGATAAGATGAATCTCCATAGAATATTTGAACTCAGATTTTCCCTTATCAACAATAATTTACTTAAATTTTCTAGGAAGTGGGATATTTGGCTCACTAAATTCCCTCAACCCTCTCATAACGCTGGAACATCTTAATGTGTGTCGTGTTTAGCTCATTAATATGTTTAATTTTGCTAATGATAGTAATGTGTGTTTAAAGTGTTCAAATTTCTGTATTATCGTATATACTATTTGACGAACAAAATTCTCCCATCTTTCCTGTTTATCCATTCCCGTTTGTTCCCTTTCCCTTTCCTTTCCCTCAGAATTTTTCCCTTATTATGAATATTCTTTTGTCACTACTTTTATGCTACGTGTGTTATTCCCCTGTTAAATTGTTTATTAAAAATAAAAAAATATGGTAAAACAAAGAGAGTGAGATGCCAGCTCCTTTCATTCAGTCAGTAGCTTCAAACATTTCTGGTATATGAAAAACATGTTTTTCAATGGCAAAAATCAATGAATATTGTAAATGCACAAACAGTAATATCTCCACATTGCAAGGTGCAATTCTGAAATTTTTTGCTTTTTCCTGTTAATCCTAGCATGATAAAGAAGATTCAAAGAGAGTGAGATGCCAGCTCCTTTCATTCAGTCAGTAGCTTCAAACATTTCTGGTATATGAAAAACGTTTTTCAATGGCAAAAATCAATGAATATTGTAAATGCACAAACAGTAATATCTCCACATTGCAAGGTGCAATTCTGAAATTTTTTGCTTTTTCCTGCTAATCCTAGCATGATAAAGAAGATTCAAAGAGAGTGAGATGCCAGCTCCTTTCATTCAGTCAGTAGCTTCAAACATTTCTGGTATATGAAAAACATGTTTTTCAATGGCAAAAATCAATGAATATTGTAAATGCACAAACAGTAATATCTCCACATTGCACGGTGCAATTCTGAAATTTTTAGCTTTTTCCTGTTAATCCTAGCATGATAAAGAAGATTCAAAGAGAGTGAGATGCCAGCTCCTTTCATTCAGTCAGTAGCTTCAAACATTTCTGGTATATGAAAAACATGTTTTTCAATGGCAAAAATCAATGAATATTGTAAATGCACAAACAGTAATATCTCCACATTGCAAGGTGCAATTCTGAAATTTTTTGCTTTTTCCTGCTAATCCTAGCATGATAAAGAAGATTCAAAGAGAGTGAGATGCCAGCTCCTTTCATTCAGTCAGTAGCTTCAAACATTTCTGGTATATGAAAAACATGTTTTTCAATGGCAAAAATCAATGAATATTGTAAATGCACAAACAGTAATATCTCCACATTGCAAGGTGCAATTCTGAAATTTTTTGCTTTTTCCTGCTAATCCTAGCATGATAAAGAAGATTCAAAGAGAGTGAGATGCCAGCTCCTTTCATTCAGTCAGTAGCTTCAAACATTTCTGGTATATGAAAAACATGTTTTTCAATGGCAAAAATCAATGAATATTGTAAATGCACAAACAGTAATATCTCCACATTGCACGGTGCAATTCTGAAATTTTTAGCTTTTTCCTGTTAATCCGAGCATGATAAAGAAGATTCAAAGAGAGTGAGATGCCAGCTCCTTTCATTCAGTCAGTAGCTTCAGACATTTCTGGTATATGAAAAACATGTTTTTCAATGGCAAAAATCAATGAATATTGTAAATGCACAAACAGTAATATCTCCACATTGCAAGGTGCAATTCTGAAATTTTTTGCTTTTTCCTGCTAATCCTAGCATGATAAAGAAGATTCAAAGAGAGTGAGATGCCAGCTCCTTTCATTCAGTCAGTAGCTTCAAACATTTCTGGTATATGAAAAACATGTTTTTCAATGGCAAAAATCAATGAATATTGTAAATGCACAAACAGTAATATCTCCACATTGCACGGTGCAATTCTGAAATTTTTAGCTTTTTCCTGTTAATCCTAGCATGATAAAGAAGATTCAAAGAGAGTGAGATGCCAGCTCCTTTCATTCAGTCAGTAGCTTCAAACATTTCTGGACGTTTTTCAATGGCAAAAATCAATGAATATTGTAAATGCACAAACAGTAATATCTCCACATTGCAAGGTGCAATTCTGAAATTTTTTGCTTTTTCCTGTTAATCCTAGCATGATAAAGAAGATTCAAAGAGAGTGAGATGCCAGCTCCTTTCATTCAGTCAGTAGCTTCAAACATTTCTGGTATATGAAAAACATGTTTTTCAATGGCAAAAATCAATGAATATTGTAAATGCACAAACAGTAATATCTCCACATTGCACGGTGCAATTCTGAAATTTTTAGCTTTTTCCTGTTAATCCTAGCATGATAAAGAAGATTCAAAGAGAGTGAGATGGTCCCGGACGGGCATATGGACTCTTCCTCCCCCAGCCGTCATTTATACCCGACGCTAAATAATTGGCTTTATAAAAATGAACTATTTGATACATTTAGATGTCTGCAAACTACCTCCAAAGAATTCTCCCATTTTTCGGATGCGCACCAAATGGCCTCTAGAATAGACTTAATAATAACTGACGTTTTTTCTTTACCCAAATTCTCTAACGTATCTATAGGCCTTAGGTCTCTATCAGATCATGCCCCTACGTCATGTGAAATTCATATTGGTCCTCTTATTAAAAATGGATTTCTTTGGAAATGTAGATCTTCACTTATTCATAACCCCAAAAACAAAAAAATTATTGAAAAAGCTATTTCTGATTATTTTAGGGAGAACGATACCCCAGATTTATCTAATCCCTTCTCCAGCTGGTGCGCTCACAAGGCCGTCCTTCGTGGTGTACTAATGCAGATATCCTCATCTGAAAAAAAAGAAAAAAGATCAAAAATTAATTCTCTTCAAAAACTGATTAGGGAAAAAGAATTAGAGCAAATTAATCTTCCTTCCCCTTCCCCAATAATTCAAAAAGAACTCTCAAATTTAAGGGTAGAGCTAAAATCAGAAATTTCTTCCTCCTATGATGCAATTATTCGGAAATCAAAATTTAATTACTATGCGGCTCTAAATAAACCTACCCGCTTTATGGCCCGCCTAGTCAAATGTAAAAGAGCAATTAATAGAATAGATAAAATAAAAAACAATAGTGGAATAACGTTTTGCCACCCTAAAGATATAGTGAACCAGTTTGCAAATTTTTACAAAAAACTCTACAACATCAAAACTGATCCTCTAATTTCCCATCCTCACCCAGATGCAATCAACAAATTTTTATCCTCCATTAACCTACCGAAATTGAGCCCTCTGGATCACGAGTCATTGAATAAGCCTTTTTCTAACCTTGAAATTATTAACACAATAAAGCAACTTAAAGATTTCAAGGCTCCGGGTCCAGATGGGTTCATTAATGAGTATTATAAAACTTTTTGTGACCTACTTTCTTCCCCTCTCACGAAAATTTTCAATCATGCTTCCTCAATAAGCTCCTTCCCCTCAGAAATGCTGGAAGCCACCATTACCCTAATACCCAAGTCTAAGGATGAGAGAGATAATGTTAAAAATTATAGGCCCATTTCGCTAATTAACACTGATATTAAGATATATTCGAAAATTCTGGCCAATCGTTTATCGACTATTCTCCCATCTCTCATCAACGATGATCAGATTGGCTTCGTTGGTGGGAGGCAAGCAACTGATGGCTCTAGAAGACTTCTGAATATTATTAAGGTGATAAATACGGCGAAACTCCCAACTTCATTGCTTGCTTTAGACGCTGAAAAAGCTTTCGACAGGTTAAATTGGCTATACCTTAAACTCACCCTTATTAAATTCGGTTTTGATAACAAATTTCTCTCTTCAATTATGGCCCTCTATTCTAACCCCCAAGCAAAAATTTATGTTAACAATTATCTCTCAAATCCAATCCCTATCACAAATGGTACTAGACAGGGTTGCCCACTTTCCCCCCTTCTCTTTGTCCTGGCTATGGAGCCTTTGGCACAGAGGATTAGAGAAAACACTGACATTAGGGGGATTTCTACCCCATCTCGAGAATTTAAAATTGGCCTCTTTGCAGATGATGTTATGCTTTCCTTGCTGGACCCAGTAAATTCGGTTGCGGAAGTTTCGAAGGTTCTAGAACTATTCTCTCAGATTTCTTATTTTAAGATCAATAATGAGAAGTCTAAACTTTTAAACATTAATCTGGACCGTCAGACGAGAGAGGTTTTACACTCGAGATTTTCCTTCGGTTTGGCTAAACGCAATCTGACTTATTTGGGGATCAGTATTGGTAAAACTATTAACTCAACAATTTCTGACAACCTGGTTCTGATTGAGGATATCGTCCGTGGAGATTTGATGGAATTTTTGAAAAGAGATTTGTCATGGTGGGGTAGAGTCCTCTCTATTAAGATGTTTGTTCTACCCAAAATCTTGTATTTTTTCCGCAACTTACCTCTAACTATTTCTCACATCTTTATTCAAAAAATTCAAAATCAGATTAATTCCTATGTCTGGGATAATAAACGTGCGAGGATATCTGCAGATATATTGTACAAGAATAAGTGCAACGGAGGTCTGAGCCACCCTAATATTTTCGCTTACTATTTGGCAAACCTCATCAAACAGAGCAGTAATTGGTTTAATTCTGACAGTCCCCCAGCTTGGATGACTCTGGAGACCTTCTTAAATAATGGTTCTTCTCCCCGTGAATTGTTACTTAGGCATCTCTTTAAACAGTGCACTCATGATTCTTCCCATCCTATTTTCCAGGCGATTATTGACGCCTGGAAAAAAATCGCCAAAAGAAAGAAAAAGAGTCCCCTAAGAGATTCTGATAGGGATAAGTTTTCTTTTGTCAAAAATTTTCCAATTGGTTTTGTTGCTGATCTGTATAACTCTTCCATTCCAGATCAGTGGGACAATAAAGGGTTAAGGAAAATTGGAGACTTCTATGAAGCTTCTGCCTTTATTCCTTTCCAAACTCTTAAAAAAAGATTCAACTTACCTTCTTCTGATTTCTTTTTATACTCTCATTTAAAGAGCATTATTCTGGAATTTATTTCTGGTAAACTTATTGTTTCTGAAACCTCGGTGAACCTGTTAAGCAACCCATCCCACAAAATTTTTTGGAGCCTGAGACACATATATAACAGCTTCAATAATGATCTTTCCTTCCAAAAACACCTCTACATGATACGCTGGGAAAAAGATCTAAAACTCAATTTCCAATCCGATCAATGGGAGAGTGCTGTTCTTTTTTCTCAGGCCTCTAATATATCTATGCCCTTACAAGAGGCTTACTTCAAAATTCTAACCAGATGGTATTACACTCCAATCAGGCTTCACCATATAAAGCCCAGCAACTCTCCCCTTTGTTGGAGGGAGTGCGGCCTCAGGGGAGATCTTTTACATCTCTTTTGGAGCTGCCCAAAAATCCGGAATCTATGGGCTCAGATCTCTTCTTTGGTAGATGACCTTTTAGGCAGACCTGTAGTATTGACCCCTCAAATGGCTTTACTATCCTTAGATCTTGAACCATATAAGTCGTTTGAAAGATCTTTGGTGATTCACTTATTTTCAGTGTGTAAGAACGCATTGGCTTTTTATTGGAGAAAGTCACATGTCCCCACTTTGGAGGACTTAGTTGATAAGATGAATCTCCATAGAATATTTGAACTCAGATTTTCCCTTATCAACAATAATTTACTTAAATTTTCTAGGAAGTGGGATATTTGGCTCACTAAATTCCCTCAACCCTCTCATAACGCTGGAACATCTTAATGTGTGTCGTGTTTAGCTCATTAATATGTTTAATTTTGCTAATGATAGTAATGTGTGTTTAAAGTGTTCAAATTTCTGTATTATCGTATATACTATTTGACGAACAAAATTCTCCCATCTTTCCTGTTTATCCATTCCCGTTTGTTCCCTTTCCCTTTCCTTTCCCTCAGAATTTTTCCCTTATTATGAATATTCTTTTGTCACTACTTTTATGCTACGTGTGTTATTCCCCTGTTAAATTGTTTATTAAAAATAAAAAAATATGGTAAAACAAAGAGAGTGAGATGCCAGCTCCTTTCATTCAGTCAGTAGCTTCAAACATTTCTGGTATATGAAAAACATGTTTTTCAATGGCAAAAATCAATGAATATTGTAAATGCACAAACAGTAATATCTCCACATTGCAAGGTGCAATTCTGAAATTTTTTGCTTTTTCCTGTTAATCCTAGCATGATAAAGAAGATTCAAAGAGAGTGAGATGCCAGCTCCTTTCATTCAGTCAGTAGCTTCAAACATTTCTGGTATATGAAAAACGTTTTTCAATGGCAAAAATCAATGAATATTGTAAATGCACAAACAGTAATATCTCCACATTGCAAGGTGCAATTCTGAAATTTTTTGCTTTTTCCTGCTAATCCTAGCATGATAAAGAAGATTCAAAGAGAGTGAGATGCCAGCTCCTTTCATTCAGTCAGTAGCTTCAAACATTTCTGGTATATGAAAAACATGTTTTTCAATGGCAAAAATCAATGAATATTGTAAATGCACAAACAGTAATATCTCCACATTGCACGGTGCAATTCTGAAATTTTTAGCTTTTTCCTGTTAATCCTAGCATGATAAAGAAGATTCAAAGAGAGTGAGATGCCAGCTCCTTTCATTCAGTCAGTAGCTTCAAACATTTCTGGTATATGAAAAACATGTTTTTCAATGGCAAAAATCAATGAATATTGTAAATGCACAAACAGTAATATCTCCACATTGCAAGGTGCAATTCTGAAATTTTTTGCTTTTTCCTGCTAATCCTAGCATGATAAAGAAGATTCAAAGAGAGTGAGATGCCAGCTCCTTTCATTCAGTCAGTAGCTTCAATCATTTCTGGATGTTTTTCAATGGCAAAAATCAATGAATATTGTAAATGCACAAACAGTAATTTCTCCGCATTGCAAGGTGCAATTCTGAAATTTTTTGCTTTTTCCTGCTCCTCTTAGCATGATAAAGAAGATTCAGAGAGTGAGATGCCAGCTCCTTTCATTCAGTCAGTAGCTTCAGTCATTTCTGGACGTTTTTCAATGGCAAAAATCAATGAATATTGTAAATGCACAAACAGTAATTTCTCCGCATTGCAAGGTGCAATTCTGAAATTTTTTGCTTTTTCCTGCTCCTCTTAGCATGATAAAGAAGATTCAAAGAGAGTGAGATGCCAGCTCCTTTCATTCAGTCAGTAGCTTCAAACATTTCTGGTATAAACATTTCTGGACGTTTTTCAATGGCAAAAATCAATGAATATTGTAAATGCACAAACAGTAATATCTCCACATTGCAAGGTGCAATTCTGAAATTTTTTGCTTTTTCCTGCTCCTCTTAGCATGATAAAGAAGATTCAAAGAGAGTGAGATGCCAGCTCTTTTCATTCAGTCAGTAGCTTCAATCATTTCTGGACGTTTTTCAATGGCAAAAATCAATGAATATTGTAAATGCACAAACAGTAATTTCTCCGCATTGCAAGGTGCAATTCTGAAATTTTTTGCTTTTTCCTGCTCCTCTTAGCATGATAAAGAAGATTCAAAGAGAGTGAGATGCCAGCTCCTTTCATTCAGTCAGTAGCTTCAATCATTTCTGGTATATGAATAACATGATGTTTTTCAATGGCAAAAATCAATGAATATTGTAAATGCACAAACAGTAATTTCTCCGCATTGCAAGGTGCAATTCTGAAATTTTTTGCTTTTTCCTGCTCCTCTTAGCATGATAAAGAAGATTCAAAGAGAGTGAGATGCCAGCTCTTTTCATTCAGTCAGTAGCTTCAATCATTTCTGGACGTTTTTCAATGGCAAAAATCAATGAATATTGTAAATGCACAAACAGTAATTTCTCCGCATTGCAAGGTGCAATTCTGAAATTTTTTGCTTTTTCCTGCTCCTCTTAGCATGATAAAGAAGATTCAAAGAGAGTGAGATGCCAGCTCCTTTCATTCAGTCAGTAGCTTCAGTCATTTCTGGACGTTTTTCAATGGCAAAAATCAATGAATATTGTAAATGCACAAACAGTAATTTCTCCGCATTGCAAGGTGCAATTCTGAAATTTTTTGCTTTTTCCTGCTCCTCTTAGCATGATAAAGAAGATTCAAAGAGAGTGAGATGCCAGCTCCTTTCATTCAGTCAGTAGCTTCAAACATTTCTGGTATAAACATTTCTGGACGTTTTTCAATGGCAAAAATCAATGAATATTGTAAATGCACAAACAGTAATATCTCCACATTGCAAGGTTCAATTCTGAATTTTTTTGCTTTTTCCTGCTAATCCTAGCATGATAAAGAAGATTCAAAGAGAATGAGATGCCAGCTCCTTTCATTCAGTCAGTAGCTTCAAACATTTCTGGACGTTTTTCAATGGCAAAAATCAATGAATATTGTAAATGCACAAACAGTAATATCTCCACATTGCAAGGTGCAATTCTGAAATTTTTTGCTTTTTCCTGCTAATCCTAGCATGATAAAGAAGATTCAAATAGAGTGAGATGCCAGCTCCTTTCATTCAGTCAGTAGCTTCAAACATTTCTGGACGTTTTTCAATGGCAAAAATCAATGAATATTGTAAATGCACAAACAGTAATATCTCCACATTGCAAGGTTCAATTCTGAAATTTTTTGCTTTTTCCTGCTAATCCTAGCATGATAAAGAAGATTCAAAGAGAATGAGATGCCAGCTCCTTTCATTCAGTCAGTAGCTTCAAACATTTCTGGTATATGAATAACATGATGTTTTTCAATGGCAAAAATCAATGAATATTGTAAATGCACAAACAGTAATATCTCCATATTGCAAGGTGCAATTCTGAAATTTTTTGCCTTTTCCTGCTAATCCTAGCATGATAAAGAAGATTCAAAGAGAGTGAGATGCCAGCTCCTTTCATTCAGTCAGTAGCTTCAAACATTTCTGGACGTTTTTCAATGGCAAAAATCAATGAATATTGTAAATGCACAAACAGTAATTTCTCCGCATTGCAAGGTGCAATTCTGAAATTTTTTGCTTTTTCCTGCTCCTCTTAGCATGATAAAGAAGATTCAAAGAGAGTGAGATGCCAGCTCCTTTCATTCAGTCAGTAGCTTCAAACATTTCTGGTATATGAATAACATGATGTTTTTCAATGGCAAAAATCAATGAATATTGTAAATGCACAAACAGTAATTTCTCCGCATTGCAAGGTGCAATTCTGAAATTTTTTGCTTTTTCCTGCTCCTCTTAGCATGATAAAGAAGATTCAAAGAGAGTGAGATGCCAGCTCCTTTCATTCAGTCAGTAGCTTCAATCTTTTCTGGACGTTTTTCAATGGCAAAAATCAATGAATATTGTAAATGCACAAACAGTAATTTCTCCGCATTGCAAGGTGCAATTCTGAAATTTTTTGCTTTTTCCTGCTCCTCTTAGCATGATAAAGAAGATTCAAAGAGAGTGAGATGCCAGCTCCTTTCATTCAGTCAGTAGCTTCAATCATTTCTGGTATATGAATAACATGATGTTTTTCAATGGCAAAAATCAATGAATATTGTAAATGCACAAACAGTAATTTCTCCGCATTGCAAGGTGCAATTCTGAAATTTTTTGCTTTTTCCTGCTCCTCTTAGCATGGTAAAGAAGATTCAAAGAGAGTGAGATGCCAGCTCCTTTCATTCAGTCAGTAGCTTCAAACATTTCTGGTATATGAAAAACATGTTTTTCAATGGCAAAAATCAATGAATATTGTAAATGCACAAACAGTAATATCTCCACATTGCAAGGTGCAATTCTGAAATTTTTTGCTTTTTCCTGTTAATCCTAGCATGATAAAGAAGATTCAAAGAGAGTGAGATGCCAGCTCCTTTCATTCAGTCAGTAGCTTCAAACATTTCTGGTATATGAAAAACATGTTTTTCAATGGCAAAAATCAATGAATATTGTAAATGCACAAACAGTAATATCTCCACATTGCAAGGTGGATTTCTGAAATTTTTTGCTTTTTCCTGCTAATCCTAGCATGATAAAGAAGATTCAAAGAGAGTGAGATGCCAGCTCCTTTCATTCAGTCAGTAGCTTCAAACATTTCTGGTATATGAAAAACATGTTTTTCAATGGCAAAAATCAATGAATATTGTAAATGCACAAACAGTAATATCTCCACATTGCACGGTGCAATTCTGAAATTTTTAGCTTTTTCCTGTTAATCCTAGCATGATAAAGAAGATTCAAAGAGAGTGAGATGCCAGCTCCTTTCATTCAGTCAGTAGCTTCAAACATTTCTGGTATATGAAAAACATGTTTTTCAATGGCAAAAATCAATGAATATTGTAAATGCACAAACAGTAATATCTCCACATTGCAAGGTGCAATTCTGAAATTTTTTGCTTTTTCCTGCTAATCCTAGCATGATAAAGAAGATTCAAAGAGAGTGAGATGCCAGCTCCTTTCATTCAGTCAGTAGCTTCAAACATTTCTGGTATATGAAAAACATGTTTTTCAATGGCAAAAATCAATGAATATTGTAAATGCACAAACAGTAATATCTCCACATTGCACGGTGCAATTCTGAAATTTTTTGCTTTTTCCTGTTAATCCTAGCATGATAAAGAAGATTCAAAGAGAGTGAGATGCCAGCTCCTTTCATTCAGTCAGTAGCTTCAAACATTTCTGGTATATGAAAAACATGTTTTTCAATGGCAAAAATCAATGAATATTGTAAATGCACAAACAGTAATATCTCCACATTGCAAGGTGCAATTCTGAAATTTTTTGCTTTTTCCTGTTAATCCTAGCATGATAAAGAAGATTCAAAGAGAGTGAGATGCCAGCTCCTTTCATTCAGTCAGTAGCTTCAAACATTTCTGGTATATGAAAAACATGTTTTTCAATGGCAAAAATCAATGAATATTGTAAATGCACAAACAGTAATATCTCCACATTGCAAGGTGCAATTCTGAAATTTTTTGCTTTTTCCTGCTAATCCTAGCATGATAAAGAAGATTCAAAGAGAGTGAGATGCCAGCTCCTTTCATTCAGTCAGTAGCTTCAAACATTTCTGGTATATGAAAAACATGTTTTTCAATGGCAAAAATCAATGAATATTGTAAATGCACAAACAGTAATATCTCCACATTGCACGGTGCAATTCTGAAATTTTTAGCTTTTTCCTGTTAATCCTAGCATGATAAAGAAGATTCAAAGAGAGTGAGATGCCAGCTCCTTTCATTCAGTCAGTAGCTTCAAACATTTCTGGTATATGAAAAACATGTTTTTCAATGGCAAAAATCAATGAATATTGTAAATGCACAAACAGTAATATCTCCACATTGCAAGGTGCAATTCTGAAATTTTTTGCTTTTTCCTGCTAATCCTAGCATGATAAAGAAGATTCAAAGAGAGTGAGATGCCAGCTCCTTTCATTCAGTCAGTAGCTTCAAACATTTCTGGTATATGAAAAACATGTTTTTCAATGGCAAAAATCAATGAATATTGTAAATGCACAAACAGTAATATCTCCACATTGCACGGTGCAATTCTGAAATTTTTAGCTTTTTCCTGTTAATCCTAGCGTGATAAAGAAGATTCAAAGAGAGTGAGATGCCAGCTCCTTTCATTCAGTCAGTAGCTTCAAACATTTCTGGTATATGAAAAACATGTTTTTCAATGGCAAAAATCAATGAATATTGTAAATGCACAAACAGTAATATCTCCACATTGCAAGGTGCAATTCTGAAATTTTTTGCTTTTTCCTGCTAATCCTAGCATGATAAAGAAGATTCAAAGAGAGTGAGATGCCAGCTCCTTTCATTCAGTCAGTAGCTTCAAACATTTCTGGTATATGAAAAACATGTTTTTCAATGGCAAAAATCAATGAATATTGTAAATGCACAAACAGTAATATCTCCACATTGCAAGGTGCAATTCTGAAATTTTTTGCTTTTTCCTGTTAATCCTAGCATGATAAAGAAGATTCAAAGAGAGTGAGATGCCAGCTCCTTTCATTCAGTCAGTAGCTTCAAACATTTCTGGTATATGAAAAACATGTTTTTCAATGGCAAAAATCAATGAATATTGTAAATGCACAAACAGTAATATCTCCACATTGCAAGGTGCAATTCTGAAATTTTTTGCTTTTTCCTGCTAATCCTAGCATGATAAAGAAGATTCAAAGAGAGTGAGATGCCAGCTCCTTTCATTCAGTCAGTAGCTTCAAACATTTCTGGTATATGAAAAACATGTTTTTCAATGGCAAAAATCAATGAATATTGTAAATGCACAAACAGTAATATCTCCACATTGCACGGTGCAATTCTGAAATTTTTAGCTTTTTCCTGTTAATCCTAGCATGATAAAGAAGATTCAAAGAGAGTGAGATGCCAGCTCCTTTCATTCAGTCAGTAGCTTCAAACATTTCTGGTATATGAAAAACATGTTTTTCAATGGCAAAAATCAATGAATATTGTAAATGCACAAACAGTAATATCTCCACATTGCAAGGTGCAATTCTGAAATTTTTTGCTTTTTCCTGCTAATCCTAGCATGATAAAGAAGATTCAAAGAGAGTGAGATGCCAGCTCCTTTCATTCAGTCAGTAGCTTCAAACATTTCTGGTATATGAAAAACATGTTTTTCAATGGCAAAAATCAATGAATATTGTAAATGCACAAACAGTAATATCTCCACATTGCAAGGTGCAATTCTGAAATTTTTTGCTTTTTCCTGTTAATCCTAGCATGATAAAGAAGATTCAAAGAGAGTGAGATGCCAGCTCCTTTCATTCAGTCAGTAGCTTCAAACATTTCTGGTATATGAAAAACATGTTTTTCAATGGCAAAAATCAATGAATATTGTAAATGCACAAACAGTAATATCTCCACATTGCAAGGTGCAATTCTGAAATTTTTTGCTTTTTCCTGCTAATCCTAGCATGATAAAGAAGATTCAAAGAGAGTGAGATGCCAGCTCCTTTCATTCAGTCAGTAGCTTCAAACATTTCTGGTATATGAAAAACATGTTTTTCAATGGCAAAAATCAATGAATATTGTAAATGCACAAACAGTAATATCTCCACATTGCACGGTGCAATTCTGAAATTTTTAGCTTTTTCCTGTTAATCCTAGCATGATAAAGAAGATTCAAAGAGAGTGAGATGCCAGCTCCTTTCATTCAGTCAGTAGCTTCAAACATTTCTGGTATATGAAAAACGTTTTTCAATGGCAAAAATCAATGAATATTGTAAATGCACAAACAGTAATATCTCCACATTGCAAGGTGCAATTCTGAAATTTTTTGCTTTTTCCTGCTAATCCTAGCATGATAAAGAAGATTCAAAGAGAGTGAGATGCCAGCTCCTTTCATTCAGTCAGTAGCTTCAAACATTTCTGGTATATGAAAAACATGTTTTTCAATGGCAAAAATCAATGAATATTGTAAATGCACAAACAGTAATATCTCCACATTGCAAGGTGCAATTCTGAAATTTTTTGCTTTTTCCTGCTAATCCTAGCATGATAAAGAAGATTCAAAGAGAGTGAGATGCCAGCTCCTTTCATTCAGTCAGTAGCTTCAAACATTTCTGGTATATGAAAAACATGTTTTTCAATGGCAAAAATCAATGAATATTGTAAATGCACAAACAGTAATATCTCCACATTGCACGGTGCAATTCTGAAATTTTTAGCTTTTTCCTGTTAATCCTAGCATGATAAAGAAGATTCAAAGAGAGTGAGATGCCAGCTCCTTTCATTCAGTCAGTAGCTTCAAACATTTCTGGTATATGAAAAACATGTTTTTCAATGGCAAAAATCAATGAATATTGTAAATGCACAAACAGTAATATCTCCACATTGCAAGGTGCAATTCTGAAATTTTTTGCTTTTTCCTGCTAATCCTAGCATGATAAAGAAGATTCAAAGAGAGTGAGATGCCAGCTCCTTTCATTCAGTCAGTAGCTTCAAACATTTCTGGTATATGAAAAACATGTTTTTCAATGGCAAAAATCAATGAATATTGTAAATGCACAAACAGTAATATCTCCACATTGCAAGGTGCAATTCTGAAATTTTTTGCTTTTTCCTGTTAATCCTAGCATGATAAAGAAGATTCAAAGAGAGTGAGATGCCAGCTCCTTTCATTCAGTCAGTAGCTTCAAACATTTCTGGTATATGAAAAACATGTTTTTCAATGGCAAAAATCAATGAATATTGTAAATGCACAAACAGTAATATCTCCACATTGCAAGGTGCAATTCTGAAATTTTTTGCTTTTTCCTGCTAATCCTAGCATGATAAAGAAGATTCAAAGAGAGTGAGATGCCAGCTCCTTTCATTCAGTCAGTAGCTTCAAACATTTCTGGTATATGAAAAACATGTTTTTCAATGGCAAAAATCAATGAATATTGTAAATGCACAAACAGTAATATCTCCACATTGCACGGTGCAATTCTGAAATTTTTAGCTTTTTCCTGTTAATCCTAGCATGATAAAGAAGATTCAAAGAGAGTGAGATGCCAGCTCCTTTCATTCAGTCAGTAGCTTCAAACATTTCTGGTATATGAAAAACGTTTTTCAATGGCAAAAATCAATGAATATTGTAAATGCACAAACAGTAATATCTCCACATTGCAAGGTGCAATTCTGAAATTTTTTGCTTTTTCCTGCTAATCCTAGCATGATAAAGAAGATTCAAAGAGAGTGAGATGCCAGCTCCTTTCATTCAGTCAGTAGCTTCAAACATTTCTGGTATATGAAAAACATGTTTTTCAATGGCAAAAATCAATGAATATTGTAAATGCACAAACAGTAATATCTCCACATTGCACGGTGCAATTCTGAAATTTTTAGCTTTTTCCTGTTAATCCTAGCATGATAAAGAAGATTCAAAGAGAGTGAGATGCCAGCTCCTTTCATTCAGTCAGTAGCTTCAAACATTTCTGGTATATGAAAAACATGTTTTTCAATGGCAAAAATCAATGAATATTGTAAATGCACAAACAGTAATATCTCCACATTGCAAGGTGCAATTCTGAAATTTTTTGCTTTTTCCTGCTAATCCTAGCATGATAAAGAAGATTCAAAGAGAGTGAGATGCCAGCTCCTTTCATTCAGTCAGTAGCTTCAAACATTTCTGGTATATGAAAAACATGTTTTTCAATGGCAAAAATCAATGAATATTGTAAATGCACAAACAGTAATATCTCCACATTGCACGGTGCAATTCTGAAATTTTTAGCTTTTTCCTGTTAATCCTAGCATGATAAAGAAGATTCAAAGAGAGTGAGATGCCAGCTCCTTTCATTCAGTCAGTAGCTTCAAACATTTCTGGTATATGAAAAACATGTTTTTCAATGGCAAAAATCAATGAATATTGTAAATGCACAAACAGTAATATCTCCACATTGCAAGGTGCAATTCTGAAATTTTTTGCTTTTTCCTGCTAATCCTAGCATGATAAAGAAGATTCAAAGAGAGTGAGATGCCAGCTCCTTTCATTCAGTCAGTAGCTTCAAACATTTCTGGTATATGAAAAACATGTTTTTCAATGGCAAAAATCAATGAATATTGTAAATGCACAAACAGTAATATCTCCACATTGCAAGGTGCAATTCTGAAATTTTTTGCTTTTTCCTGTTAATCCTAGCATGATAAAGAAGATTCAAAGAGAGTGAGATGCCAGCTCCTTTCATTCAGTCAGTAGCTTCAAACATTTCTGGTATATGAAAAACATGTTTTTCAATGGCAAAAATCAATGAATATTGTAAATGCACAAACAGTAATATCTCCACATTGCAAGGTGCAATTCTGAAATTTTTTGCTTTTTCCTGCTAATCCTAGCATGATAAAGAAGATTCAAAGAGAGTGAGATGCCAGCTCCTTTCATTCAGTCAGTAGCTTCAAACATTTCTGGTATATGAAAAACATGTTTTTCAATGGCAAAAATCAATGAATATTGTAAATGCACAAACAGTAATATCTCCACATTGCACGGTGCAATTCTGAAATTTTTAGCTTTTTCCTGTTAATCCTAGCATGATAAAGAAGATTCAAAGAGAGTGAGATGCCAGCTCCTTTCATTCAGTCAGTAGCTTCAAACATTTCTGGTATATGAAAAACGTTTTTCAATGGCAAAAATCAATGAATATTGTAAATGCACAAACAGTAATATCTCCACATTGCAAGGTGCAATTCTGAAATTTTTTGCTTTTTCCTGCTAATCCTAGCATGATAAAGAAGATTCAAAGAGAGTGAGATGCCAGCTCCTTTCATTCAGTCAGTAGCTTCAAACATTTCTGGTATATGAAAAACATGTTTTTCAATGGCAAAAATCAATGAATATTGTAAATGCACAAACAGTAATATCTCCACATTGCACGGTGCAATTCTGAAATTTTTAGCTTTTTCCTGTTAATCCTAGCATGATAAAGAAGATTCAAAGAGAGTGAGATGCCAGCTCCTTTCATTCAGTCAGTAGCTTCAAACATTTCTGGTATATGAAAAACATGTTTTTCAATGGCAAAAATCAATGAATATTGTAAATGCACAAACAGTAATATCTCCACATTGCAAGGTGCAATTCTGAAATTTTTTGCTTTTTCCTGCTAATCCTAGCATGATAAAGAAGATTCAAAGAGAGTGAGATGCCAGCTCCTTTCATTCAGTCAGTAGCTTCAATCATTTCTGGATGTTTTTCAATGGCAAAAATCAATGAATATTGTAAATGCACAAACAGTAATTTCTCCGCATTGCAAGGTGCAATTCTGAAATTTTTTGCTTTTTCCTGCTCCTCTTAGCATGATAAAGAAGATTCAGAGAGTGAGATGCCAGCTCCTTTCATTCAGTCAGTAGCTTCAGTCATTTCTGGACGTTTTTCAATGGCAAAAATCAATGAATATTGTAAATGCACAAACAGTAATTTCTCCGCATTGCAAGGTGCAATTCTGAAATTTTTTGCTTTTTCCTGCTCCTCTTAGCATGATAAAGAAGATTCAAAGAGAGTGAGATGCCAGCTCCTTTCATTCAGTCAGTAGCTTCAAACATTTCTGGTATAAACATTTCTGGACGTTTTTCAATGGCAAAAATCAATGAATATTGTAAATGCACAAACAGTAATATCTCCACATTGCAAGGTGCAATTCTGAAATTTTTTGCTTTTTCCTGCTCCTCTTAGCATGATAAAGAAGATTCAAAGAGAGTGAGATGCCAGCTCCTTTCATTCAGTCAGTAGCTTCAATCATTTCTGGACGTTTTTCAATGGCAAAAATCAATGAATATTGTAAATGCACAAACAGTAATTTCTCCGCATTGCAAGGTGCAATTCTGAAATTTTTTGCTTTTTCCTGCTCCTCTTAGCATGATAAAGAAGATTCAAAGAGAGTGAGATGCCAGCTCCTTTCATTCAGTCAGT
This sequence comes from Phyllobates terribilis, assembly GCF_046119375.1. Classification (NCBI taxonomy): domain Eukaryota; kingdom Metazoa; phylum Chordata; class Amphibia; order Anura; family Dendrobatidae; genus Phyllobates; species Phyllobates terribilis. The sequence continues at coordinate 42,078 of NW_027363852.1, forward strand.
AGCTTCAATCATTTCTGGTATATGAATAACATGATGTTTTTCAATGGCAAAAATCAATGAATATTGTAAATGCACAAACAGTAATTTCTCCGCATTGCAAGGTGCAATTCTGAAATTTTTTGCTTTTTCCTGCTCCTCTTAGCATGATAAAGAAGATTCAAAGAGAGTGAGATGCCAGCTCTTTTCATTCAGTCAGTAGCTTCAATCATTTCTGGACGTTTTTCAATGGCAAAAATCAATGAATATTGTAAATGCACAAACAGTAATTTCTCCGCATTGCAAGGTGCAATTCTGAAATTTTTTGCTTTTTCCTGCTCCTCTTAGCATGATAAAGAAGATTCAAAGAGAGTGAGATGCCAGCTCCTTTCATTCAGTCAGTAGCTTCAGTCATTTCTGGACGTTTTTCAATGGCAAAAATCAATGAATATTGTAAATGCACAAACAGTAATTTCTCCGCATTGCAAGGTGCAATTCTGAAATTTTTTGCTTTTTCCTGCTCCTCTTAGCATGATAAAGAAGATTCAAAGAGAGTGAGATGCCAGCTCCTTTCATTCAGTCAGTAGCTTCAAACATTTCTGGTATAAACATTTCTGGACGTTTTTCAATGGCAAAAATCAATGAATATTGTAAATGCACAAACAGTAATATCTCCACATTGCAAGGTTCAATTCTGAAATTTTTTGCTTTTTCCTGCTAATCCTAGCATGATAAAGAAGATTCAAAGAGAATGAGATGCCAGCTCCTTTCATTCAGTCAGTAGCTTCAAACATTTCCGGTATATGAATAACATGATGTTTTTCAATGGCAAAAATCAATGAATATTGTAAATGCACAAACAGTAATATCTCCATATTGCAAGGTGCAATTCTGAAATTTTTTGCTTTTTCCTGCTAATCCTAGCATGATAAAGAAGATTCAAAGAGAGTGAGATGCCAGCTCCTTTCATTCAGTCAGTAGCTTCAAACATTTCTGGACGTTTTTCAATGGCAAAAATCAATGAATATTGTAAATGCACAAACAGTAATATCTCCACATTGCAAGGTGCAATTCTGAAATTTTTTGCTTTTTCCTGCTAATCCTAGCATGATAAAGAAGATTCAAATAGAGTGAGATGCCAGCTCCTTTCATTCAGTCAGTAGCTTCAAACATTTCTGGACGTTTTTCAATGGCAAAAATCAATGAATATTGTAAATGCACAAACAGTAATATCTCCACATTGCAAGGTTCAATTCTGAAATTTTTTGCTTTTTCCTGCTAATCCTAGCATGATAAAGAAGATTCAAAGAGAATGAGATGCCAGCTCCTTTCATTCAGTCAGTAGCTTCAAACATTTCTTTTATATGAATAACATGATGTTTTTCAATGGCAAAAATCAATGAATATTGTAAATGCACAAACAGTAATATCTCCATATTGCAAGGTGCAATTCTGAAATTTTTTGCCTTTTCCTGCTAATCCTAGCATGATAAAGAAGATTCAAAGAGAGTGAGATGCCAGCTCCTTTCATTCAGTCAGTAGCTTCAAACATTTCTGGACGTTTTTCAATGGCAAAAATCAATGAATATTGTAAATGCACAAACAGTAATATCTCCACATTGCAAGGTGCAATTCTGAAATTTTTTGCTTTTTCCTGCTACTCCTAGCATGATAAAGAAGATTCAAAGAGAGTGAGATGCCAGCTCCTTTCATTCAGTCAGTAGCTTCAAACATTTCTGGACGTTTTTCAATGGCAAAAATCAATGAATATTGTAAATGCACAAACAGTAATATCTCCACATTGCAAGGTGCAATTCTGAAATTTTTTGCTTTTTCCTGCTAATCCTAGCATGATAAAGAAGATTCAAAGAGAGTGAGATGCCAGCTCCTTTCATTCAGTCAGTAGCTTCAAACATTTCTGGACGTTTTTCAATGGCAAAAATCTATGAATATTGTAAATGCACAAACAGTAATTTCTCCGCATTGCAAGGTGCAATTCTGAAATTTTTTGCTTTTTCCTGCTCCTCTTAGCATGATAAAGATTCAAAGAGAGTGAGATGCCAGCTCCTTTCATTCAGTCAGTAGCTTCAATCATTTCTGGACGTTTTTCAATGGCAAAAATCAATGAATATTGTAAATGCACAAGCAGTAATTTCTCCGCATTGCAAGGTGCAATTCTGAAATTTTTTGCTTTTTCCTGCTCCTCTTAGCATGATAAAGAAGATTCAAAGAGAGTGAGATGCCAGCTCCTTTCATTCAGTCAGTAGCTTCAATCATTTCTGGACGTTTTTCAATGGCAAAAATCAATGAATATTGTAAATGCACAAACAGTAATTTCTCCGCATTGCAAGGTGCAATTCTGAAATTTTTTGCTTTTTCCTGCTCCTCTTAGCATGAAAAAGAAGATTCAAAGAGAATGAGATGCCCGCTCCTTTCATTCAGTCAGAAGCTTCAATCATTTCTGGTATATGAATAACATGATGTTTTTCAATGGCAAAAATCAATGAATATTGTAAATGCACAAACAGTAATTTCTCCGCATTGCAAGGTGCAATTCTGAATTTTTTTGCTTTTTCCTTCTCCTCTTAGCATGATAAAGAAGATTCAAAGAGAGTGAGATGCCAGCTCCTTTCATTCAGTCAGTAGCTTCAATCATTTCTGGACGTTTTTCAATGGCAAAAATCAATGAATATTGTAAATGCACAAACAGTAATTTCTCCGCATTGCAAGGTGCAATTCTGAAATTTTTTGCTTTTTCCTGCTCCTCTTAGCATGATAAAGAAGATTCAAAGAGAGTGAGATGCCAGCTCCTTTCATTCAGTCAGTAGCTTCAAACATTTCTGGTATATGAATAACATGATGTTTTTCAATGGCAAAAATCAATGAATATTGTAAATGCACAAACAGTAATTTCTCCGCATTGCAAGGTGCAATTCTGAAATTTTTTGCTTTTTCCTGCTCCTCTTAGCATGATAAAGAAGATTCAAAGAGAGTGAGATGCCAGCTCCTTTCATTCAGTCAGTAGCTTCAATCTTTTCTGGACGTTTTTCAATGGCAAAAATCAATGAATATTGTAAATGCACAAACAGTAATTTCTCCGCATTGCAAGGTGCAATTCTGAAATTTTTTGCTTTTTCCTGCTCCTCTTAGCATGATAAAGAAGATTCAAAGAGAGTGAGATGCCAGCTCCTTTCATTCAGTCAGTAGCTTCAATCATTTCTGGTATATGAATAACATGATGTTTTTCAATGGCAAAAATCAATGAATATTGTAAATGCACAAACAGTAATTTCTCCGCATTGCAAGGTGCAATTCTGAAATTTTTTGCTTTTTCCTGCTCCTCTTAGCATGGTAAAGAAGATTCAAAGAGAGTGAGATGCCAGCTCCTTTCATTCAGTCAGTAGCTTCAATCATTTCTGGACGTTTTTCAATGGCAAAAATTAATGAATATTGTAAATGCACAAACAGTAATTTCTCCGCATTGCAAGGTGCAATTCTGAAATTTTTTGCTTTTTCCTGCTCCTCTTAGCATGATAAAGAAGATTCAAAGAGAGTGAGATGCCAGCTCCTTTCATTCAGTCAGTAGCTTCAATCATTTCTGGGTATGAATAACATGATGTTTTTCAATGGCAAAAATCAATGAATATTGTAAATGCACAAACAGTAATTTCTCCACATTGCAAGGTGCAATTCTGAAATTTTTTGCTTTTTCCTGCTCCTCTTAGCATGATAAAGAAGATTCAAAGAGAGTGAGATGCCAGCTCCTTTCATTCAGTCAGTAGCTTCAATCATTTCTGGACGTTTTTCAATGGCAAAAATCAATGAATATTGTAAATGCACAAACAGTAATTTCTCCGCATTGCAAGGTGCAATTCTGAAATTTTTTGCTTTTTCCTGCTCCTCTTAGCATGATAAAGAAGATTCAAAGAGAGTGAGATGCCAGCTCCTTTCATTCAGTCAGTAGCTTCAATCTTTTCTGGACGTTTTTCAATGGCAAAAATCAATGAATATTGTATATGCACAAACAGTAATTTCTCCGCATTGTAAGGTGGAATTCTGAAATTTTTTGCTTTTTCCTGCTCCTCTTAGCATGATAAAGAAGATTCAAAGATAGTGAGATGCCAGCTTCTTTCATTCAGTCAGTAGCTTCAAACATTTCTGGTAAATGAATAACATGATGTTTTTCAATGGCAAAAATCAATGAATATTGTAAATGCACAAAGAGTAATTTCTCCGCATTGCAAGGTGCAATTCTGAAATTTTTTGCTTTTTCCTGCTCCTCTTAGCATGATAAAGAAGACTCAAAGAGAGTTACATGCCAGCTCCTTTCATTCAGTCAGTAGCTTCAATCATTTCTGGACGTTTTTCAATGGCAAAAATCAATGAATATTGTAAATGCACAAACAGTAATTTCTCCGCATTGCAAGGTGCAATTCTGAAATTTTTTGCTTTTTCCTGCTCCTCTTAGCATGATAAAGAAGATTCAAAGAGAGTGAGATGCCAGCTCCTTTCATTCAGTCAGTAGCTTCAATCATTTCTGGACGTTTTTCAATGGCAAAAATCAATGAATATTGTAAATGCACAAACAGTAATTTCTCCGCATTGCAAGGTGCAATTCTGAAATTTTTTGCTTTTTCCTGCTCCTCTTAGCATGATAAAGAAGATTCAAAGAGAGTGAGATGCCAGCTCCTTTCATTCAGTCAGTAGCTTCAATCATTTCTGGTATATGAATAACATGATGTTTTTCAATGGCAAAAATCAATGAATATTGTAACTGCACAAACAGTAATTTCTCCGCATTGCAAGGTGCAATTCTGAAATTTTTTGCTTTTTCCTGCTCCTCTTAGCATGGTAAAGAAGATTCAAAGAGAGTGAGATGCCAGATCCTTTCATTCAGTCAGTAGCTTCAATCATTTCTGGACGTTTTTCAATGGCAAAAATCAATGAATATTGTAAATGCACAAACAGTAATTTCTCCGCATTGCAAGGTGCAATTCTGAAATTTTTTGCTTTTTCCTGCTCCTCTTAGCATGATAAAGAAGATTCAAAGAGATTGAGATGCCAGCTCCTTTCATTCAGTCAGTAGCTTCAATCATTTCTGGACGTTTTTCAATGGCAATAATCAATGAATATTGTAAATGCACAAACAGTAATTTCTCCGCATTGCAAGGTGCAATTCTGAAATTTTTTGCTTTTTCCTGCTCCTCTTAGCATGATAAAGAAGATTCAAAGAGAGTGAGATGCCAGCTCCTTTCATTCAGTCAGTAGCTTCAATCATTTCTGGTATATGAATAACATGATGTTTTTCAATGGCAAAAATCAATGAATATTGTAAATGCACAAACAGTAATTTCTCCGCATTGCAAGGTGCAATTCTGAAATTTTTTGCTTTTTCCTGCTCCTCTTAGCATGGTAAAGAAGATTCAAAGACAGTGAGATGCCAGCTCCTTTCATTCAGTCAGTAGCTTCAATCATTTCTGGACGTTTTTCAATGGCAAAAATCAATGAATATTGTAAATGCACAAACAGTAATTTCTCCGCATTGCAAGGTGCAATTCTGAAATTTTTTGCTTTTTCCTGCTCCTTTTAGCATGATAAAGAAGATTCAAAGAGAGTGAGATGCCAGCTCCTTTCATTCAGTCAGTAGCTTCAATCATTTCTGGACGTTTTTCAATGGCAAAAATCAATGAATATTGTAAATGCACAAACAGTAATTTCTCCGCATTGCAAGGTGCAATTCTGAAATGTTTTGCTTTTTCCTGCTCCTCTTAGCATGATAAAGAAGATTCAAAGAGAGTGAGATGCCAGCTCCTTTCATTCAGTCAGTAGCTTCAATCATTTCTGGGTATGAATAACATGATGTTTTTCAATGGCAAAAATCAATGAATATTGTAAATGCACAAACAGTAATTTCTCCACATTGCAAGGTGCAATTCTGAAATTTTTTGCTTTTTCCTGCTCCTCTTAGCATGATAAAGAAGATTCAAAGAGAGTGAGATGCCAGCTCCTTTCATTCAGTCAGTAGCTTCAATCATTTCTGGACGTTTTTCAATGGCAAAAATCAATGAATATTGTAAATGCACAAACAGTAATTTCTCCGCATTGCAAGGTGCAATTCTGAAATTTTTTGCTTTTTCCTGCTCCTCTTAGCATGATAAAGAAGATTCAAAGAGAGTGAGATGCCAGCTCCTTTCATTCAGTCAGTAGCTTCAATCATTTCTGGACATTTTTCAATGGCAAAAATCAATGAATATTGTAAATGCACAAATAGTAATTTCTCCGCATTGCAAGGTGCAATTCTGAATTTTTTTGCTTTTTCCTGCTCCTCTTAGCATGATAAAGAAGATTCAAAGAGAGTGAGATGCCAGCTCCTTTCATTCAGTCAGTAGCTTCAAACATTTCTGGTATAAACATTTCTGGACGTTTTTCAATGGCAAAAATCAATGAATATTGTAAATGCACAAACAGTAATATCTCCACATTGCAAGGTGCAATTCTGAAATTTTTTGCTTTTTCCTGCTAATCCTAGCATGATAAAGAATATTCAAATAGAGTGAGATGCCAGCTCCTTTCATTCAGTCAGTAGCTTCAAACATTTCTGGACGTTTTTCAATGGCAAAAATCAATGAATATTGTATGTGCACAAACAGTAATTTCTCCGAATTGTAAGGTGGAATTCTGAAATTTTTTGCTTTTTCCTGCTCCTCTTAGCATGATAAAGAAGATTCAAAGAGAGTGAGATGCCAGCTTCTTTCATTCAGTCAGCAGCTTCAAACATTTCTGGTAAATGAATAACATGATGTTTTTCAATGGCAAAAATCAATGAATATTGTAAATGCACAAAGAGTAATTTCTCCGCATTGCAAGGTGCAATTCTGAAATTTTTTGCTTTTTCCTGCTCCTCTTAGCATGATAAAGAAGACTCAAAGAGAGTTACATGCCAGCTCCTTTCATTCAGTCAGTAGCTTCAATCATTTCTGGACGTTTTTCAATGGCAAAAATCAATGAATATTGTAAATGCACAAACAGTAATTTCTCCGCATTGCAAGGTGCAATTCTGAAATTTTTTGCTTTTTCCTGCTCCTCTTAGCATGATAAAGAAGATTCAAAGAGAGTGAGATGCCAGCTCCTTTCATTCAGTCAGTAGCTTCAATCATTTCTGGACGTTTTTCAATGGCAAAAATCAATGAATATTGTAAATGCACAAACAGTAATTTCTCCGCATTGCAAGGTGCAATTCTGAAATTTTTTGCTTTTTCCTGCTCCTCTTAGCATGATAAAGAAGATTCAAAGAGAGTGAGATGCCAGCTCCTTTGATTCAGTCAGTAGCTTCAATCATTTCTGGTATATGAATAACATGATGTTTTTCAATGGCAAAAATCAATGAATATTGTAACTGCACAAACAGTAATTTCTCCGCATTGCAAGGTGCAATTCTGAAATTTTTTGCTTTTTCCTGCTCCTCTTAGCATGGTAAAGAAGATTCAAAGAGAGTGAGATGCCAGCTCCTTTCATTCAGTCAGTAGCTTCAATCATTTCTGGACGTTTTTCAATGGCAAAAATCAATGAATATTGTAAATGCACAAACAGTAATTTCTCCGCATTGCAAGGTGCAATTCTGAATTTTTTTGCTTTTTCCTGCTCCTCTTAGCATGATAAAGAAGATTCAAAGAGAGTGAGATGCCAGCTCCTTTCATTCAGTCAGTAGCTTCAATCACTTCTGGACGTTTTTCAATGGCAAAAATCAATGAATATTGTAAATGCACAAACAGTAATTTCTCCGCATTGCAAGGTGCAATTCTGAAATTTTTTGCTTTTTCCTGCTCCTCTTAGCATGATAAAGAAGATTCAAAGAGAGTGAGATGCCAGCTCCTTTCATTCAGTCAGTAGCTTCAATCATTTCTGGTATATGAATAACATGATGTTTTTCAATGGCAAAAATCAATGAATATTGTAAATGCACAAACAGTAATTTCTCCGCATTGCAAGGTGCAATTCTGAAATTTTTTGCTTTTTCCTGCTCCTCTTAGCATGGTAAAGAAGATTCAAAGAGAGTGAGATGCCAGCTCCTTTCATTCAGTCAGTAGCTTCAATCATTTCTGGACGTTTTTCAATGGCAAAAATCAATGAATATTGTAAATGCACAAACAGTAATTTCTCCGCATTGCAAGGTGCAATTCTGAAATTTTTTGCTTTTTCCTGCTCCTCTTAGCATGATAAAGAAGATTCAAAGAGAGTGAGATGCCAGCTCCTTTCATTCAGTCAGTAGCTTCAATCATTTCTGGACGTTTTTCAATGGCAAAAATCAATGAATATTGTAAATGCACAAACAGTAATTTCTCCGCATTGCAAGGTGCAATTCTGAAATGTTTTGCTTTTTCCTGCTCCTCTTAGCATGATAAAGAAGATTCAAAGAGAGTGAGATGCCAGCTCCTTTCATTCAGTCAGTAGCTTCAATCATTTCTGGGTATGAATAACATGATGTTTTTCAATGGCAAAAATCAATGAATATTGTAAATGCACAAACAGTAATTTCTCCACATTGCAAGGTGCAATTCTGAAATTTTTTGCTTTTTCCTGCTCCTCTTAGCATGATAAAAAAGATTCAAAGAGAGTGAGATGCCAGCTCCTTTCATTCAGTCAGTAGCTTCAATCATTTCTGGACGTTTTTCAATGGCAAAAATCAATGAATATTGTAAATGCACAAACAGTAATTTCTCCGCATTGCAAGGTGCAATTCTGAAATTTTTTGCTTTTTCCTGCTCCTCTTAGCATGATAAAGAAGATTCAAAGAGAGTGAGATGCCAGCTCCTTTCATTCAGTCAGTAGCTTCAATCATTTCTGGACATTTTTCAATGGCAAAAATCAATGAATATTGTAAATGCACAAACAGTAATTTCTCCGCATTGCAAGGTGCAATTCTGAATTTTTTTGCTTTTTCCTGCTCCTCTTAGCATGATAAAGAAGATTCAAAGAGAGTGAGATGCCAGCTCCTTTCATTCAGTCAGTAGCTTCAAACATTTCTGGTATAAACATTTCTGGACGTCTTTCAATGGCAAAAATCAATGAATATTGTAAATGCACAAACAGTAATATCTCCACATTGCAAGGTGCAATTCTGAAATTTTTTGCTTTTTCCTGCTAATCCTAGCATGATAAAGAAGATTCAAAGAGAGTGAGATGCCAGCTCCTTTCATTCAGTCAGTAGCTTCAATCATTTCTGGTATATGAATAACATGATGTTTTTCAATGGCAAAAATCAATGAATATTGTAAATGCACAAACAGTAATTTCTCCGCATTGCAAGGTGCAATTCTGAAATTTTTTGCTTTTTCCTGCTCCTCTTAGCATGGTAAAGAAGATTCAAAGAGAGTGAGATGCCAGCTCCTTTCATTCAGTCAGTAGCTTCAATCATTTCTGGACGTTTTTCAATGGCAAAAATCAATGAATATTGTAAATGCACAAACAGTAATTTCTCCGCATTGCAAGGTGCAATTCTGAAATTTTTTGCTTTTTCCTGCTCCTCTTAGCATGATAAAGAAGATTCAAAGAGAGTGAGATGCCAGCTCCTTTCATTCAGTCAGTAGCTTCAATCATTTCTGGACGTTTTTCAATGGCAAAAATCAATGAATATTGTAAATGCACAAACAGTAATTTCTCCGCATTGCAAGGTGCAATTCTGAAATGTTTTGCTTTTTCCTGCTCCTCTTAGCATGATAAAGAAGATTCAAAGAGAGTGAGATGCCAGCTCCTTTCATTCAGTCAGTAGCTTCAATCATTTCTGGGTATGAATAACATGATGTTTTTCAATGGCAAAAATCAATGAATATTGTAAATGCACAAACAGTAATTTCTCCACATTGCAAGGTGCAATTCTGAAATTTTTTGCTTTTTCCTGCTCCTCTTAGCATGATAAAGAAGATTCAAAGAGAGTGAGATGCCAGCTCCTTTCATTCAGTCAGTAGCTTCAATCATTTCTGGACGTTTTTCAATGGCAAAAATCAATGAATATTGTAAATGCACAAACAGTAATTTCTCCGGATTGCAAGGTGCAATTCTGAAATTTTTTGCTTTTTCCTGCTCCTCTTAGCATGATAAAGAAGATTCAAAGTGAGTGAGATGCCAGCTCCTTTCATTCAGTCAGTAGCTTCAATCATTTCTGGACATTTTTCAATGGCAAAAATCAATGAATATTGTAAATGCACAAACAGTAATTTCTCTGCATTGCAAGGTGCAATTCTGAATTTTTTTGCTTTTTCCTGCTCCTCTTAGCATGATAAAGAAGATTCAAAGAGAGTGAGATGCCAGCTCCTTTCATTCAGTCAGTAGCTTCAAACATTTCTGGACGTTTTTCAATGGCAAAAATCAATGAATATTGTAAATGCACAAACAGTAATATCTCCACATTGCAAGGTGCAATTCTGAAATTTTTTGCTTTTTCCTGTTAATCCTAGCATGATAAAGAAGATTCAAAGAGAGTGAGATGCCAGGTCCTTTCATTCAGTCAGTAGCCTCAAACATTTCTGGTATATGAATAACATGATGTTTTTCAATGGCAAAAATCAATGAATATTGTAAATGCACAAACAGTAATATCTCCACATTGCAAGGTGCAATTCTGAAATTTTTTGCTTTTTCCTGCTAATCCTAGCATGATAAAGAAGATTCAAAGATAGTGAGATGCCAGCTCCTTTCATTCAGTCAGTAGCTTCAAACATTTCTGGACGTTTTTCAATGGCAAAAATCAATGAATATTGTAAATGTACAAACAGTAATATCTCCACATTGCAAGGTGCAATTCTGAAATTTTTTGCTTTTTCCTGCTACTCCTAGCATGATAAAGAAGATTCAAAGAGAGTGAGATGCCAGCTCCTTTCATTCAGTCAGTAGCTTCAAACATTTCTGGACGTTTTTCAATGGCAAAAATCAATGAATATTGTAAATGCACAAACAGTAATATCTCCACATTGCAAGGTGCAATTCTGAAATTTTTTGCTTTTTCCTGCTAATCCTAGCATGATAAAGAAGATTCAAATAGAGTGAGATGCCAGCTCCTTTCATTCAGTCAGTAGCTTCAAACATTTCTGGACGTTTTTCAATGGCAAAAATCAATGAATATTGTAAATGCACAAACAGTAATATCTAAACATTGCAAGGTGCAATTCTGAAATTTTTTGCTTTTTCCTGCTAATCCTAGCATGATAAAGAAGATTCAAAGATAGTGAGATGCCAGATCCTTTCATTCAGTCAGTAGCTTCAAACATTTCTGGTATATGAATAACATGATGTTTTTCAATGGCAAAAATCAATGAATATTGTAAATGCACAAACAGTAATATCTCCACATTGCAAGGTGCAATTCTGAAATTTTTTGCTTTTTCCTGCTAATCCTAGCATGATAAAGAACATGCAAAGTGAGTGAGATGCCAGCTCCCTTCATTCAGTCAGTAGCTTCAAACATTTCTGGACGTTTTTCAATTGCAAAAATCAATGAATACTGTAAATGCACAAACAGTAAGATCTCCACATTGCAAGGTGCAATTCTGAAACCTTGCAATGCGGAGAAATTACTGTTTGTGCATTTACAATATTCATTGATTTTTGCCATTGAAAAACGTCCAGAAATGATTGAAGCTACTGACTGAATGAAAGGAGCTGGCATCTCACTCTCTTTGAATCTTCTTTATCATGCTAAGAGGAGCAGGAAAAAGCAAAAAATTTCAGAATTGCACCTTGCAATGCGGAGAAATTACTGTTTGTGCATTTACAATATTCATTGATTTTTGCCATTGAAAAACATCATGTTATTCATATACCAGAAATGTTTGAAGCTACTGACTGAATGAAAGGAGCTGGCATCTCACTCTCTTTGAATCTTCTTTATCATGCTAAGAGGAGCAGGAAAAAGCAAAAAATTTCAGAATTGCACCTTGCAATGCGGAGAAATTACTGTTTGTGCATTTACAATATTCATTGATTTTTGCCATTGAAAAACGTCCAGAAATGATTGAAGCTACTGACTGAATGAAAGGAGCTGGCATCTCACTCTCTTTGAATCTTCTTTATCATGCTAAGAGGAGCAGGAAAAAGCAAAAAATTTCAGAATTGCACCTTGCAATGCGGAGAAATTACTGTTTGTGCATTTACAATATTCATTGATTTTTGCCATTGAAAAACGTCCAGAAATGATTGAAGCTACTGACTGAATGAAAGGAGCTGGCATCTCACTCTCTTTGAATCTTCTTTATCATGCTAAGAGGAGCAGGAAAAAGCAAAAAAATTCAGAATTGCACCTTGCAATGCGGAGAAATTACTGTTTGTGCATTTACAATATTCATTGATTTTTGCCATTGAAAAACATCATGTTATTCATATACCAGAAATGATTGAAGCTACTGACTGAATGAAAGGAGCTGGCATCTCACTCTCTTTGAATCTTCTTTTTCATGCTAAGAGGAGCAGGAAAAAGCAAAAAATTTCAGAATTGCATCTTGCAATGCGGAGAAATTACTGTTTGTGCATTTACAATATTCATTGATTTTTGCCATTGAAAAACATCCAGAAATGATTGAAGCCACTGACTGAATGAAAGGAGCTGGCATCTCACTCTCTTTGAATCTTCTTTATCATGCTAAGAGGAGCAGGAAAAAGCAAAAAATTTCAGAATTGCACCTTGCAATGCGGAGAAATTACTGCTTGTGCATTTACAATATTCATTGATTTTTGCCATTGAAAAACGTCCAGAAATGATTGAAGCTACTGACTGAATGAAAGGAGCTGGCATCTCACTCTCTTTGAATCTTCTTTATCATGCTAAGAGGAGCAGGAAAAAGCAAAAAATTTCAGAATTGCATCTTGCAATGCGGAGAAATTACTGTTTGTGCATTTACAATATTTATTGATTTTTGCCATTGAAACACGTCCAGAAATGTTTGAAGCTACTGACTGAATGAAAGGAGCTGGCATCTCACTCTCTTTGAATCTTCTTTATCATGATAGGTTTAGCAGGAAAAAGCAAAAAATTTCAGAATTGCACCTTGCAATGTGGAGATATTACTGTTTGTGCATTTACAATATTCATTGATTTTTGCCATTGAAAAACGTCCAGAAATGTTTGAAGCTACTGACTGAATGAAAGGAGCTGGCATCTCACTCTCTTTGAATCTTCTTTATCATGCTAGGGTTAGCAGTAAAAAGCAAAAAAATTCAGAATTGCACCTTGCAATGTGGAGATATTACTGTTTGTGCATTTACAATATTCATTGATTTTTGCCATTGAAAAACGTCCAGAAATGTTTATACCAGAAATGTTTGAAGCTACTGACTGAATGAAAGGAGCTGGCATCTCACTCTCTTTGAATCTTATTTATCATGCTAAGAGGAGCAGGAAAAAGCAAAAAATTTCAGAATTGCACCTTGCAATGCGGAGAAATTACTGTTTGTGCATTTACAATATTCATTGATTTTTGCCATTGAAAAACATCATGTTATTCATATACCAGAAATGATTGAAGCTACTGACTGAATGAAAGGAGCTGGCATCTCACTCTCTTTGAATCTTCTTTATCATGCTAGGATTAGCAGGAAAAAGCAAAAAATTTCAGAATTGCACCTTGAAATGTGGAGATATTACTGTTTGTGCATTTACAATATTCATTGATTTTTGCCATTGAAAAACGTCCAGAAATGTTTGAAGCTACTGACTGAATGAAAGGAGCTGGCATCTCACTCTCTTTGAATCTTCTTTATCATGCTAGGATTAGCAGGAAAAAGCAAAAAATTTCAGAATTGCACCTTGCAATGTGGAGATATTACTGTTTGTGCATTTACAATATTCATTGATTTTTGCCATTGAAAAACGTCCAGAAATGTTTGAAGCTACTGACTGAATGAAAGGAGCTGGCATCTCACTCTCTTTGAATCTTCTTTATCATGCTAGGAGTAGCAGGAAAAAGCAAAAAATTTCAGAATTGCACCTTGCAATGTGGAGATATTACAGTTTGTGCATTTACAATATTCATTGATTTTTTCCATTGAAAAACATGTTTTTCATATACCAGAAATGTTTGAAGCTACTGACTGAATGAAAGGAGCTGGCATCTCACTCTCTTTGAATCTTCTTTATCATGCTAGGATTAACAGGAAAAAGCAAAAAATTTCAGAATTGCACCTTGCAATGTGGAGATATTACTGTTTGTGCATTTACAATATTCATTGATTTTTGCCATTGAAAAACATGTTTTTCATATACCAGAAATGTTTGAAGCTACTGACTGAATGAAAGGAGCTGGCATCTCACTCTCTTTGAATCTACTTTATCATGCTAGGATTAACAGGAAAAAGCTAAAAATTTCAGAATTGCACCGTGCAATGTGGAGATATTACTGTTTGTGCATTTACAATATTCATTGATTTTTTGCCATTGAAAAACATGTTTTTCATATACCAGAAATGTTTGAAGCTACTGACTGAATGAAAGGAGCTGGCATCTCACTCTCTTTGAATCTTCTTTATCATGCTAGGATTAGCAGGAAAAAGCAAAAAATTTCAGAATTGCACCTTGCAATGTGGAGATATTACTGTTTGTGCATTTACAATATTCATTGATTTTTGCCATTGAAAAACGTCCAGAAATGTTTGAAGCTACTGACTGAATGAAAGGAGCTGGCATCTCACTCTCTTTGAATCTTCTTTATCATGCTAGGATTAGCAGGAAAAAGCAAAAAATTTCAGAATTGCACCTTGCAATGTGGAGATATTACTGTTTGTGCATTTACAATATTCATTGATTTTTGCCATTGAAAAACGTTTTTCATATACCAGAAATGTTTGAAGCTACTGACTGAATGAAAGGAGCTGGCATCTCACTCTCTTTGAATCTTCTTTATCATGCTAGGATTAACAGGAAAAAGCAAAAAATTTCAGAATTGCACCTTGCAATGTGGAGATATTACTGTTTGTGCATTTACAATATTCATTGATTTTTGCCATTGAAAAACGTCCAGAAATGTTTGAAGCTACTGACTGAATGAAAGGAGCTGGCATCTCACTCTCTTTGAATCTTTATCATGCTAGGATTAACAGGAAAAAGCTAAAAATTTCAGAATTGCACCTTGCAATGTGGAGATATTACTGTTTGTGCATTTACAATATTCATTGATTTTTGCCATTGAAAAACATGTTTTTCATATACCAGAAATGTTTGAAGCTACTGACTGAATGAAAGGAGCTGGCATCTCACTCTCTTTGAATCTTCTTTATCATGCTAGGATTAGCAGGAAAAAGCAAAAAATTTCAGAATTGCACCTTGCAATGTGGAGATATTACTGTTTGTGCATTTACAATATTCATTGATTTTTGCCATTGAAAAACATGTTTTTCATATACCAGAAATGTTTGAAGCTACTGACTGAATGAAAGGAGCTGGCATCTCACTCTCTTTGAATATTCTTTATCATGCTAGGATTAGCAGGAAAAAGCAAAAAATTTCAGAATTGCACCTTGCAATGTGGAGATATTACTGTTTGTGCATTTACAATATTCATTGATTTTTGCCATTGAAAAACATGTTTTTCATATACCAGAAATGTTTGAAGCTACTGACTGAATGAAAGGAGCTGGCATCTCACTCTCTTTGAATCTTCTTTATCATGCTAGGATTAACAGGAAAAAGCAATAAATTTCAGAATTGCACCTTGCAATGTGGAGATATTACTGTTTGTGCATTTACAATATTCATTGATTTTTGCCATTGAAAAACGTCCAGAAATGTTTGAAGCTACTGACTGAATGAAAGGAGCTGGCATCTCACTCTCTTTGAATCTTCTTTATCATGCTAGGATTAGCAGGAAAAAGCAAAAAATTTCAGAATTGCACCTTGCAATGTGGAGATATTACTGTTTGTGCATTTACAATATTCATTGATTTTTGCCATTGAAAAACATGTTTTTCATATACCAGAAATGTTTGAAGCTACTGACTGAATGAAAGGAGCTGGCATCTCACTCTCTTTGAATCTTCTTTATCATGCTAGGATTAACAGGAAAAAGCAAAAAATTTCAGAATTGCACCTTGCAATGTGGAGATATTACTGTTTGTGCATTTACAATATTCATTGATTTTTGCCATTGAAAAACATGTTTTTCATATACCAGAAATGTTTGAAGCTACTGACTGAATGAAAGGAGCTGGCATCTCACTCTCTTTGAATCTTCTTTATCATGCTAGGATTAACAGGAAAAAGCAAAAAATTTCAGAATTGCACCTTGCAATGTGGAGATATTACTGTTTGTGCATTTACAATATTCATTGATTTTTGCCATTGAAAAACGTCCAGAAATGTTTGAAGCTACTGACTGAATGAAAGGAGCTGGCATCTCACTCTCTTTGAATCTTCTTTATCATGCTAGGATTAGCAGGAAAAAGCAAAAAATTTCTGAATTGCACCTTGCAATGTGGAGATATTACTGTTTGTGCATTTACAATATTCATTGATTTTTGCCATTGAAAAACATGTTTTTCATATACCAGAAATGTTTGAAGCTACTGACTGAATGAAAGGAGCTGGCATCTCACTCTCTTTGAATCTTCTTTATCATGCTAGGATTAGCAGGAAAAAGCAAAAAATTTCAGAATTGCACCTTGCAATGTGGAGATATTACTGTTTGTGCATTTACAATATTCATTGATTTTTGCCATTGAAAAACATGTTTTTCATATACCAGAAATGTTTGAAGCTACTGATTGAATGAAAGGAGCTGGCATCTCACTCTCTTTGAATCTTCTTTATCATGCTAGGATTAACAGGAAAAAGCAAAAAATTTCAGAATTGCACCTTGCAATGTGGAGATATTACTGTTTGTGCATTTACAATATTCATTGATTTTTGCCATTGAAAAACATGTTTTTCATATACCAGAAATGTTTGAAGCTACTGACTGAATGAAAGGAGCTGGCATCTCACTCTCTTTGAATCTTCTTTATCATGCTAGGATTAGCAGGAAAAAGCAAAAAATATCAGAATTGCACCTTGCAATGTGGAGATATTACTGTTTGTGCATTTACAATATTCATTGATTTTTGCCATTGAAAAACTTGTTTTTCATATACCAGAAATGTTTGAAGCTACTGACTGAATGAAAGGAGCTGGCATCTCACTCTCTTTGAATCTTCTTTATCATGCTAGGATTAACAGGAAAAAGCAAAAAATTTCAGAATTGCACCTTGCAATGTGGAGATATTACTGTTTGTGCATTTACAATATTCATTGATTTTTGCCATTGAAAAACATGTTTTTCATATACCAGAAATGTTTGAAGCTACTGACTGAATGAAAGGAGCTGGCATCTCACTCTCTTTGAATCTTCTTTATCATGCTAGGATTAACAGGAAAAAGCAAAAAATTTCAGAATTGCACCTTGCAATGTGGAGATATTACTGTTTGTGAATTTACAATATTCATTGATTTTTGCCATTGAAAAACATGTTTTTCATATACCAGAAATGTTTGAAGCTACTGACTGAATGAAAGGAGCTGGCATCTCACTCTCTTTGTATCTTCTTTATCATGCTAGGATTAACAGGAAAAAGCAAAAAATTTCAGAATTGCACCTTGCAATGTGGAGATATTACTGTTTGTGCATTTACAATATTCATTGATTTTTGCCATTGAAAAACATGTTTTTCATATACCAGAAATGTTTGAAGCTACTGACTGAATGAAAGGAGCTGGCATCTCACTCTCTTTGAATCTTCTTTATCATGCTAGGATTAACAGGAAAAAGCAAAAAATTTCAGAATTGCACCTTGCAATGTGGAGATATTACTGTTTGTGCATTTACAATATTCATTGATTTTTGCCATTGAAAAACATGTTTTTCATATACCAGAAATGTTTGAAGCTACTGACTGAACGAAAGGAGCTGGCATCTCACTCTCTTTGAATCTTCTTTATCATGCTAGGATTAGCAGGAAAAAGCAAAAAATTTCAGAATTGCACCTTGCAATGTGGAGATATTACTGTTTGTGCATTTACAATATTCATTGATTTTTGCCATTGAAAAACATGTTTTTCATATACCAGAAATGTTTGAAGCTACTGACTGAATGAAAGGAGCTGGCATCTCACTCTCTTTGAATCTTCTTTATCATGCTAGGATTAACAGGAAAAAGCAAAAAATTTCAGAATTGCACCTTGCAATGTGGAGATATTACTGTTTGTGCATTTACAATATTCATTGATTTTTGCCATTGAAAAACGTCCAGAAATGTTTGAAGCTACTGACTGAATGAAAGGAGCTTGGCATCTCACTCTCTTTGAATCTTCTTTATCATGCTAGGATTAGCAGGAAAAAGCAAAAAATTTCAGAATTGCACCTTGCAATGTGGAGATATTACTGTTTGTGCATTTACAATATTCATTGATTTTTGCCATTGAAAAACATGTTTTTCATATACCAGAAATGTTTGAAGCTACTGACTGAATGAAAGGAGCTGGCATCTCACTCTCTTTGAATCTTCTTTATCATGCTAGGATTAGCAGGAAAAAGCAAAAAATTTCAGAATTGCACCTTGCAATGTGGAGATATTACTGTTTGTGCATTTACAATATTCATTGATTTTTGCCATTGAAAAACGTCCAGAAATGTTTGAAGCTACTGACTGAATGAAAGGAGCTGGCATCTCACTCTCTTTGAATCTTCTTTATCATGCTAGGATTAGCAGGAAAAAGCAAAAAATTTCAGAATTGCACCTTGCAATGTGGAGATATTACTGTTTGTGCATTTACAATATTCATTGATTTTTGCCATTGAAAAACATGTTTTTCATATACCAGAAATGTTTGAAGCTACTGACTGAATGAAAGGAGCTGGCATCTCACTCTCTTTGAATCTTCTTTATCATGCTAGGATTAGCAGGAAAAAGCAAAAAATTTCAGAATTGCACCTTGCAATGTGGAGATATTACTGTTTGTGCATTTACAATATTCATTGATTTTTGCCATTGAAAAACGTCCAGAAATGTTTGAAGCTACTGACTGAATGAAAGGAGCTGGCATCTCACTCTCTTTGAATCTTCTTTATCATGCTAGGATTAGCAGGAAAAAGCAAAAAATTTCAGAATTGCACCTTGCAATGTGGAGATATTACTGTTTGTGCATTTACAATATTCATTGATTTTTGCCATTGAAAAACGTTTTTCATATACCAGAAATGTTTGAAGCTACTGACTGAATGAAAGGAGCTGGCATCTCACTCTCTTTGAATCTTCTTTATCATGCTAGGATTAACAGGAAAAAGCAAAAAATTTCAGAATTGCACCTTGCAATGTGGAGATATTACTGTTTGTGCATTTACAATATTCATTGATTTTTGCCATTGAAAAACGTCCAGAAATGTTTGAAGCTACTGACTGAATGAAAGGAGCTGGCATCTCACTCTCTTTGAATCTTTATCATGCTAGGATTAACAGGAAAAAGCTAAAAATTTCAGAATTGCACCTTGCAATGTGGAGATATTACTGTTTGTGCATTTACAATATTCATTGATTTTTGCCATTGAAAAACATGTTTTTCATATACCAGAAATGTTTGAAGCTACTGACTGAATGAAAGGAGCTGGCATCTCACTCTCTTTGAATCTTCTTTATCATGCTAGGATTAGCAGGAAAAAGCAAAAAATTTCAGAATTGCACCTTGCAATGTGGAGATATTACTGTTTGTGCATTTACAATATTCATTGATTTTTGCCATTGAAAAACATGTTTTTCATATACCAGAAATGTTTGAAGCTACTGACTGAATGAAAGGAGCTGGCATCTCACTCTCTTTGAATCTTCTTTATCATGCTAGGATTAACAGGAAAAAGCAAAAAATTTCAGAATTGCACCTTGCAATGTGGAGATATTACTGTTTGTGCATTTACAATATTCATTGATTTTTGCCATTGAAAAACGTCCAGAAATGTTTGAAGCTACTGACTGAATGAAAGGAGCTGGCATCTCACTCTCTTTGAATCTTCTTTATCATGCTAGGATTAGCAGGAAAAAGCAAAAAATTTCAGAATTGCACCTTGCAATGTGGAGATATTACTGTTTGTGCATTTACAATATTCATTGATTTTTGCCATTGAAAAACATGTTTTTCATATACCAGAAATGTTTGAAGCTACTGACTGAATGAAAGGAGCTGGCATCTCACTCTCTTTGAATCTTCTTTATCATGCTAGGATTAACAGGAAAAAGCAAAAAATTTCAGAATTGCACCTTGCAATGTGGAGATATTACTGTTTGTGCATTTACAATATTCATTGATTTTTGCCATTGAAAAGCGTCCAGAAATGTTTGAAGCTACTGACTGAATGAAAGGAGCTGGCATCTCACTCTCTTTGAATCTTCTTTATCATGCTAGGATTAGCAGGAAAAAGCAAAAAATTTCTGAATTGCACCTTGCAATGTGGAGATATTACTGTTTGTGCATTTACAATATTCATTGATTTTTGCCATTGAAAAACATGTTTTTCATATACCAGAAATGTTTGAAGCTACTGACTGAATGAAAGGAGCTGGCATCTCACTCTCTTTGAATCTTCTTTATCATGCTAGGATTAACAGGAAAAAGCAAAAAATTTCAGAATTGCACCTTGCAATGTGGAGATATTACTGTTTGTGCATTTACAATATTCATTGATTTTTGCCATTGAAAAACGTCCAGAAATGTTTGAAGCTACTGACTGAATGAAAGGAGCTGGCATCTCACTCTCTTTGAATCTTCTTTATCATGCTAGGATTAGCAGGAAAAAGCAAAAAATTTCAGAATTGCACCTTGCAATGTGGAGATATTACTGTTTGTGCATTTACAATATTCATTGATTTTTGCCATTGAAAAACATGTTTTTCATATACCAGAAATGTTTGAAGCTACTGACTGAATGAAAGGAGCTGGCATCTCACTCTCTTTGAATCTTCTTTATCATGCTAGGATTAACAGGAAAAAGCAAAAAATTTCAGAATTGCACCTTGCAATGTGGAGATATTACTGTTTGTGCATTTACAATATTCATTGATTTTTGCCATTGAAAAGCGTCCAGAAATGTTTGAAGCTACTGACTGAATGAAAGGAGCTGGCATCTCACTCTCTTTGAATCTTCTTTATCATGCTAGGATTAGCAGGAAAAAGCAAAAAATTTCTGAATTGCACCTTGCAATGTGGAGATATTACTGTTTGTGCATTTACAATATTCATTGATTTTTGCCATTGAAAAACATGTTTTTCATATACCAGAAATGTTTGAAGCTACTGACTGAATGAAAGGAGCTGGCATCTCACTCTCTTTGAATCTTCTTTATCATGCTAGGATTAGCAGGAAAAAGCAAAAAATTTCAGAATTGCACCTTGCAATGTGGAGATATTACTGTTTGTGCATTTACAATATTCATTGATTTTTGCCATTGAAAAACATGTTTTTCATATACCAGAAATGTTTGAAGCTACTGACTGAATGAAAGGAGCTGGCATCTCACTCTCTTTGAATCTTCTTTATCATGCTAGGATTAACAGGAAAAAGCAAAAAATTTCAGAATTGCACCTTGCAATGTGGAGATATTACTGTTTGTGCATTTACAATATTCATTGATTTTTGCCATTGAAAAACGTCCAGAAATGTTTGAAGCTACTGACTGAATGAAAGGAGCTGGCATCTCACTCTCTTTGAATCTTCTTTATCATGCTAGGATTAGCAGGAAAAAGCAAAAAATTTCAGAATTGCACCTTGCAATGTGGAGATATTACTGTTTGTGCATTTACAATATTCATTGATTTTTGCCATTGAAAAACATGTTTTTCATATACCAGAAATGTTTGAAGCTACTGACTGAATGAAAGGAGCTGGCATCTCACTCTCTTTGAATCTTCTTTATCATGCTAGGATTAGCAGGAAAAAGCAAAAAATTTCAGAATTGCACCTTGCAATGTGGAGATATTACTGTTTGTGCATTTACAATATTCATTGATTTTTGCCATTGAAAAACGTCCAGAAATGTTTGAAGCTACTGACTGAATGAAAGGAGCTGGCATCTCACTCTCTTTGAATCTTCTTTATCATGCTAGGATTAGCAGGAAAAAGCAAAAAATTTCAGAATTGCACCTTGCAATGTGGAGATATTACTGTTTGTGCATTTACAATATTCATTGATTTTTGCCATTGAAAAACATGTTTTTCATATACCAGAAATGTTTGAAGCTACTGACTGAATGAAAGGAGCTGGCATCTCACTCTCTTTGAATCTTCTTTATCATGCTAGGATTAGCAGGAAAAAGCAAAAAATTTCAGAATTGCACCTTGCAATGTGGAGATATTACTGTTTGTGCATTTACAATATTCATTGATTTTTGCCATTGAAAAACGTCCAGAAATGTTTGAAGCTACTGACTGAATGAAAGGAGCTGCCATCTCACTCTCTTTGAATCTTCTTTATCATGCTAGGATTAGCAGGAAAAAGCAAAAAATTTCAGAATTGCACCTTGCAATGTGGAGATATTACTGTTTGTGCATTTACAATATTCATTGATTTTTGCCATTGAAAAACATGTTTTTCATATACCAGAAATGTTTGAAGCTACTGACTGAATGAAAGGAGCTGGCATCTCACTCTCTTTGAATCTTCTTTATCATGCTAGGATTAGCAGGAAAAAGCAAAAAATTTCAGAATTGCACCTTGCAATGTGGAGATATTACTGTTTGTGCATTTACAATATTCATTGATTTTTGCCATTGAAAAACGTCCAGAAATGTTTGAAGCTACTGACTGAATGAAAGGAGCTGGCATCTCACTCTCTTTGAATCTTCTTTATCATGCTAGGATTAGCAGGAAAAAGCAAAAAATTTCAGAATTGCACCTTGCAATGTGGAGATATTACTGTTTGTGCATTTACAATATTCATTGATTTTTGCCATTGAAAAACATGTTTTTCATATACCAGAAATGTTTGAAGCTACTGACTGAATGAAAGGAGCTGGCATCTCACTCTCTTTGAATCTTCTTTATCATGCTAGGATTAGCAGGAAAAAGCAAAAAATTTCAGAATTGCACCTTGCAATGTGGAGATATTACTGTTTGTGCATTTACAATATTCATTGATTTTTGCCATTGAAAAACGTCCAGAAATGTTTGAAGCTACTGACTGAATGAAAGGAGCTGGCATCTCACTCTCTTTGAATCTTCTTTATCATGCTAGGATTAGCAGGAAAAAGCAAAAAATTTCAGAATTGCACCTTGCAATGTGGAGATATTACTGTTTGTGCATTTACAATATTCATTGATTTTTGCCATTGAAAAACGTTTTTCATATACCAGAAATGTTTGAAGCTACTGACTGAATGAAAGGAGCTGGCATCTCACTCTCTTTGAATCTTCTTTATCATGCTAGGATTAACAGGAAAAAGCAAAAATTTTCAGAATTGCACCTTGCAATGTGGAGATATTACTGTTTGTGCATTTACAATATTCATTGATTTTTGCCATTGAAAAACGTCCAGAAATGTTTGAAGCTACTGACTGAATGAAAGGAGCTGGCATCTCGCTCTCTTTGAATCTTCTTTATCATGCTAGGATTAACAGGAAAAAGCTAAAAATTTCAGAATTGCACCTTGCAATGTGGAGATATTACTGTTTGTGCATTTACAATATTCATTGATTTTTGCCATTGAAAAACATGTTTTTCATATACCAGAAATGTTTGAAGCTACTGACTGAATGAAAGGAGCTGGCATCTCACTCTCTTTGAATCTTCTTTATCATGCTAGGATTAGCAGGAAAAAGCAAAAAATTTCAGAATTGCGCCTTGCAATGTGGAGATATTACTGTTTGTGCATTTACAATATTCATTGATTTTTGCCATTGAAAAACATGTTTTTCATATACCAGAAATGTTTGAAGCTACTGACTGAATGAAAGGAGCTGGCATCTCACTCTCTTTGAATCTTCTTTATCATGCTAGGATTAGCAGGAAAAAGCAAAAAATTTCAGAATTGCACCTTGCAATGTGGAGATATTACTGTTTGTGCATTTACAATATTCATTGATTTTTGCCATTGAAAAACATGTTTTTCATATACCAGAAATGTTTGAAGCTACTGACTGAATGAAAGGAGCTGGCATCTCACTCTCTTTGAATCTTCTTTATCATGCTAGGATTAACAGGAAAAAGCAAAAAATTTCAGAATTGCACCTTGCAATGTGGAGATATTACTGTTTGTGCATTTACAATATTCATTGATTTTTGCCATTGAAAAACGTCCAGAAATGTTTGAAGCTACTGACTGAATGAAAGGAGCTGGCATCTCACTCTCTTTGAATCTTCTTTATCATGCTAGAATTAGCAGGAAAAAGCAAAAAATTTCAGAATTGCACCTTGCAATGTGGAGATATTACTGTTTGTGCATTTACAATATTCATTGATTTTTGCCATTGAAAAACATGTTTTTCATATACCAGAAATGTTTGAAGCTACTGACTGAATGAAAGGAGCTGGCATCTCACTCTCTTTGAATCTTCTTTATCATGCTAGGATTAACAGGAAAAAGCAAAAAATTTCAGAATTGCACCTTGCAATGTGGAGATATTACTGTTTGTGCATTTACAATATTCATTGATTTTTGCCATTGAAAAACGTCCAGAAATGTTTGAAGCTACTGACTGAATGAAAGGAGCTGGCATCTCACTCTCTTTGAATCTTCTTTATCATGCTAGGATTAGCAGGAAAAAGCAAAAAATTTCTGAATTGCACCTTGCAATGTGGAGATATTACTGTTTGTGCATTTACAATATTCATTGATTTTTGCCATTGAAAAACATGTTTTTCATATACCAGAAATGTTTGAAGCTACTGACTGAATGAAAGGAG
Organism: Phyllobates terribilis; assembly: GCF_046119375.1. NCBI lineage: Eukaryota > Metazoa > Chordata > Amphibia > Anura > Dendrobatidae > Phyllobates > Phyllobates terribilis. The sequence goes on from NW_027363852.1 coordinate 66,955, forward strand.
CTGGCATCTCACTCTCTTTGAATCTTCTTTATCATGCTAGGATTAGCAGGAAAAAGCAAAAAATTTCAGAATTGCACCTTGCAATGTGGAGATATTACTGTTTGTGCATTTACAATATTCATTGATTTTTGCCATTGAAAAACATGTTTTTCATATACCAGAAATGTTTGAAGCTACTGACTGAATGAAAGGAGCTGGCATCTCACTCTCTTTGAATCTTCTTTATCATGCTAGGATTAACAGGAAAAAGCAAAAAATTTCAGAATTGCACCTTGCAATGTGGAGATATTACTGTTTGTGCATTTACAATATTCATTGATTTTTGCCATTGAAAAACGTCCAGAAATGTTTGAAGCTACTGACTGAATGAAAGGAGCTGGCATCTCACTCTCTTTGAATCTTCTTTATCATGCTAGGATTAGCAGGAAAAAGCAAAAAATTTCAGAATTGCACCTTGCAATGTGGAGATATTACTGTTTGTGCATTTACAATATTCATTGATTTTTGCCATTGAAAAACATGTTTTTCATATACCAGAAATGTTTGAAGCTACTGACTGAATGAAAGGAGCTGGCATCTCACTCTCTTTGAATCTTCTTTATCATGCTAGGATTAGCAGGAAAAAGCAAAAAATTTCAGAATTGCACCTTGCAATGTGGAGATATTACTGTTTGTGCATTTACAATATTCATTGATTTTTGCCATTGAAAAACGTCCAGAAATGTTTGAAGCTACTGACTGAATGAAAGGAGCTGGCATCTCACTCTCTTTGAATCTTCTTTATCATGCTAGGATTAGCAGGAAAAAGCAAAAAATTTCAGAATTGCACCTTGCAATGTGGAGATATTACTGTTTGTGCATTTACAATATTCATTGATTTTTGCCATTGAAAAACATGTTTTTCATATACCAGAAATGTTTGAAGCTACTGACTGAATGAAAGGAGCTGGCATCTCACTCTCTTTGAATCTTCTTTATCATGCTAGGATTAGCAGGAAAAAGCAAAAAATTTCAGAATTGCACCTTGCAATGTGGAGATATTACTGTTTGTGCATTTACAATATTCATTGATTTTTGCCATTGAAAAACGTCCAGAAATGTTAGATGCCAGCTCCTTTCATTCAGTCAGTAGCTTCAAACATTTCTGGTATATGAAAAACATGTTTTTCAATGGCAAAAATCAATGAATATTGTAAATGCACAAACAGTAATATCTCCACATTGCAAGGTGCAATTCTGAAATTTTTAGCTTTTTCCTGTTAATCCTAGCATGATAAAGAAGATTCAAAGAGAGTGAGATGCCAGCTCCTTTCATTCAGTCAGTAGCTTCAAACATTTCTGGACGTTTTTCAATGGCAAAAATCAATGAATATTGTAAATGCACAAACAGTAATATCTCCACATTGCAAGGTGCAATTCTGAAATTTTTTGCTTTTTCCTGTTAATCCTAGCATGATAAAGAAGATTCAAAGAGAGTGAGATGCCAGCTCCTTTCATTAAGTCAGTAGCTTCAAACATTTCTGGTATATGAAAAACATGTTTTTCAATGGCAAAAATCAATGAATATTGTAAATGCACAAACAGTAATATCTCCACATTGCAAGGTGCAATTCTGAAATTTTTTGCTTTTTCCTGCTAATCCTAGCATGATAAAGAAGATTCAAAGAGAGTGAGATGCCAGCTCCTTTCATTCAGTCAGTAGCTTCAAACATTTCTGGTATATGAAAAACATGTTTTTCAATGGCAAAAATCAATGAATATTGTAAATGCACAAACAGTAATATCTCCACATTGCAAGGTGCAATTCTGAAATTTTTTGCTTTTTCCTGCTAATCCTAGCATGATAAAGAAGATTCAAAGAGAGTGAGATGCCAGCTCCTTTCATTCAGTCAGTAGCTTCAAACATTTCTGGCATATGAAAAACATGTTTTTCAATGGCAAAAATCAATGAATATTGTAAATGCACAAACAGTAATATCTCCACATTGCAAGGTGCAATTCTGAAATTTTTAGCTTTTTCCTGTTAATCCTAGCATGATAAAGAAGATTCAAAGAGAGTGAGATGCCAGCTCCTTTCATTCAGTCAGTAGCTTCAAACATTTCTGGTATATGAAAAACGTTTTTCAATGGCAAAAATCAATGAATATTGTAAATGCACAAACAGTAATATCTCCACATTGCAAGGTGCAATTCTGAAATTTTTTGCTTTTTCCTGCTAATCCTAGCATGATAAAGAAGATTCAAAGAGAGTGAGATGCCAGCTCCTTTCATTCAGTCAGTAGCTTCAAACATTTCTGGACGTTTTTCAATGGCAAAAATCAATGAATATTGTAAATGCACAAACAGTAATATCTCCACATTGCAAGGTGCAATTCTGAAATTTTTTGCTTTTTCCTGCTAATCCTAGCATGATAAAGAAGATTCAAAGAGAATGAGATGCCAGCTCCTTTCATTCAGTCAGTAGCTTCAAACATTTCTGGTATATGAAAAACATGTTTTTCAATGGCAAAAATCAATGAATATTGTAAATGCACAAACAGTAATATCTCCACATTGCAAGGTGCAATTCTGAAATTTTTTGCTTTTTCCTGCTAATCCTAGCATGATAAAGAAGATTCAAAGAGAGTGAGATGCCAGCTCCTTTCATTCAGTCAGTAGCTTCAAACATTTCTGGACGTTTTTCAATGGCAAAAATCAATGAATATTGTAAATGCACAAACAGTAATATCTCCACATTGCAAGGTGCAATTCTGAAATTTTTTGCTTTTTCCTGCTAATCCTAGCATGATAAAGAAGATTCAAAGAGAGTGAGATGCCAGCTCCTTTCATTCAGTCAGTAGCTTCAAACATTTCTGGTATATGAAAAACATGTTTTTCAATGGCAAAAATCAATGAATATTGTAAATGCACAAACAGTAATATCTCCACATTGCAAGGTGCAATTCTGAAATTTTTTGCTTTTTCCTGCTAATCCTAGCATGATAAAGAAGATTCAAAGAGAGTGAGATGCCAGCTCCTTTCATTCAGTCAGTAGCTTCAAACATTTCTGGACGTTTTTCAATGGGAAAAATCAATGAATATTGTAAATGCACAAACAGTAATATCTCCACATTGCAAGGTGCAATTCTGAAATTTTTTGCTTTTTCCTGTTAATCCTAGCATGATAAAGAAGATTCAAAGAGAGTGAGATGCCAGCTCCTTTCATTCAGTCAGTAGCTTCAAACATTTCTGGTATATGAAAAACATGTTTTTCAATGGCAAAAATCAATGAATATTGTAAATGCACAAACAGTAATATCTCCGCATTGCAAGGTGCAATTCTGAAATTTTTTGCTTTTTCCTGCTAATCCTAGCATGATAAAGAAGATTCAAAGAGAGTGAGATGGGGGAGTGGCCTGAGCACAGGACGAGATGGCAGCTTGATCCTGAGCTCCCTGAGGGCTTCGCTTTAAAGCTACTTTTTAAGCAACAAAAAGAAGATTTTTTTTCAAAATTCTTATATATTTTGACTTCCTATCATTCAGGGATCATTTTGACACCAAAGAATCCCTGCTAACCCCATCAACCCTGGAGATGTTTTGTGCTCAGACATTTGGGTGAGGCTCAGAATCCACCATTGAAGTGACTCTGTAACGTGGCCCTACAGGATTGTGGACCCATTTATGCCCTTCTACCTCCGGACCCAGGATTACATCGTTTTATACCGGACTTAAGGACTACCAGCAGGCTTTATATGCAGCTGCGGTAAGTCCTGATGAGCATTCCAGTCCCTGAGGCTGTGACGTGCCCCTTTAAGCTCACAGATCGGTGGGGGCACATATTTCTCTCACTTCATTTAACTGAACATTATATACTGGGCCCCCTGACTGTTGTCAGAGCTTATTTTTAATCCACGGGGTGGCACATTTTGGTTCTGGTTCTGACACCCAGGCGATCACTGGCGGCCCTTTTCTTGATTCCAGTCACTCTGCGGCCCTTTTCTTGTTTCCAGTCGCTCAGCAGCGCTGCTTTGAAGTGACTGGAATAGCAGTAAAGGTCTGCTCTGCTCCGCCTTTTACTTTGGGAGCGGGACCCTACAGCAGTTTCAGCTGTTCTTTCAACGGATCCAAGAAAGAAAAGAGAAGAGGGGACTGAGACCGGGACACCGGCGACAGCTTGGAAATCCCTGCCCTGCAATCAACTATCGTTACTTCACGGAGGTCCGGACCGGACCCGCAGGACCTTACTCCATAAAGAAGAGGCGCTGCCACCTCCGGACCAAAGATTCCCAACCCCACTGGTCCCCGTGGATAAGACCCCTGCTGCCGACAAGGGACCGTGAGCCTAGCCTAGCCTGTACGACGCGGAGTTCAGGAGACTGAGACGGAGCGGGACTGCATACTGATTACTTCTGTACAGGTCAGATAAGCCCTGGCTGAAGCCGGGGCTTTTATCGGGTTTCTGGGGGTCTGTTGCCGTGGTTCTGGGGCTGCTCCGGTGGTAACGGTGTCCCCTGGTGTCCCTGTGAAGCTGCTGCGTCCCTTTCCCCCCCCTCGGCTCACTGCCACCGCTGCTGTCTGCACCCGGCTCTCTCCTCTCCTTTGCGGCTGTTACCTGCGCTCCGGGCTGTTCACATAGTAGCGGTCCCCCCTCCTCTGCTCCGGAGCCGGCATATCAGCTGTTCACTCTGATAACGAGCATTGCCGGTGTCCCCACGTCCCCAGGTTCCATATAGTGGCGGCGGCATCCCTCTTCCCCCTGATAAGAAGCTGCTCCGCTCCCCCTGCTCCCAGCTGTTGAGTGCCGCCGGTGCCGAGGTCCGTTCTATATACCCCCGCTGTGCCGCTCTGCTGTGTATGTTTTTATGGTGTCTGGACCCTGCAGACCCCTGTGACTGCCTCCCCCTTCTGTGACAGCGCTGCTGCGCTTTGATTTTTGCCTCTGGTCCCCCGCTGCAGCAGCCCCGCTACCCTCCACTGTCACACACTTCCAATCAGCTGATATTCTTTGAATCTCCCGCCCCCTGCTGCGGCGTAGCTCAGCACTGCTGTCCATGGTGCTGATCAGATTCTCCTGCCCTCTGCTGCGGCGTCGCTCTACACTGCTGTCCATGGTGCTGATTTGAGCTGCTGTCCATGGTGCTGATCTTGTATTGGTCTGAACTGCTGTCCATGGTGCTGAACTTATACCAGTCAATTTCTCCTGCCTCCTGCTGCAGCGTCGCTCTGAACTGCTGTCCATGGTGCTGATTCTATATTATTACTGATACAGAGGTTTATTAAACCCCAAACGGTGTAATATCATCTTGACTGCGAGACTTGACTCTGAGGGGAGGGGAGGGATAGGAGGATCTGTTTCTGCCCTCACATATATACCCTGTGACTACGCTACTTGATATATATATAACAGTTGGTGCCCATGGAACTCTACAGATTTGCAAGCCTCCATAATAATTAGTTTCATGTTAAGAAATATATGTGCCTTTTATTTTTATCCCTCAGGTCAATTTCATTATTTTTTTGTTACTTTTGATGGTAATTTATATTTTAAGGATTGTATTTTAGGGGGTACATAATATTGCAGTTTTTAAGGGTATTGATTGCCTCTTGTTGGATTGATATTTGTTTAACGCAAATTTCTTCTAGCCATTGTTCCCAGTCATTTTGCAACCCTAAAGTCTTTTGTCCACCCTTTAGGTCAAATATTTCTAGTGTTATTTTAGTGTTTTTCTATATATATATACCCATAGGTCTGATATTTTATAATGGCGGCTAATAAAAAAAATACCCAAAAGTCTTTGGAAGCTCCCCTTAAAACTAGTGCGGTTAGAGCGAAGTCCTCCCAACGCTTTTCATTTTCAAACCCATCAGAAGATGCTGTTAATACTGTCAGTCCTCTTAAGTCCAGATCACCTCATAGAAATCCGGAAGACAGACTGAGTTCTAAAATAAGCTCTCCCACCAAAGAATCTTCTAAAAGTCTATTATCTCCAAAACCACAGAGAATTCCTGATGCTAAACCTGCCCCTTCTATCGTAGTTAAAGAAAAAAAAGTGGAAGAGATGGATATTTCCATCTCATCAAAGAGAAGGGACCCAGGAGCCTGGAGCAACAAGTATTCTTCATTGGCTACGAGTTCGGAGGAGGAATCCTCGGACACGTCTCCTAATCCTAGTCCAGATAAGAGACGTGCTAAAAAGGACTTTTCCCCTTCGTCCCCAGACCCTACGCTTAGTGTCCCGGTCAAAATGCCCATTTCACAAGAGTTGGGAAATACCGACCTTGGTTCATATCTGGACAATCTTTTAAAGACAATTGACAGAAATATGAAACTGGGCTTCGAGAAACAGGTAGACACCATGAAATCTACTTTGGAAGCTTTTGGTCTTAAATTGGAGGAAAACACTAAAAGACTTGAAACGGTGGAGGGAAGGGTAGAGTCTGTCTCTTCTGATAATCTAGAAATTAAATCTGAGCTTAAAAGACTCAGATTAAAAGTTGCGGATTTGGAGGATAGGAGTAGGAGAAATAATTTGAAAATTAGAGGCATATCTGAGGATGTTTCTCCCTCAGATATCTCGGCGTTTCTCAAAGACTTATTTCACAAGACAATCCCATCCCTTTCTGAGCAGGATCTTATCATTGATAGGGCCCATCGCTTATTTCGTCCGACCTCCATTTCCTCGGATCTTCCTAGGGATGTAATAGTTAGGTTACATTTCTTCTCGACCAAAGAGAGAATCTTGAATTATATCAGGGAAAATAGGACTTTTCCAGAGCCTTTCTCGCACCTAAAAATCTTCTCCGATTTTTCCAAAGAAACCATGGATGCAAGAAGGTCATACAAATCGACCACAGATAGACTGAGGGATATGAATATCCCATATAGGTGGGGCTTTCCAGTAAAGTTGCTGATTTTCTTTAACCGGAAAACATTCACTCTTACAGATCCTGATGAAGGCCCTAAATTTTTTGATTTTATAAAAGACATTCCCTACAAACTTACAAAGGCACCTCACCGCTGAAATGATAAACACTACTCCCTCGGGAGCCCTCTTTAAAAATAATCTCATTTTTTCACCTCACCTAACATGCTATAATAAATTTATCATTCTTCTTTATATTTAGCCTTCATGGTTTGTCCACATTATTTTTCCCCCCAATCTGAGGGAGAACCTTTTCGGTGAAGGTTCCCTCAGGAGATATTTTGATTCGTTTTTTTTTTCTTTTTCTTTGAATAATTGGTTATTGTTATTACTATCTTTGAATTAATATTAGAGATATTGTATTCCAGCTTTGATTGTCGGTTGATTTTTATTTTTTGGGAATTTGTTGGACCAACTGACCCCTCTCCTTTTGACTTACTTTAATTATTAATTTACCTATGCCTATCAAGATCATCACCTATAATGTAAGAGGCCTAAACAGTCCCAATAAGAGATTCTCCCTTTGGAAGGAATTGGGTCATCTTGGTGCTGATGTTGCGTGTCTTCAGGAGACAAGGTTTGCCGAGGGAAAACACCCTACCTTCACCCACAAACGCTACCCTCATATATTTGAATCCACTAGCGACCGGAAAAAAGCCGGTGTAGCTACAGTGATCAGAGATTCTGTCCCATTTGAGTTTTTAGATCAGCATAAAGATGTCAATGGAAGGTTCCATATATTGCTCTGTAAACTGAATAATCATGAGTGCACTGTTGTTAACCTATACGCCCCAAATAAAAAGCAAATACCCTTTTTGAATAAGGTTTTTAGAAAGGTTGAAGAGGTTAGGAGAGGGGAATTGATTTTTTTGGGAGACTTCAACATGGTCCCGGACGGGCATATGGACTCTTCCTCCCCCAGCCGTCATTTATACCCGACGCTAAACAATTGGCTTTATAAAAATGAACTATTTGATACATTTAGATGTCTGCAAACTACCTCCAAAGAATTCTCCCATTTTTCGGATGCGCACCAAACGGCCTCTAGAATTGACCTAATAATAACTGACGTTTTTTCTTTACCCAAATTTTCTAACGTATCTATAGGCCTTAGGTCTCTATCAGATCATGCCCCTATGTCATGTGAAATTCATATTGGTCCTCTTATTAAAAATGGATTTCTTTGGAAATGTAGATCTTCACTTATTCATAACCCCAAAAACAAAAAAATTATTGAAAAAGCTATTTCTGATTATTTTAGGGAGAACGATACCCCAGATTTATCTAATCCCTTCTCCAGCTGGTGCGCTCACAAGGCCGTCCTTCGTGGTGTACTAATGCAGATATCCTCATCTGAAAAAAAAGAAAAAAGATCAAAAATTAATTCTCTTCAAAAACTGATTAGGGAAAAAGAATTAGAGCAAATTAATCTTCCTTCCCCTTCCCCAATAATTCAAAAAGAACTCTCAAATTTAAGGGTAGAGCTAAAATCAGAAATTTCTTCCTCCTATGATGCAATTATTCGGAAATCAAAATTTAATTACTATGCGGCTCTAAATAAACCTACCCGCTTTATGGCCCGCCTAGTCAAATGTAAAAGAGCAATTAATAGAATAGATAAAATAAAAAACAATAGTGGAATAACGTTTTGCCACCCTAAAGATATAGTGAACCAGTTTGCAAATTTTTACAAAAAACTCTACAACATCAAAACTGATCCTCTAATTTCCCATCCTCACCCAGATGCAATCAACAAATTTTTATCCTCCATTAACCTACCGAAATTGAGCCCTCTGGATCACGAGTCATTGAATAAGCCTTTTTCTAACCTTGAAATTATTAACACAATAAAGCAACTTAAAGATTTCAAGGCTCCGGGTCCAGATGGGTTCATCAATGAGTATTATAAAACTTTTTGTGACCTACTTTCTTCCCCTCTCACGAAAATTTTCAATCATGCTTCCTCAATAAGCTCCTTCCCCTCAGAAATGCTGGAAGCCACCATTACCCTAATACCCAAGTCTAAGGACGAGAGAGATAATGTTAAAAATTATAGGCCCATTTCGCTAATTAACACTGATATTAAGATATATTCGAAAATTCTGGCCAATCGTTTATCGACTATTCTCCCATCTCTCATCAACGACGATCAGATTGGCTTCGTTGGTGGGAGGCAAGCAACTGATGGCTCTAGAAGACTTCTGAATATTATTAAGGTGATAAATACGGCGAAACTCCCAACTTCATTGCTTGCTTTAGACGCTGAAAAAGCTTTCGACAGGTTAAATTGGCTATACCTTAAACTCACCCTTATTAAATTCGGTTTTGATAACAAATTTCTCTCTTCAATTATGGCCCTTTATTCTAACCCCCAAGCAAAAATTTATGTTAACAATTATCTCTCAAATCCAATCCCTATCACAAATGGTACTAGACAGGGTTGCCCACTTTCCCCCCTTCTCTTTGTCCTGGCTATGGAGCCTTTGGCACAGAGGATTAGAGAAAACACTGACATTAGGGGGATTTCTACCCCATCTCGAGAATTTAAAATTGGCCTCTTTGCAGATGATGTTATGCTTTCCTTGCTGGACCCAGTAAATTCGGTTGCGGAAGTTTCGAAGGTTCTAGAACTATTCTCTCAGATTTCTTATTTTAAGATCAATAATGAGAAGTCTAAACTTTTAAACATTAATCTGGACCGTCAGACGAGAGAGGTTTTACACTCGAGATTTTCCTTCGGTTTGGCTAAACGCAATCTGACTTATTTGGGGATCAGTATTGGTAAAACTATTAACTCAACAATTTCTGACAACCTGGTTCTGATTGAGGATATCGTCCGTGGAGATTTGATGGAATTTTTGAAAAGAGATTTGTCATGGTGGGGTAGAGTCCTCTCTATTAAGATGTTTGTTCTACCCAAAATCTTGTATTTTTTCCGCAACTTACCTTTAACTATTTCTCACATCTTTATTCAAAAAATTCAAAATCAGATTAATTCCTATGTCTGGGATAATAAACGTGCGAGGATATCTGCAGATATATTGTACAAGAATAAGTGCAACGGAGGTCTGAGCCACCCTAATATTTCCGCTTACTATTTGGCAAACCTCATCAAACAGAGCAGTAATTGGTTTAATTCTGATAGTCCCCCAGCTTGGATGACTCTGGAGACCTTCTTAAATAATGGTTCTTCTCCCCGGGAATTGTTACTTAGGCATCTCTTTAAACAGTGCACTCATGATTCTTCCCATCCTATTTTCCAGGCGATTATTGACGCCTGGAAAAAAATCGCCAAAAGAAAGAAAAAGAGTCCCCTAAGAGATTCTGATAGGGATAAGTTTTCTTTTGTCAAAAACTTTCCAATTGGTTTTGTTGCTGATCTGTATAACTCTTCCATTCCAGATCAGTGGGACAATAAAGGGTTAAGGAAAATTGGAGACTTCTATGAAGCTTCTGCCTTTATTCCTTTCCAAACTCTTAAAAAAAGATTCAACTTACCTTCCTCTGATTTCTTTTTATACTCTCATTTAAAGAGCATTATTCTGGAATTTATTTCTGGTAAACTTATTGTTTCTGAAACCTCGGTGAACCTGTTAAGCAACCCATCCCACAAAATTTTTTGGAGCCTGAGACACATATATAACAGCTTCAATAATGATCTTTCCTTCCAAAAACACCTCTACATGATACGCTGGGAAAAAGATCTAAAACTCAATTTCCAATCCGATCAATGGGAGAGTGCTGTTCTTTTTTCTCAGGCCTCTAATATATCTATGCCCTTACAAGAGGCTTACTTCAAAATTCTAACCAGATGGTATTACACTCCAATCAGGCTTCACCATATAAAGCCCAGCAACTCTCCCCTTTGTTGGAGGGAGTGCGGCCTTAGGGGAGATCTTTTACATCTCTTTTGGAGCTGCCCTAAAATCCGGAATCTATGGGCTCAGATCTCTTCTTTGGTAGATGACCTTTTAGGCAGACCTGTAGTATTGACCCCTCAAATGGCTTTACTATCCTTAGATCTTGAACCATATAAGTCGTTTGAAAGATCTTTGGTGATTCACTTATTTTCAGTGTGTAAGAACGCATTGGCTTTTTATTGGAGAAAGTCATATGTCCCCACTTTGGAGGACTTAGTTGATAAGATGAATCTCCATAGAATATTTGAACTCAGATTTGCCCTTATCAACAATAATTTACTTAAATTTTCTAGGAAGTGGGATATTTGGCTCACTAAATTCCCTCAACCCTCTCATAACGCTGGAACATCTTAATGTGTGTCGTGTTTAGCTCATTAATATGTTTAATTTTGCTAATGATAGTAATGTGTGTTTAAAGTGTTCAAATTTCTGTATTATCGTATATACTATTTGACGAACAAATTTCTCCCATCTTTCCTGATTATCCATTCCCGTTTGTTCCCTTTCCCTTTCCCTTCCCTCAGAATTTTTCCCTTATTATGAATATTCTTTTGTCACTACTTTTATGCTACGTGTGCTATTCCCCTGTTAAATTGTTTATTAAAAATAAAAAAATATGGTAAAACAAAGAGAGTGAGATGCCAGCTCCTTTCATTCAGTCAGTAGCTTCAAACATTTCTGGTATATGAAAAACATGTTTTTCAATGGCAAAAATCAATGAATATTGTAAATGCACAAACAGTAATATCTCCACATTGCAAGGTGCAATTCAGAAATTTTTTGCTTTTTCCTGCTAATCCTAGCATGATAAAGAAGATTCAAAGAGAGTGAGATGCCAGCTCCTTTCATTCAGTCTGTAGCTTCAAACATTTCTGGACGTTTTTCAATGGCAAAAATCAATGAATATTGTAAATGCACAAACAGTAATATCTCCACATTGCAAGGTGCAATTCTGAAATTTTTTGCTTTTTCCTGTTAATCCTAGCATGATAAAGAAGATTCAAAGAGAGTGAGATGCCAGCTCCTTTCATTCAGTCAGTAGCTTCAAACATTTCTGGTATATGAAAAACATGTTTTTCAATGGCAAAAATCAATGAATATTGTAAATGCCCAAACAGTAATATCTCCACATTGCAAGGTGCAATTCTGAAATTTTTTGCTTTTTCCTGTTAATCCTAGAATGATAAAGAAGATTCAAAGAGAGTGAGATGCCAGCTCATATCATTCAGTCAGTAGCTTCAAACATTTCTGGTATATGAAAAACATGTTTTTCAATGGCAAAAATCAATGAATATTGTAAATGCACAAACAGTAATATCTCCACATTGCAAGGTGCAATTCTGAAATTTTTTGCTTTTTCCTGCTAATCCTAGCATGATAAAGAAGATTCAAAGAGAGTGAGATGCCAGCTCCTTTCATTCAGTCAGTAGCTTCAAACATTTCTGGACGTTTTTCAATGGCAAAAATCAATGAATATTGTAAATGCACAAACAGTAATATCTCCACATTGCAAGGTGCAATTCTGAAATTTTTTGCTTTTTCCTGTTAATCCTAGCATGATAAAGAAGATTCATAGAGAGTGAGATGCCAGCTCCTTTCATTCAGTCAGTAGCTTCAAACATTTCTGGTATATGAAAAACATGTTTTTCAATGGCAAAAATCAATGAATATTGTAAATGCACAAACAGTAATATCTCCACATTGCAAGGTGCAATTCTGAAATTTTTTGCTTTTTCCTGCTAATCCTAGCATGATAAAGAAGATTCAAAGAGAGTGAGATGCCAGCTCCTTTCATTCAGTCAGTAGCTTCAAACATTTCTGGTATATGAAAAACATGTTTTTCAATGGCAAAAATCAATGAATATTGTAAATGCACAAACAGTAATATCTCCACATTGCAAGGCGCAATTCTGAAATTTTTTGCTTTTTCCTGCTAATCCTAGCATGATAAAGAAGATTCAAAGAGAGTGAGATGCCAGCTCCTTTCATTCAGTCAGTAGCTTCAAACATTTCTGGTATATGAAAAACATGTTTTTCAATGGCAAAAATCAATGAATATTGTAAATGCACAAACAGTAATATCTCCACATTGCAAGGTGCAATTCTGAAATTTTTAGCTTTTTCCTGTTAATCCTAGCATGATAAAGAAGATTCAAAGAGAGCGAGATGCCAGCTCCTTTCATTCAGTCAGTAGCTTCAAACATTTCTGGACGTTTTTCAATGGCAAAAATCAATGAATATTGTAAATGCACAAACAGTAATATCTCCACATTGCAAGGTGCAATTCTGAAATTTTTTGCTTTTTCCTGTTAATCCTAGCATGATAAAGAAGATTCAAAGAGAGTGAGATGCCAGCTCCTTTCATTCAGTCAGTAGCTTCAAACATTTCTGGTATATGAAAAACGTTTTTCAATGGCAAAAATCAATGAATATTGTAAATGCACAAACAGTAATATCTCCACATTGCAAGGTGCAATTCTGAAATTTTTTGCTTTTTCCTGCTAATCCTAGCATGATAAAGAAGATTCAAAGAGAGTGAGATGCCAGCTCCTTTCATTCAGTCAGTAGCTTCAAACATTTCTGGACGTTTTTCAATGGCAAAAATCAATGAATATTGTAAATGCACAAACAGTAATATCTCCACATTGCAAGGTGCAATTCTGAAATTTTTTGCTTTTTCCTGCTAATCCTAGCATGATAAAGAAGATTCAAAGAGAGTGAGATGCCAGCTCCTTTCATTCAGTCAGTAGCTTCAAACATTTCTGGTATATGAAAAACATGTTTTTCAATGGCAAAAATCAATGAATATTGTAAATGCACAAACAGTAATATCTCCACATTGCAAGGTGCAATTCTGAAATTTTTTGCTTTTTCCTGCTAATCCTAGCATGATAAAGAAGATTCAAAGAGAGTGAGATGCCAGCTCCTTTCATTCAGTCAGTAGCTTCAAACATTTCTGGACGTTTTTCAATGGCAAAAATCAATGAATATTGTAAATGCACAAACAGTAATATCTCCACATTGCAAGGTGCAATTCTGAAATTTTTTGCTTTTTCCTGCTAATCCTAGCATGATAAAGAAGATTCAAAGAGAGTGAGATGCCAGCTCCTTTCATTCAGTCAGTAGCTTCAAACATTTCTGGTATATGAAAAACATGTTTTTCAATGGCAAAAATCAATGAATATTGTAAATGCACAAACAGTAATATCTCCACATTGCAAGGTGCAATTCTGAAATTTTTTGCTTTTTCCTGCTAATCCTAGCATGATAAAGAAGATTCAAAGAGAGTGAGATGCCAGCTCCTTTCATTCAGTCAGTAGCTTCAAACATTTCTGGTATATGAAAAACATGTTTTTCAATGGCAAAAATCAATGAATATTGTAAATGCACAAACAGTAATATCTCCACATTGCAAGGTGCAATTCAGAAATTTTTTGCTTTTTCCTGCTAATCCTAGCATGATAAAGAAGATTCAAAGAGAGTGAGATGCCAGCTCCTTTCATTCAGTCTGTAGCTTCAAACATTTCTGGACGTTTTTCAATGGCAAAAATCAATGAATATTGTAAATGCACAAACAGTAATATCTCCACATTGCAAGGTGCAATTCTGAAATTTTTTGCTTTTTCCTGTTAATCCTAGCATGATAAAGAAGATTCAAAGAGAGTGAGATGCCAGCTCCTTTCATTCAGTCAGTAGCTTCAAACATTTCTGGTATATGAAAAACATGTTTTTCAATGGCAAAAATCAATGAATATTGTAAATGCACAAACAGTAATATCTCCACATTGCAAGGTGCAATTCTGAAATTTTTTGCTTTTTCCTGTTAATCCTAGAATGATAAAGAAGATTCAAAGAGAGTGAGATGCCAGCTCCTTTCATTCAGTCAGTAGCTTCAAACATTTCTGGTATATGAAAAACATGTTTTTCAATGGCAAAAATCAATGAATATTGTAAATGCACAAACAGTAATATCTCCACATTGCAAGGTGCAATTCTGAAATTTTTTGCTTTTTCCTGCTAATCCTAGCATGATAAAGAAGATTCAAAGAGAGTGAGATGCCAGCTCCTTTCATTCAGTCAGTAGCTTCAAACATTTCTGGACGTTTTTCAATGGCAAAAATCAATGAATATTGTAAATGCACAAACAGTAATATCTCCACATTGCAAGGTGCAATTCTGAAATTTTTTGCTTTTTCCTGTTAATCCTAGCATGATAAAGAAGATTCAAAGAGAGTGAGATGCCAGCTCCTTTCATTCAGTCAGTAGCTTCAAACATTTCTGGTATATGAAAAACATGTTTTTCAATGGCAAAAATCAATGAATATTGTAAATGCACAAACAGTAATATCTCCACATTGCAAGGTGCAATTCTGAAATTTTTTGCTTTTTCCTGCTAATCCTAGCATGATAAAGAAGATTCAAAGAGAGTGAGATGCCAGCTCCTTTCATTCAGTCAGTAGCTTCAAACATTTCTGGTATATGAAAAACATGTTTTTCAATGGCAAAAATCAATGAATATTGTAAATGCACAAACAGTAATATCTCCACATTGCAAGGCGCAATTCTGAAATTTTTTGCTTTTTCCTGGTAATCCTAGCATGATAAAGAAGATTCAAAGAGACTGAGATGCCAGCTCCTTTCATTCAGTCAGTAGCTTCAAACATTTCTGGTATATGAAAAACATGTTTTTCAATGGCAAAAATCAATGAATATTGTAAATGCACAAACAGTAATATCTCCACATTGCAAGGTGCAATTCTGAAATTTTTAGCTTTTTCCTGTTAATCCTAGCATGATAAAGAAGATTCAAAGAGAGCGAGATGCCAGCTCCTTTCATTCAGTCAGTAGCTTCAAACATTTCTGGACGTTTTTCAATGGCAAAAATCAATGAATATTGTAAATGCACAAACAGTAATATCTCCACATTGCAAGGTGCAATTCTGAAATTTTTTGCTTTTTCCTGTTAATCCTAGCATGATAAAGAAGATTCAAAGAGAGTGAGATGCCAGCTCCTTTCATTCAGTCAGTAGCTTCAAACATTTCTGGTATATGAAAAACGTTTTTCAATGGCAAAAATCAATGAATATTGTAAATGCACAAACAGTAATATCTCCACATTGCAAGGTGCAATTCTGAAATTTTTTGCTTTTTCCTGTTAATCCTAGCATGATAAAGAAGATTCAAAGAGAGTGAGATGGCAGCTCCTTTCATTCAGTCAGTAGCTTCAAACATTTCTGGACGTTTTTCAATGGCAAAAATCAATGAATATTGTAAATGCACAAACAGTAATATCTCCACATTGCAAGGTGCAATTCTGAAATTTTTTGCTTTTTCCTGCTAATCCTAGCATGATAAAGAAGATTCAAAGAGAGTGAGATGCCAGCTCCTTTCATTCAGTCAGTAGCTTCAAACATTTCTGGTATATGAAAAACATGTTTTTCAATGGCAAAAATCAATGAATATTGTAAATGCACAAACAGTAATATCTCCACATTGCAAGGTGCAATTCTGAAATTTTTTGCTTTTTCCTGCTAATCCTAGCATGATAAAGAAGATTCAAAGAGAGTGAGATGCCAGCTCCTTTCATTCAGTCAGTAGCTTCAAACATTTCTGGACGTTTTTCAATGGCAAAAATCAATGAATATTGTAAATGCACAAACAGTAATATCTCCACATTGCAAGGTGCAATTCTGAAATTTTTTGCTTTTTCCTGCTAATCCTAGCATGATAAAGAAGATTCAAAGAGAGTGAGATGCCAGCTCCTTTCATTCAGTCAGTAGCTTCAAACATTTCTGGTATATGAAAAACATGTTTTTCAATGGCAAAAATCAATGAATATTGTAAATGCACAAACAGTAATATCTCCACATTGCAAGGTGCAATTCTGAAATTTTTTGCTTTTTCCTGCTAATCCTAGCATGATAAAGAAGATTCAAAGAGAGTGAGATGGCAGCTCCTTTCATTCAGTCAGTAGCTTCAAACATTTCTGGACGTTTTTCAATGGCAAAAATCAATGAATATTGTAAATGCACAAACAGTAATATCTCCACATTGCAAGGTGCAATTCTGAAATTTTTTGCTTTTTCCTGCTAATCCTAGCATGATAAAGAAGATTCAAAGAGAGTGAGATGCCAGCTCCTTTCATTCAGTCAGTAGCTTCAAACATTTCTGGTATATGAAAAACATGTTTTTCAATGGCAAAAATCAATGAATATTGTAAATGCACAAACAGTAATATCTCCACATTGCAAGGTGCAATTCTGAAATTTTTTGCTTTTTCCTGCTAATCCTAGCATGATAAAGAAGATTCAAAGAGAGTGAGATGCCAGCTCCTTTCATTCAGTCAGTAGCTTCAAACATTTCTGGACGTTTTTCAATGGCAAAAATCAATGAATATTGTAAATGCACAAACAGTAATATCTCCACATTGCAAGGTGCAATTCTGAAATTTTTTGCTTTTTCCTGCTAATCCTAGCATGATAAAGAAGATTCAAAGAGAGTGAGATGCCAGCTCCTTTCATTCAGTCAGTAGCTTCAAACATTTCTGGTATATGAAAAACATGTTTTTCAATGGCAAAAATCAATGAATATTGTAAATGCACAAACAGTAATATCTCCACATTGCAAGGTGCAATTCTGAAATTTTTTGCTTTTTCCTGCTAATCCTAGCATGATAAAGAAGATTCAAAGAGAGTGAGATGCCAGCTCCTTTCATTCAGTCAGTAGCTTCAAACATTTCTGGACGTTTTTCAATGGCAAAAATCAATGAATATTGTAAATGCACAAACAGTAATATCTCCACATTGCAAGGTGCAATTCTGAAATTTTTTGCTTTTTCCTGTTAATCCTAGCATGATAAAGAAGATTCAAAGAGAGTGAGATGCCAGCTCCTTTCATTCAGTCAGTAGCTTCAAACATTTCTGGTATATGAAAAACATGTTTTTCAATGGCAAAAATCAATGAATATTGTAAATGCACAAACAGTAATATCTCCACATTGCAAGGTGCAATTCTGAAATTTTTTGCTTTTTCCTGCTAATCCTAGCATGATAAAGAAGATTCAAAGAGAGTGAGATGCCAGCTCCTTTCATTCAGTCAGTAGCTTCAAACATTTCTGGTATATGAAAAACATGTTTTTCAATGGCAAAAATCAATGAATATTGTAAATGCACAAACAGTAATATCTCCACATTGCAAGGTGCAATTCAGAAATTTTTTGCTTTTTCCTGCTAATCCTAGCATGATAAAGAAGATTCAAAGAGAGTGAGATGCCAGCTCCTTTCATTCAGTCAGTAGCTTCAAACATTTCTGGACGTTTTTCAATGGCAAAAATCAATGAATATTGTAAATGCACAAACAGTAATATCTCCACATTGCAAGGTGCAATTCTGAAATTTTTTGCTTTTTCCTGTTAATCCTAGCATGATAAAGAAGATTCAAAGAGAGTGAGATGCCAGCTCCTTTCATTCAGTCAGTAGCTTCAAACATTTCTGGTATATGAAAAACATGTTTTTCAATGGCAAAAATCAATGAATATTGTAAATGCACAAACAGTAATATCTCCACATTGCAAGGTGCAATTCTGAAATTTTTTGCTTTTTCCTGCTAATCCTAGCATGATAAAGAAGATTCAAAGAGAGTGAGATGCCAGCTCCTTTCATTCAGTCAGTAGCTTCAAACATTTCTGGACGTTTTTCAATGGCAAAAATCAATGAATATTGTAAATGCACAAACAGTAATATCTCCACATTGCAAGGTGCAATTCTGAAATTTTTTGCTTTTTCCTGTTAATCCTAGCATGATAAAGAAGATTCAAAGAGAGTGAGATGCCAGCTCCTTTCATTCAGTCAGTAGCTTCAAACATTTCTGGTATATGAAAAACATGTTTTTCAATGGCAAAAATCAATGAAAATTGTAAATGCACAAACAGTAATATCTCCACATTGCAAGGTGCAATTCTGAAATTTTTTGCTTTTTCCTGCTAATCCTAGCATGATAAAGAAGATTCAAAGAGAGTGAGATGCCAGCTCCTTTCATTCAGTCAGTAGCTTCAAACATTTCTGGTATATGAAAAACATGTTTTTCAATGGCAAAAATCAATGAATATTGTAAATGCACAAACAGTAATATCTCCACATTGCAAGGTGCAATTCTGAAATTTTTTGCTTTTTCCTGTTAATCCTAGCATGATAAAGAAGATTCAAAGAGAGTGAGATGCCAGCTCCTTTCATTCAGTCAGTAGCTTCAAACATTTCTGGTATATGAAAAACGTTTTTCAATGGCAAAAATCAATGAATATTGTAAATGCACAAACAGTAATATCTCCACATTGCAAGGTGCAATTCTGAAATTTTTTGCTTTTTCCTGCTAACCCTAGCATGATAAAGAAGATTCAAAGAGAGTGAGATGCCAGCTCCTTTCATTCAGTCAGTAGCTTCAAACATTTCTGGACGTTTTTCAATGGCAAAAATCAATGAATATTGTAAATGCACAAACAGTAATATCTCCACATTGCAAGGTGCAATTCTGAAATTTTTTGCTTTTTCCTGCTAATCCTAGCATGATAAAGAAGATTCAAAGAGAGTGAGATGCCAGCTCCTTTCATTCAGTCAGTAGCTTCAAACATTTCTGGTATATGAAAAACATGTTTTTCAATGGCAAAAATCAATGAATATTGTAAATGCACAAACAGTAATATCTCCACATTGCAAGGTGCAATTCTGAAATTTTTTGCTTTTTCCTGCTAATCCTAGCATGATAAAGAAGATTCAAAGAGAGTGAGATGCCAGCTCCTTTCATTCAGTCAGTAGCTTCAAACATTTCTGGACGTTTTTCAATGGCAAAAATCAATGAATATTGTAAATGCACAAACAGTAATATCTCCACATTGCAAGGTGCAATTCTGAAATTTTTTGCTTTTTCCTGCTAATCCTAGCATGATAAAGAAGATTCAAAGAGAGTGAGATGCCAGCTCCTTTCATTCAGTCAGTAGCTTCAAACATTTCTGGTATATGAAAAACATGTTTTTCAATGGCAAAAATCAATGAATATTGTAAATGCACAAACAGTAATATCTCCACATTGCAAGGTGCAATTCTGAAATTTTTTGCTTTTTCCTGCTAATCCTAGCATGATAAAGAAGATTCAAAGAGAGTGAGATGCCAGCTCCTTTCATTCAGTCAGTAGCTTCAAACATTTCTGGACGTTTTTCAATGGCAAAAATCAATGAATATTGTAAATGCACAAACAGTAATATCTCCACATTGCAAGGTGCAATTCTGAAATTTTTTGCTTTTTCCTGTTAATCCTAGCATGATAAAGAAGATTCAAAGAGAGTGAGATGCCAGCTCCTTTCATTCAGTCAGTAGCTTCAAACATTTCTGGTATATGAAAAACATGTTTTTCAATGGCAAAAATCAATGAATATTGTAAATGCACAAACAGTAATATCTCCACATTGCAAGGTGCACTTCTGAAATTTTTAGCTTTTTCCTGCTAATCCTAGCATGATAAAGAAGATTCAAAGAGAGTGAGATGCCAGCTCCTTTCGTTCAGTCAGTAGCTTCAAACATTTCTGGTATATGAAAAACATGTTTTCAATGGCAAAAATCAATGAATATTGTAAATGCACAAACAGTAATATCTCCACATTGCAAGGTGCAATTCTGAAATTTTTTGCTTTTTCCTGTTAATCCTAGCATGATAAAGAAGATTCAAAGAGAGTGAGATGCCAGCTCCTTTCATTCAGTCAGTAGCTTCAAACATTTCTGGTATATGAAAAACATGTTTTTCAATGGCAAAAATCAATGAATATTGTAAATGCACAAACAGTAATATCTCCACATTGCAAGGTGCAATTCTGAAATTTTTTGCTTTTTCCTGTTAATCCTAGCATGATAAAGAAGATACAAAGAGAGTGAGATGCCAGCTCCTTTCATTCAGTCAGTAGCTTCAAACATTTCTGGTATATGAAAAACATGTTTTTCAATGGCAAAAATCAATGAATATTGTAAATGCACAAACAGTAATATCTCCACATTGCAAGGTGCAATTCTGAAATTTTTTGCTTTTTCCTGTTAATCCTAGCATGATAAAGAAGATTCAAAGAGAGTGAGATGCCAGCTCCTTTCATTCAGTCAGTAGCTTCAAACATTTCTGGTATATGAAAAACATGTTTTTCAATGGCAAAAATCAATGAATATTGTAAATGCACAAACAGTAATATCTCCACATTGCAAGGTGCAATTCTGAAATTTTTTGCTTTTTCCTGTTAATCCTAGCATGATAAAGAAGATTCAAAGAGAGTGAGATGCCAGCTCCTTTCATTCAGTCAGTAGCTTCAAACATTTCTGGTATATGAAAAACAAGTTTTTCAATGGCAAAAATCAATGAATATTGTAAATGCACAAACAGTAATATCTCCACATTGCAAGGTGCAATTCTGAAATTTTTTGCTTTTTCCTGCTAATCCTAGCATGATAAAGAAGATTCAAAGAGAGTGAGATGCCAGCTCCTTTCATTCAGTCAGTAGCTTCAAACATTTCTGGTATATGATAAAGTTTTTCAATGGCAAAAATCAATGAATATTGTAAATGCACAAACAGTAATATCTCCACATTGCAAGGTGAAATTCTGAAATTTTTTGCTTTTTCCTGTTAATCCTAGCATGATAAAGAAGATTCAAAGAGAGTGAGATGCCAGCTCCTTTCATTCAGTCAGTAGCTTCAAACATTTCTGGTATATGAAAAACATGTTTTTCAATGGCAAAAATCAATGAATATTGTAAATGCACAAACAGTAATATCTCCACATTGCAAGGTGCAATTCTGAAATTTTTTGCTTTTTCCTGCTAATCCTAGCATGATAAAGAAGATTCAAAGAGAGTGAGATGCCAGCTCCTTTCATTCAGTCAGTAGCTTCAAACATTTCTGGTATATGAAAAACATGTTTTTCAATGGCAAAAATCAATGAATATTGTAAATGCACAAACAGTAATATCTCCACATTGCAAGGTGCAATTCTGAAATTTTTTGCTTTTTCCTGTTAATCCTAGCATGATAAAGAAGATTCAAAGAGAGTGAGATGCCAGCTCCTTTCATTCAGTCAGTAGCTTCAAACATTTCTGGTATATGAAAAACATGTTTTTCAATGGCAAAAATCAATGAATATTGTAAATGCACAAACAGTAATATCTCCACATTGCAAGGTGCAATTCTGAAATTTTTTGCTTTTTCCTGCTAATCCTAGCATGATAAAGAAGATTCAAAGAGAGTGAGATGCCAGCTCCTTTCATTCAGTCAGTAGCTTCAAACATTTCTGGTAGTTTTTCAATGGCAAAAATCAATGAATATTGTAAATGCACAAACAGTAATATCTCCACATTGCAAGGTGCAATTCTGAAATTTTTTGCTTTTTCCTGTTAATCCTAGCATGATAAAGAAGATTCAAAGAGAGTGAGATGCCAGCTCCTTTCATTCAGTCAGTAGCTTCAAACATTTCTGGTATATGAAAAACATGTTTTTCAATGGCAAAAATCAATGAATATTGTAAATGCACAAACAGTAATATCTCCACATTGCAAGGTGCAATTCTGAAATTTTTTGCTTTTTCCTGTTAATCCTAGCATGATAAAGAAGATTCAAAGAGAGTGAGATGCCAGCTCCTTTCATTCAGTCAGTAGCTTCAAACATTTCTGGTATATGAAAAACATGTTTTTCAATGGCAAAAATCAATGAATATTGTAAATGCACAAACAGTAATATCTCCACATTGCAAGGTGCAATTCTGAAATTTTTTGCTTTTTCCTGCTAATCCTAGCATGATAAAGAAGATTCAAAGAGAGTGAGATGCCAGCTCCTTTCATTCAGTCAGTAGCTTCAAACATTTCTGGACGTTTTTCAATGGCAAAAATCAATGAATATTGTAAATGCACAAACAGTAATATCTCCACATTGCAAGGTGCAATTCTGAAATTTATTGCTTTTTCCTGTTAATCCTAGCATGATAAAGAAGATTCAAAGAGAGTGAGATGCCAGCTCCTTTCATTCAGTCAGTAGCTTCAAACATTTCTGGTATATGAAAAACATGTTTTTCAATGGCAAAAATCAATGAATATTGTAAATGCACAAACAGTAATATCTCCACATTGCAAGGTGCAATTCTGAAATTTTTTGCTTTTTCCTGCTAATCCTAGCATGATAAAGAAGATTCAAAGAGAGTGAGATGCCAGCTCCTTTCATTCAGTCAGTAGCTTCAAACATTTCTGGTATATGAAAAACATGTTTTTCAATGGCAAAAATCAATGAATATTGTAAATGCACAAACAGTAATATCTCCACATTGCAAGGTGCAATTCTGAAATTTTTTGCTTTTTCCTGCTAATCCTAGCATGATAAAGAAGATTCAAAGAGAGTGAGATGCCAGCTCCTTTCATTCAGTCAGTAGCTTCAAACATTTCTGGTATATGAAAAACATGTTTTTCAATGGCAAAAATCAATGAATATTGTAAATGCACAAACAGTAATATCTCCACATTGCAAGGTGCAATTCTGAAATTTTTAGCTTTTTCCTGTTAATCCTAGCATGATAAAGATTCAAAGAGAGTGAGATGCCAGCTCCTTTCATTCAGTCAGTAGCTTCAAACATTTCTGGACGTTTTTCAATGGCAAAAATCAATGAATATTGTAAATGCACAAACAGTAATATCTCCACATTGCAAGGTGCAATTCTGAAATTTTTTGCTTTTTCCTGTTAATCCTAGCATGATAAAGAAGATTCAAAGAGAGTGAGATGCCAGCTCCTTTCATTCAGTCAGTAGCTTCAAACATTTCTGGTATATGAAAAACGTTTTTCAATGGCAAAAATCAATGAACATTGTAAATGCACAAACAGTAATATCTCCACATTGCAAGGTGCAATTCTGAAATTTTTTGCTTTTTCCTGTTAATCCTAGAATGATAAAGAAGATTCAAAGAGAGTGAGATGCCAGCTCCTTTCATTCAGTCAGTAGCTTCAAACATTTCTGGTATATGAAAAACATGTTTTTCAATGGCAAAAATCAATGAATATTGTAAATGCACAAACAGTAATATCTCCACATTGCAAGGTGCAATTCTGAAATTTTTTGCTTTTTCCTGCTAATCCTAGCATGATAAAGAAGATTCAAAGAGAGTGAGATGCCAGCTCCTTTCATTCAGTCAGTAGCTTCAAACATTTCTGGACGTTTTTCAATGGCAAAAATCAATGAATATTGTAAATGCACAAACAGTAATATCTCCACATTGCAAGGTGCAATTCTGAAATTTTTTGCTTTTTCCTGTTAATCCTAGCATGATAAAGAAGATTCAAAGAGAGTGAGATGCCAGCTCCTTTCATTCAGTCAGTAGCTTCAAACATTTCTGGTATATGAAAAACATGTTTTTCAATGGCAAAAATCAATGAATATTGTAAATGCACAAACAGTAATATCTCCACATTGCAAGGTGCAATTCTGAAATTTTTTGCTTTTTCCTGCTAATCCTAGCATGATAAAGAAGATTCAAAGAGAGTGAGATGCCAGCTCCTTTCATTCAGTCAGTAGCTTCAAACATTTCTGGTATATGAAAAACATGTTTTTCAATGGCAAAAATCAATGAATATTGTAAATGCACAAACAGTAATATCTCCACATTGCAAGGCGCAATTCTGAAATTTTTTGCTTTTTCCTGCTAATCCTAGCATGATAAAGAAGATTCAAAGAGAGTGAGATGCCAGCTCCTTTCATTCAGTCAGTAGCTTCAAACATTTCTGGTATATGAAAAACATGTTTTTCAATGGCAAAAATCAATGAATATTGTAAATGCACAAACAGTAATATCTCCACATTGCAAGGTGCAATTCTGAAATTTTTAGCTTTTTCCTGTTAATCCTAGCATGATAAAGAAGATTCAAAGAGAGCGAGATGCCAGCTCCTTTCATTCAGTCAGTAGCTTCAAACATTTCTGGACGTTTTTCAATGGCAAAAATCAATGAATATTGTAAATGCACAAACAGTAATATCTCCACATTGCAAGGTGCAATTCTGAAATTTTTTGCTTTTTCCTGTTAATCCTAGCATGATAAAGAAGATTCAAAGAGAGTGAGATGCCAGCTCCTTTCATTCAGTCAGTAGCTTCAAACATTTCTGGTATATGAAAAACGTTTTTCAATGGCAAAAATCAATGAATATTGTAAATGCACAAACAGTAATATCTCCACATTGCAAGGTGCAATTCTGAAATTTTTTGCTTTTTCCTGCTAATCCTAGCATGATAAAGAAGATTCAAAGAGAGTGAGATGCCAGCTCCTTTCATTCAGTCAGTAGCTTCAAACATTTCTGGACGTTTTTCAATGGCAAAAATCAATGAATATTGTAAATGCACAAACAGTAATATCTCCACATTGCAAGGTGCAATTCTGAAATTTTTTGCTTTTTCCTGCTAATCCTAGCATGATAAAGAAGATTCAAAGAGAGTGAGATGCCAGCTCCTTTCATTCAGTCAGTAGCTTCAAACATTTCTGGTATATGAAAAACATGTTTTTCAATGGCAAAAATCAATGAATATTGTAAATGCACAAACAGTAATATCTCCACATTGCAAGGTGCAATTCTGAAATTTTTTGCTTTTTCCTGCTAATCCTAGCATGATAAAGAAGATTCAAAGAGAGTGAGATGCCAGCTCCTTTCATTCAGTCAGTAGCTTCAAACATTTCTGGACGTTTTTCAATGGCAAAAATCAATGAATATTGTAAATGCACAAACAGTAATATCTCCACATTGCAAGGTGCAATTCTGAAATTTTTTGCTTTTTCCTGCTAATCCTAGCATGATAAAGAAGATTCAAAGAGAGTGAGATGCCAGCTCCTTTCATTCAGTCAGTAGCTTCAAACATTTCTGGTATATGAAAAACATGTTTTTCAATGGCAAAAATCAATGAATATTGTAAATGCACAAACAGTAATATCTCCACATTGCAAGGTGCAATTCTGAAATTTTTTGCTTTTTCCTGCTAATCCTAGCATGATAAAGAAGATTCAAAGAAAGTGAGATGGCAGCTCCTTTCATTCAGTCAGTAGCTTCAAACATTTCTGGACGTTTTTCAATGGCAAAAATCAATGAATATTGTAAATGCACAAACAGTAATATCTCCACATTGCAAGGTGCAATTCTGAAATTTTTTGCTTTTTCCTGCTAATCCTAGCATGATAAAGAAGATTCAAAGAGAGTGAGATGCCAGCTCCTTTCATTCAGTCAGTAGCTTCAAACATTTCTGGTATATGAAAAACATGTTTTTCAATGGCAAAAATCAATGAATATTGTAAATGCACAAACAGTAATATCTCCACATTGCAAGGTGCAATTCTGAAATTTTTTGCTTTTTCCTGCTAATCCTAGCATGATAAAGAAGATTCAAAGAGAGTGAGATGCCAGCTCCTTTCATTCAGTCAGTAGCTTCAAACATTTCTGGACGTTTTTCAATGGCAAAAATCAATGAATATTGTAAATGCACAAACAGTAATATCTCCACATTGCAAGGTGCAATTCTGAAATTTTTTGCTTTTTCCTGCTAATCCTAGCATGATAAAGAAGATTCAAAGAGAGTGAGATGCCAGCTCCTTTCATTCAGTCAGTAGCTTCAAACATTTCTGGTATATGAAAAACATGTTTTTCAATGGCAAAAATCAATGAATATTGTAAATGCACAAACAGTAATATCTCCACATTGCAAGGTGCAATTCTGAAATTTTTTGCTTTTTCCTGCTAATCCTAGCATGATAAAGAAGATTCAAAGAGAGTGAGATGCCAGCTCCTTTCATTCAGTCAGTAGCTTCAAACATTTCTGGACGTTTTTCAATGGCAAAAATCAATGAATATTGTAAATGCACAAACAGTAATATCTCCACATTGCAAGGTGCAATTCTGAAATTTTTTGCTTTTTCCTGTTAATCCTAGCATGATAAAGAAGATTCAAAGAGAGTGAGATGCCAGCTCCTTTCATTCAGTCAGTAGCTTCAAACATTTCTGGTATATGAAAAACATGTTTTTCAATGGCAAAAATCAATGAATATTGTAAATGCACAAACAGTAATATCTCCACATTGCAAGGTGCAATTCTGAAATTTTTTGCTTTTTCCTGCTAATCCTAGCATGATAAAGAAGATTCAAAGAGAGTGAGATGCCAGCTCCTTTCATTCAGTCAGTAGCTTCAAACATTTCTGGTATATGAAAAACATGTTTTTCAATGGCAAAAATCAATGAATATTGTAAATGCACAAACAGTAATATCTCCACATTGCAAGGTGCAATTCAGAAATTTTTTGCTTTTTCCTGCTAATCCTAGCATGATAAAGAAGATTCAAAGAGAGTGAGATGCCAGCTCCTTTCATTCAGTCAGTAGCTTCAAACATTTCTGGACGTTTTTCAATGGCAAAAATCAATGAATATTGTAAATGCACAAACAGTAATATCTCCACATTGCAAGGTGCAATTCTGAAATTTTTTGCTTTTTCCTGTTAATCCTAGCATGATAAAGAAGATTCAAAGAGAGTGAGATGCCAGCTCCTTTCATTCAGTCAGTAGCTTCAAACATTTCTGGTATATGAAAAACATGTTTTTCAATGGCAAAAATCAATGAATATTGTAAATGCACAAACAGTAATATCTCCACATTGCAAGGTGCAATTCTGAAATTTTTTGCTTTTTCCTGCTAATCCTAGCATGATAAAGAAGATTCAAAGAGAGTGAGATGCCAGCTCCTTTCATTCAGTCAGTAGCTTCAAACATTTCTGGACGTTTTTCAATGGCAAAAATCAATGAATATTGTAAATGCACAAACAGTAATATCTCCACATTGCAAGGTGCAATTCTGAAATTTTTTGCTTTTTCCTGTTAATCCTAGCATGATAAAGAAGATTCAAAGAGAGTGAGATGCCAGCTCCTTTCATTCAGTCAGTAGCTTCAAACATTTCTGGTATATGAAAAACATGTTTTTCAATGGCAAAAATCAATGAATATTGTAAATGCACAAACAGTAATATCTCCACATTGCAAGGTGCAATTCTGAAATTTTTTGCTTTTTCCTGCTAATCCTAGCATGATAAAGAAGATTCAAAGAGAGTGAGATGCCAGCTCCTTTCATTCAGTCAGTAGCTTCAAACATTTCTGGTATATGAAAAACATGTTTTTCAATGGCAAAAATCAATGAATATTGTAAATGCACAAACAGTAATATCTCCACATTGCAAGGTGCAATTCTGAAATTTTTTGCTTTTTCCTGTTAATCCTAGCATGATAAAGAAGATTCAAAGAGAGTGAGATGCCAGCTCCTTTCATTCAGTCAGTAGCTTCAAACATTTCTGGTATATGAAAAACGTTTTTCAATGGCAAAAATCAATGAATATTGTAAATGCACAAACAGTAATATCTCCACATTGCAAGGTGCAATTCTGAAATTTTTTGCTTTTTCCTGCTAATCCTAGCATGATAAAGAAGATTCAAAGAGAGTGAGATGCCAGCTCCTTTCATTCAGTCAGTAGCTTCAAACATTTCTGGACGTTTTTCAATGGCAAAAATCAATGAATATTGTAAATGCACAAACAGTAATATCTCCACATTGCAAGGTGCAATTCTGAAATTTTTTGCTTTTTCCTGCTAATCCTAGCATGATAAAGAAGATTCAAAGAGAGTGAGATGCCAGCTCCTTTCATTCAGTCAGTAGCTTCAAACATTTCTGGTATATGAAAAACATGTTTTTCAATGGCAAAAATCAATGAATATTGTAAATGCACAAACAGTAATATCTCCACATTGCAAGGTGCAATTCTGAAATTTTTTGCTTTTTCCTGCTAATCCTAGCATGATAAAGAAGATTCAAAGAGAGTGAGATGCCAGCTCCTTTCATTCAGTCAGTAGCTTCAAACATTTCTGGACGTTTTTCAATGGCAAAAATCAATGAATATTGTAAATGCACAAACAGTAATATCTCCACATTGCAAGGTGCAATTCTGAAATTTTTTGCTTTTTCCTGCTAATCCTAGCATGATAAAGAAGATTCAAAGAGAGTGAGATGCCAGCTCCTTTCATTCAGTCAGTAGCTTCAAACATTTCTGGTATATGAAAAACATGTTTTTCAATGGCAAAAATCAATGAATATTGTAAATGCACAAACAGTAATATCTCCACATTGCAAGGTGCAATTCTGAAATTTTTTGCTTTTTCCTGCTAATCCTAGCATGATAAAGAAGATTCAAAGAGAGTGAGATGCCAGCTCCTTTCATTCAGTCAGTAGCTTCAAACATTTCTGGACGTTTTTCAATGGCAAAAATCAATGAATATTGTAAATGCACAAACAGTAATATCTCCACATTGCAAGGTGCAATTCTGAAATTTTTTGCTTTTTCCTGTTAATCCTAGCATGATAAAGAAGATTCAAAGAGAGTGAGATGCCAGCTCCTTTCATTCAGTCAGTAGCTTCAAACATTTCTGGTATATGAAAAACATGTTTTTCAATGGCAAAAATCAATGAATATTGTAAATGCACAAACAGTAATATCTCCACATTGCAAGGTGCAATTCTGAAATTTTTTGCTTTTTCCTGCTAATCCTAGCATGATAAAGAAGATTCAAAGAGAGTGAGATGCCAGCTCCTTTCGTTCAGTCAGTAGCTTCAAACATTTCTGGTATATGAAAAACATGTTTTTCAATGGCAAAAATCAATGAATATTGTAAATGCACAAACAGTAATATATCCACATTGCAAGGTGCAATTCTGAAATTTTTTGCTTTTTCCTGTTAATCCTAGCATGATAAAGAAGATTCAAAGAGAGTGAGATGCCAGCTCCTTTCATTCAGTCAGTAGCTTCAAACATTTCTGGTATATGAAAAACATGTTTTTCAATGGCAAAAATCAATGAATATTGTAAATGCACAAACAGTAATATCTCCACATTGCAAGGTGCAATTCTGAAATTTTTTGCTTTTTCCTGCTAATCCTAGCATGATAAAGAAGATTCAAAGAGAGTGAGATGCCAGCTCCTTTCATTCAGTCAGTAGCTTCAAACATTTCTGGTATATGAAAAACATGTTTTTCAATGGCAAAAATCAATGAATATTGTAAATGCACAAACAGTAATATCTCCACATTGCAAGGTGCAATTCTGAAATTTTTTGCTTTTTCCTGTTAATCCTAGCATGATAAAGAAGATTCAAAGAGAGTGAGATGCCAGCTCCTTTCATTCAGTCAGTAGCTTCAAACATTTCTGGTATATGAAAAACGTTTTTCAATGGCAAAAATCAATGAATATTGTAAATGCACAAACAGTAATATCTCCACATTGCAAGGTGCAATTCTGAAATTTTTTGCTTTTTCCTGCTAATCCTAGCATGATAAAGAAGATTCAAAGAGAGTGAGATGCCAGCTCCTTTCATTCAGTCAGTAGCTTCAAACATTTCTGGACGTTTTTCAATGGCAAAAATCAATGAATATTGTAAATGCACAAACAGTAATATCTCCACATTGCAAGGTGCAATTCTGAAATTTTTTGCTTTTTCCTGCTAATCCTAGCATGATAAAGAAGATTCAAAGAGAGTGAGATGCCAGCTCCTTTCATTCAGTCAGTAGCTTCAAACATTTCTGGTATATGAAAAACATGTTTTTCAATGGCAAAAATCAATGAATATTGTAAATGCACAAACAGTAATATCTCCACATTGCAAGGTGCAATTCTGAAATTTTTTGCTTTTTCCTGCTAATCCTAGCATGATAAAGAAGATTCAAAGAGAGTGAGATGCCAGCTCCTTTCATTCAGTCAGTAGCTTCAAACATTTCTGGACGTTTTTCAATGGCAAAAATCAATGAATATTGTAAATGCACAAACAGTAATATCTCCACATTGCAAGGTGCAATTCTGAAATTTTTTGCTTTTTCCTGCTAATCCTAGCATGATAAAGAAGATTCAAAGAGAGTGAGATGCCAGCTCCTTTCATTCAGTCAGTAGCTTCAAACATTTCTGGTATATGAAAAACATGTTTTTCAATGGCAAAAATCAATGAATATTGTAAATGCACAAACAGTAATATCTCCACATTGCAAGGTGCAATTCTGAAATTTTTTGCTTTTTCCTGCTAATCCTAGCATGATAAAGAAGATTCAAAGAGAGTGAGATGCCAGCTCCTTTCATTCAGTCAGTAGCTTCAAACATTTCTGGACGTTTTTCAATGGCAAAAATCAATGAATATTGTAAATGCACAAACAGTAATATCTCCACATTGCACGGTGCAATTCTGAAATTTTTTGCTTTTTCCTGTTAATCCTAGCATGATAAAGAAGATTCAAAGAGAGTGAGATGCCAGCTCCTTTCATTCAGTCAGTAGCTTCAAACATTTCTGGTATATGAAAAACATGTTTTTCAATGGCAAAAATCAATGAATATTGTAAATGCACAAACAGTAATATCTCCACATTGCAAGGTGCAATTCTGAAATTTTTTGCTTTTTCCTGCTAATCCTAGCATGATAAAGAAGATTCAAAGAGAGTGAGATGCCAGCTCCTTTCGTTCAGTCAGTAGCTTCAAACATTTCTGGTATATGAAAAACATGTTTTTCAATGGCAAAAATCAATGAATATTGTAAATGCACAAACAGTAATATATCCACATTGCAAGGTGCAATTCTGAAATTTTTTGCTTTTTCCTGTTAATCCTAGCATGATAAAGAAGATTCAAAGAGAGTGAGATGCCAGCTCCTTTCATTCAGTCAGTAGCTTCAAACATTTCTGGTATATGAAAAACATGTTTTTCAATGGCAAAAATCAATGAATATTGTAAATGCACAAACAGTAATATCTCCACATTGCAAGGTGCAATTCTGAAATTTTTTGCTTTTTCCTGTTAATCCTAGCATGATAAAGAAGATACAAAGAGAGTGAGATGCCAGCTCCTTTCATTCAGTCAGTAGCTTCAAACATTTCTGGTATATGAAAAACATGTTTTTCAATGGCAAAAATCAATGAATATTGTAAATGCACAAACAGTAATATCTCCACATTGCAAGGTGCAATTCTGAAATTTTTTGCTTTTTCCTGTTAATCCTAGCATGATAAAGAAGATTCAAAGAGAGTGAGATGCCAGCTCCTTTCATTCAGTCAGTAGCTTCAAACATTTCTGGTATATGAAAAACATGTTTTTCAATGGCAAAAATCAATGAATATTGTAAATGCACAAACAGTAATATCTCCACATTGCAAGGTGCAATTCTGAAATTTTTTGCTTTTTCCTGTTAATCCTAGCATGATAAAGAAGATTCAAAGAGAGTGAGATGCCAGCTCCTTTCATTCAGTCAGTAGCTTCAAACATTTCTGGTATATGAAAAACAAGTTTTTCAATGGCAAAAATCAATGAATATTGTAAATGCACAAACAGTAATATCTCCACATTGCAAGGTGCAATTCTGAAATTTTTTGCTTTTTCCTGCTAATCCTAGCATGATAAAGAAGATTCAAAGAGAGTGAGATGCCAGCTCCTTTCATTCAGTCAGTAGCTTCAAACATTTCTGGACGTTTTTCAATGGCAAAAATCAATGAATATTGTAAATGCACAAACAGTAATATCTCCACATTGCAAGGTGCAATTCTGAAATTTTTTGCTTTTTCCTGTTAATCCTAGCATGATAAAGAAGATTCAAAGAGAGTGAGATGCCAGCTCCTTTCATTCAGTCAGTAGCTTCAAACATTTCTGGTATATGAAAAACATGTTTTTCAATGGCAAAAATCAATGAATATTGTAAATGCACAAACAGTAATATCTCCACATTGCAAGGTGCAATTCTGAAATTTTTTGCTTTTTCCTGCTAATCCTAGCATGATAAAGAAGATTCAAAGAGAGTGAGATGCCAGCTCCTTTCATTCAGTCAGTAGCTTCAAACATTTCTGGTATATGAAAAACATGTTTTTCAATGGCAAAAATCAATGAATATTGTAAATGCACAAACAGTAATATCTCCACATTGCAAGGTGCAATTCTGAAATTTTTTGCTTTTTCCTGTTAATCCTAGCATGATAAAGAAGATTCAAAGAGAGTGAGATGCCAGCTCCTTTCATTCAGTCAGTAGCTTCAAACATTTCTGGTATATGAAAAACATGTTTTTCAATGGCAAAAATCAATGAATATTGTAAATGCACAAACAGTAATATCTCCACATTGCAAGGTGCAATTCTGAAATTTTTTGCTTTTTCCTGTTAATCCTAGCATGATAAAGAAGATACAAAGAGAGTGAGATGCCAGCTCCTTTCATTCAGTCAGTAGCTTCAAACATTTCTGGTATATGAAAAACATGTTTTTCAATGGCAAAAATCAATGAATATTGTAAATGCACAAACAGTAATATCTCCACATTGCAAGGTGCAATTCTGAAATTTTTTGCTTTTTCCTGTTAATCCTAGCATGATAAAGAAGATTCAAAGAGAGTGAGATGCCAGCTCCTTTCATTCAGTCAGTAGCTTCAAACATTTCTGGTATATGAAAAACATGTTTTTCAATGGCAAAAATCAATGAATATTGTAAATGCACAAACAGTAATATCTCCACATTGCAAGGTGCAATTCTGAAATTTTTTGCTTTTTCCTGTTAATCCTAGCATGATAAAGAAGATTCAAAGAGAGTGAGATGCCAGCTCCTTTCATTCAGTCAGTAGCTTCAAACATTTCTGGTATATGAAAAACAAGTTTTTCAATGGCAAAAATCAATGAATATTGTAAATGCACAAACAGTAATATCTCCACATTGCAAGGTGCAATTCTGAAATTTTTTGCTTTTTCCTGCTAATCCTAGCATGATAAAGAAGATTCAAAGAGAGTGAGATGCCAGCTCCTTTCATTCAGTCAGTAGCTTCAAACATTTCTGGACGTTTTTCAATGGCAAAAATCAATGAATATTGTAAATGCACAAACAGTAATATCTCCACATTGCAAGGTGAAATTCTGAAATTTTTTGCTTTTTCCTGTTAATCCTAGCATGATAAAGAAGATTCAAAGAGAGTGAGATGCCAGCTCCTTTCATTCAGTCAGTAGCTTCAAACATTTCTGGTATATGAAAAACATGTTTTTCAATGGCAAAAATCAATGAATATTGTAAATGCACAAACAGTAATATCTCCACATTGCAAGGTGCAATTCTGAAATTTTTTGCTTTTTCCTGCTAATCCTAGCATGATAAAGAAGATTCAAAGAGAGTGAGATGCCAGCTCCTTTCATTCAGTCAGTAGCTTCAAAGATTTCTGGTATATGAAAAACATGTTTTTCAATGGCAAAAATCAATGAATATTGTAAATGCACAAACAGTAATATCTCCACATTGCAAGGTGCAATTCTGAAATTTTTTGCTTTTTCCTGTTAATCCTAGCATGATAAAGAAGATTCAAAGAGAGTGAGATGCCAGCTCCTTTCATTCAGTCAGTAGCTTCAAACATTTCTGGTATATGAAAAACATGTTTTTCAATGGCAAAAATCAATGAATATTGTAAATGCACAAACAGTAATATCTCCACATTGCAAGGTGCAATTCTGAAATTTTTTGCTTTTTCCTGCTAATCCTAGCATGATAAAGAAGATTCAAAGAGAGTGAGATGCCAGCTCCTTTCATTCAGTCAGTAGCTTCAAACATTTCTGGTAGTTTTTCAATGGCAAAAATCAATGAATATTGTAAATGCACAAACAGTAATATCTCCACATTGCAAGGTGCAATTCTGAAATTTTTTGCTTTTTCCTGTTAATCCTAGCATGATAAAGAAGATTCAAAGAGAGTGAGATGCCAGCTCCTTTCATTCAGTCAGTAGCTTCAAACATTTCTGGTATATGAAAAACATGTTTTTCAATGGCAAAAATCAATGAATACTGTAAATGCACAAACAGTAATATCTCCACATTGCAAGGTGCAATTCTGAAATTTTTTGCTTTTTCCTGCTAATCCTAGCATGATAAAGAAGATTCAAAGAGAGTGAGATGCCAGCTGCTTTCATTCAGTCAGTAGCTTCAAACATTTCTGGACGTTTTTCAATGGCAAAAATCAATGAATATTGTAAATGCACAAACAGTAATATCTCCACATTGCAAGGTGCAATTCTGAAATTTATTGCTTTTTCCTGTTAATCCTAGCATGATAAAGAAGATTCAAAGAGAGTGAGATGCCAGCTCCTTTCATTCAGTCAGTAGCTTCAAACATTTCTGGTATATGAAAAACATGTTTTTCAATGGCAAAAATCAATGAATATTGTAAATGCACAAACAGTAATATCTCCACATTGCAAGGTGCAATTCTGAAATTTTTTGCTTTTTCCTGCTAATCCTAGCATGATAAAGAAGATTCAAAGAGAGTGAGATGCCAGCTCCTTTCATTCAGTCAGTAGCTTCAAACATTTCTGGTATATGAAAAACATGTTTTTCAATGGCAAAAATCAATGAATATTGTAAATGCACAAACAGTAATATCTCCACATTGCAAGGTGCAATTCTGAAATTTTTTGCTTTTTCCTGCTAATCCTAGCATGATAAAGAAGATTCAAAGAGAGTGAGATGCCAGCTCCTTTCATTCAGTCAGTAGCTTCAAACATTTCTGGTATATGAAAAACATGTTTTTCAATGGCAAAAATCAATGAATATTGTAAATGCACAAACAGTAATATCTCCACATTGCAAGGTGCAATTCTGAAATTTTTAGCTTTTTCCTGTTAATCCTAGCATGATAAAGATTCAAAGAGAGTGAGATGCCAGCTCCTTTCATTCAGTCAGTAGCTTCAAACATTTCTGGACGTTTTTCAATGGCAAAAATCAATGAATATTGTAAATGCACAAACAGTAATATCTCCACATTGCAAGGTGCAATTCTGAAATTTTTTGCTTTTTCCTGTTAATCCTAGCATGATAAAGAAGATTCAAAGAGAGTGAGATGCCAGCTCCTTTCATTCAGTCAGTAGCTTCAAACATTTCTGGTATATGAAAAACGTTTTTCAATGGCAAAAATCAATGAATATTGTAAATGCACAAACAGTAATATCTCCACATTGCAAGGTGCAATTCTGAAATTTTTTGCTTTTTCCTGCTAATCCTAGCATGATAAAGAAGATTCAAAGAGAGTGAGATGCCAGCTCCTTTCATTCAGTCAGTAGCTTCAAACATTTCTGGACGTTTTTCAATGGCAAAAATCAATGAATATTGTAAATGCACAAACAGTAATATCTCCACATTGCAAGGTGCAATTCTGAAATTTTTTGCTTTTTCCTGCTAATCCTAGCATGATAAAGAAGATTCAAAGAGAGTGAGATGCCAGCTCCTTTCATTCAGTCAGTAGCTTCAAACATTTCTGGTATATGAAAAACATGTTTTTCAATGGCAAAAAATCAATGAATATTGTAAATGCACAAACAGTAATATCTCCACATTGCACGGTGCAATTCTGAAATTTTTAGCTTTTTCCTGTTAATCCTAGCATGATAAAGTAGATTCAAAGAGAGTGAGATGCCAGCTCCTTTCATTCAGTCAGTAGCTTCAAACATTTCTGGTATATGAAAAACATGTTTTTCAATGGCAAAAATCAATGAATATTGTAAATGCACAAACAGTAATATCTCCACATTGCAAGGTGCAATTCTGAAATTTTTTGCTTTTTCCTGTTAATCCTAGCATGATAAAGAAGATTCAAAGAGAGTGAGATGCCAGCTCCTTTCATTCAGTCAGTAGCTTCAAACATTTCTGGTATATGAAAAACATGTTTTTCAATGGAAAAAATCAATGAATATTGTAAATGCACAAACTGTAATATCTCCACATTGCAAGGTGCAATTCTGAAATTTTTTGCTTTTTCCTGCTACTCCTAGCATGATAAAGAAGATTCAAAGAGAGTGAGATGCCAGCTCCTTTCATTCAGTCAGTAGCTTCAAACATTTCTGGACGTTTTTCAATGGCAAAAATCAATGAATATTGTAAATGCACAAACAGTAATATCTCCACATTGCAAGGTGCAATTCTGAAATTTTTTGCTTTTTCCTGCTAATCCTAGCATGATAAAGAAGATTCAAAGAGAGTGAGATGCCAGCTCCTTTCATTCAGTCAGTAGCTTCAAACATTTCTGGACGTTTTTCAATGGCAAAAATCAATGAATATTGTAAATGCACAAACAGTAATATCTCCACATTTCAAGGTGCAATTCTGAAATTTTTTGCTTTTTCCTGCTAATCCTAGCATGATAAAGAAGATTCAAAGAGAGTGAGATGCCAGCTCCTTTCATTCAGTCAGTAGCTTCAATCATTTCTGGTATATGAATAACATGATGTTTTTCAATGGCAAAAATCAATGAATATTGTAAATGCACAAACAGTAATTTCTCCGCATTGCAAGGTGCAATTCTGAAATTTTTTGCTTTTTCCTGCTCCTCTTAGCATGATAAATAAGATTCAAAGAGAGTGAGATGCCAGCTCCTTTCATTCAGTCAGTAGCTTCAAACATTTCTGGTATAAACATTTCTGGACGTTTTTCAATGGCAAAAATCAATGAATATTGTAAATGCACAAACAGTAATATCTCCACATTGCAAGGTGCAATTCTGAATTTTTTTGCTTTTTACTGCTAACCCTAGCATGATAAAGAAGATTCAAAGAGAGTGAGATGCCAGCTCCTTTCATTCAGTCAGTAGCTTCAAACATTTCTGGACGTTTTTCAATGGCAAAAATCAATGAATATTGTAAATGCACAAACAGTAATATCTCCACATTGCAAGATGCAATTCTGAAATTTTTTGCTTTTTCCTGCTAAACCTATCATGATAAAGAAGATTCAAAGAGAGTGAGATGCCAGCTCCTTTCATTCAGTCAGTAGCTTCAAACATTTCTGGACGTGTTTCAATGGCAAAAATCAATAAATATTGTAAATGCACAAACAGTAATTTCTCCGCATTGCAAGATGCAATTCTGAAATTTTTTGCTTTTTCCTGCTCCTCTTAGCATGATAAAGAAGATTCAAAGAGAGTGAGATGCCAGCTCCTTTCATTCAGTCAGTAGCTTCAATCATTTCTGGACGTTTTTCAATGGCAAAAATCAATGAATATTGTAAATGCACAAGCAGTAATTTCTCCGCATTGCAAGGTGCAATTCTGAAATTTTTTGCTTTTTCCTGCTCCTCTTAGCATGATAAAGAAGATTCAAAGAGAGTGAGATGCCAGCTCCTTTCATTCAGTCAGTGGCTTCAATCATTTCTGGATGTTTTTCAATGGCAAAAATCAATGAATATTGTAAATGCACAAACAGTAATTTCTCCGCATTGCAAGATGCAATTCTGAAATTTTTTGCTTTTTCCTGCTCCTCTTAGCATGAAAAAGAAGATTCAAAGAGAGTGAGATGCCAGCTCCTTTCATTCAGTCAGTAGCTTCAATCATTTCTGGTATATGAATAACATGATGTTTTTCAATGGCAAAAATCAATGAATATTGTAAATGCACAAACAGTAATTTCTCCGCATTGCAAGGTGCAATTCTGAATTTTTTTGCTTTTTCCTGCTCCTCTTAGCATGATAAAGAAGATTCAAAGAGAGTGAGATGCCAGCTCCTTTCATTCAGTCAGTAGCTTCAATCATTTCTGGACGTTTTTCAATGGCAAAAATCAATGAATATTGTAAATGCACAAACAGTAATTTCTCCGCATTGCAAGGTGCAATTCTGAAATTTTTTGCTTTTTCCTGCTCCTCTTAGCATGATAAAGAAGATTCAAAGAGAGTGAGATGCCAGCTCCTTTCATTCAGTCAGTAGCTTCAATCATTTCTGGACGTTTTTCAATGGCAAAAATCAATGAATATTGTAAATGCACAAACAGTAATTTCTCCGCATTGCAAGGTGCAATTCTGAAATTTTTTGCTTTTTCCTGCTCCTCTTAGCATGATAAAGAAGATTCAAAGAGAGTGAGATGCCAGCTCCTTTCATTCAGTCAGTAGCTTCAAACATTTCTGGTATATGAATAACATGATGTTTTTCAATGGCAAAAATCAATGAATATTGTAAATGCACAAACAGTAATTTCTCCGCATTGCAAGGTGCAATTCTGAAATTTTTTGCTTTTTCCTGCTCCTCTTAGCATGATAAAGAAGATTCAAAGAGAGTGAGATGCCAGCTCCTTTCATTCAGTCAGTAGCTTCAATCATTTCTGGACGTTTTTCAATGGCAAAAATCAATGAATATTGTAAATGCACAAACAGTAATTTCTCCGCATTGCAAGGTTTCAGAATTGCACCTTGCAATGTGGAG
The DNA here is from genome assembly GCF_046119375.1 of Phyllobates terribilis. Classification (NCBI taxonomy): domain Eukaryota; kingdom Metazoa; phylum Chordata; class Amphibia; order Anura; family Dendrobatidae; genus Phyllobates; species Phyllobates terribilis. The sequence continues at coordinate 106,075 of NW_027363852.1, forward strand.
ATCTTACTGTTTGTGCATTTACAGTATTCATTGATTTTTGCCATTGAAAAACGTCCAGAAATGTTTGAAGCTACTGACTGAATGAAGGGAGCTGGCATCTCACTCACTTTGAATGTTCTTTATCATGCTAGGATTAGCAGGAAAAAGCAAAAAATTTCAGAATTGCACCTTGCAATGTGGAGATATTACTGTTTGTGCATTTACAATATTCATTGATTTTTGCCATTGAAAAACATCATGTTATTCATATACCAGAAATGTTTGAAGCTACTGACTGAATGAAAGGATCTGGCATCTCACTATCTTTGAATCTTCTTTATCATGCTAGGATTAGCAGGAAAAAGCAAAAAATTTCAGAATTGCACCTTGCAATGTTTAGATATTACTGTTTGTGCATTTACAATATTCATTGATTTTTGCCATTGAAAAACGTCCAGAAATGTTTGAAGCTACTGACTGAATGAAAGGAGCTGGCATCTCACTCTATTTGAATCTTCTTTATCATGCTAGGATTAGCAGGAAAAAGCAAAAAATTTCAGAATTGCACCTTGCAATGTGGAGATATTACTGTTTGTGCATTTACAATATTCATTGATTTTTGCCATTGAAAAACGTCCAGAAATGTTTGAAGCTACTGACTGAATGAAAGGAGCTGGCATCTCACTCTCTTTGAATCTTCTTTATCATGCTAGGAGTAGCAGGAAAAAGCAAAAAATTTCAGAATTGCACCTTGCAATGTGGAGATATTACTGTTTGTGCATTTACAATATTCATTGATTTTTGCCATTGAAAAACGTCCAGAAATGTTTGAAGCTACTGACTGAATGAAAGGAGCTGGCATCTCACTCTCTTTGAATCTTCTTTATCATGCTAGGATTAGCAGGAAAAAGCAAAAAATTTCAGAATTGCACCTTGCAATGTGGAGATATTACTGTTTGTGCATTTACAATATTCATTGATTTTTGCCATTGAAAAACATCATGTTATTCATATACCAGAAATGTTTGAGGCTACTGACTGAATGAAAGGACCTGGCATCTCACTCTCTTTGAATCTTCTTTATCATGCTAGGATTAACAGGAAAAAGCAAAAAATTTCAGAATTGCACCTTGCAATGTGGAGATATTACTGTTTGTGCATTTACAATATTCATTGATTTTTGCCATTGAAAAACGTCCAGAAATGTTTGAAGCTACTGACTGAATGAAAGGAGCTGGCATCTCACTCTATTTGAATATTCTTTATCATGCTAGGATTAGCAGGAAAAAGCAAAAAATTTCAGAATTGCACCTTGCAATGTGGAGATATTACTGTTTGTGCATTTACAATATTCATTGATTTTTGCCATTGAAAAACGTCCAGAAATGTTTATACCAGAAATGTTTGAAGCTACTGACTGAATGAAAGGAGCTGGCATCTCACTCTCTTTGAATCTTCTTTATCATGCTAAGAGGAGCAGGAAAAAGCAAAAAAATTCAGAATTGCACCTTGCAATGCGGAGAAATTACTGTTTGTGCATTTACAATATTCATTGATTTTTGCCATTGAAAAATGTCCAGAAATGATTGAAGCTACTGACTGAATGAAAGGAGCTGGCATCTCACTCACTTTGAATCTTCTTTATCATGCTAAGAGGAGCAGGAAAAAGCAAAAAATTTCAGAATTGCACCTTGCAATGCGGAGAAATTACTGTTTGTGCATTTACAATATTCATTGATTTTTGCCATTGAAAAACGTCCAGAAATGATTGAAGCTACTGACTGAATGAAAGGAGCTGGCATCTCACTCTCTTTGAATCTTCTTTATCATGCTAAGAGGAGCAGGAAAAAGCAAAAAATTTCAGAATTGCACCTTGCAATGTGGAGAAATTACTGTTTGTGCATTTACAATATTCATTGATTTTTGCCATTGAAAAACATCATGTTATTCATACCCAGAAATGATTGAAGCTACTGACTGAATGAAAGGAGCTGGCATCTCACTCTCTTTGAATCTTCTTTATCATGCTAAGAGGAGCAGGAAAAAGCAAAACATTTCAGAATTGCACCTTGCAATGCGGAGAAATTACTGTTTGTGCATTTACAATATTCATTGATTTTTGCCATTGAAAAACGTCCAGAAATGATTGAAGCTACTGACTGAATGAAAGGAGCTGGCATCTCACTCTCTTTGAATCTTCTTTATCATGCTAAGAGGAGCAGGAAAAAGCAAAAAATTTCAGAATTGCACCTTGCAATGCGGAGAAATTACTGTTTGTGCATTTACAATATTCATTGATTTTTGCCATTGAAAAACGTCCAGAAATGATTGAAGCTACTGACTGAATGAAAGGAGCTGGCATCTCACTCTCTTTGAATCTTCTTTACCATGCTAAGAGGAGCAGGAAAAAGCAAAAAATTTCAGAATTGCACCTTGCAATGCGGAGAAATTACTGTTTGTGCATTTACAATATTCATTGATTTTTGCCATTGAAAAACATCATGTTATTCATATACCAGAAATGATTGAAGCTACTGACTGAATGAAAGGAGCTGGCATCTCACTCTCTTTGAATCTTCTTTATCATGCTAGGATTAGCAGGAAAAAGCAAAAAATTTCAGAATTGCACCTTGCAATGTGGAGATATTACTGTTTGTGCATTTACAATATTCATTGATTTTTGCCATTGAAAAACGTCCAGAAATGTTTATACCAGAAATGTTTGAAGCTACTGACTGAATGAAAGGAGCTGGCATCTCACTCTCTTTGAATCTTCTTTATCATGCTAAGAGGAGCAGGAAAAAGCAAAAAAATTCAGAATTGCACCTTGCAATGCGGAGAAATTACTGTTTGTGCATTTACAATATTCATTGATTTTTGCCATTGAAAAATGTCCAGAAATGATTGAAGCTACTGACTGAATGAAAGGAGCTGGCATCTCACTCTCTTTGAATCTTCTTTATCATGCTAAGAGGAGCAGGAAAAAGCAAAAAATTTCAGAATTGCACCTTGCAATGCGGAGAAATTACTGTTTGTGCATTTACAATATTCATTGATTTTTGCCATTGAAAAACGTCCAGAAATGATTGAAGCTACTGACTGAATGAAAGGAGCTGGCATCTCACTCTCTTTGAATCTTCTTTATCATGCTAAGAGGAGCAGGAAAAAGCAAAAAATTTCAGAATTGCACCTTGCAATGTGGAGAAATTACTGTTTGTGCATTTACAATATTCATTGATTTTTGCCATTGAAAAACATCATGTTATTCATACCCAGAAATGATTGAAGCTACTGACTGAATGAAAGGAGCTGGCATCTCACTCTCTTTGAATCTTCTTTATCATGCTAAGAGGAGCAGGAAAAAGCAAAACATTTCAGAATTGCACCTTGCAATGCGGAGAAATTACTGTTTGTGCATTTACAATATTCATTGATTTTTGCCATTGAAAAACGTCCAGAAATGATTGAAGCTACTGACTGAATGAAAGGAGCTGGCATCTCACTCTCTTTGAATCTTCTTTATCATGCTAAGAGGAGCAGGAAAAAGCAAAAAATTTCAGAATTGCACCTTGCAATGCGGAGAAATTACTGTTTGTGCATTTACAATATTCATTGATTTTTGCCATTGAAAAACGTCCAGAAATGATTGAAGCTACTGACTGAATGAAAGGAGCTGGCATCTCACTCTCTTTGAATCTTCTTTACCATGCTAAGAGGAGCAGGAAAAAGCAAAAAATTTCAGAATTGCACCTTGCAATGCGGAGAAATTACTGTTTGTGCATTTACAATATTCATTGATTTTTGCCATTGAAAAACATCATGTTATTCATATACCAGAAATGATTGAAGCTACTGACTGAATGAAAGGAGCTGGCATCTCACTCTCTTTGAATCTTCTTTATCATGCTAAGAGGAGCAGGAAAAAGCAAAAAATTTCAGAATTGCACCTTGCAATGCGGAGAAATTACTGTTTGTGCATTTACAATATTCATTGATTTTTGCCATTGAAAAACGTCCAGAAGTGATTGAAGCTACTGACTGAATGAAAGGAGCTGGCATCTCACTCTCTTTGAATCTTCTTTATCATGCTAAGAGGAGCAGGAAAAAGCAAAAAAATTCAGAATTGCACCTTGCAATGCGGAGAAATTACTGTTTGTGCATTTACAATATTCATTGATTTTTGCCATTGAAAAACGTCCAGAAATGATTGAAGCTACTGACTGAATGAAAGGAGCTGGCATCTCACTCTCTTTGAATCTTCTTTACCATGCTAAGAGGAGCAGGAAAAAGCAAAAAATTTCAGAATTGCACCTTGCAATGCGGAGAAATTACTGTTTGTGCAGTTACAATATTCATTGATTTTTGCCATTGAAAAACATCATGTTATTCATATACCAGAAATGATTGAAGCTACTGACTGAATCAAAGGAGCTGGCATCTCACTCTCTTTGAATCTTCTTTATCATGCTAAGAGGAGCAGGAAAAAGCAAAAAATTTCAGAATTGCACCTTGCAATGCGGAGAAATTACTGTTTGTGCATTTACAATATTCATTGATTTTTGTCATTGAAAAACGTCCAGAAATGATTGAAGCTACTGACTGAATGAAAGGAGCTGGCATCTCACTCTCTTTGAATCTTCTTTATCATGCTAAGAGGAGCAGGAAAAAGCAAAAAATTTCAGAATTGCACCTTGCAATGCGGAGAAATTACTGTTTGTGCATTTACAATATTCATTGATTTTTGCCATTGAAAAACGTCCAGAAATGATTGAAGCTACTGACTGAATGAAAGGAGCTGGCATGTAACTCTCTTTGAGTCTTCTTTATCATGCTAAGAGGAGCAGGAAAAAGCAAAAAATTTCAGAATTGCACCTTGCAATGCGGAGAAATTACTCTTTGTGCATTTACAATATTCATTGATTTTTGCCATTGAAAAACATCATGTTATTCATTTACCAGAAATGTTTGAAGCTACTGACTGAATGAAAGAAGCTGGCATCTCACTCTCTTTGAATCTTCTTTATCATGCTAAGAGGAGCAGGAAAAAGCAAAAAATTTCAGAATTCCACCTTACAATTCGGAGAAATTACTGTTTGTGCATATACAATATTCATTGATTTTTGCCATTGAAAAACGTCCAGAAATGTTTGAAGCTACTGACTGAATGAAAGGAGCTGGCATCTCACTCTATTTGAATATTCTTTATCATGCTAGGATTAGCAGGAAAAAGCAAAAAATTTCAGAATTGCACCTTGCAATGTGGAGATATTACTGTTTGTGCATTTACAATATTCATTGATTTTTGCCATTGAAAAACGTCCAGAAATGTTTATACCAGAAATGTTTGAAGCTACTGACTGAATGAAAGGAGCTGGCATCTCACTCTCTTTGAATCTTCTTTATCATGCTAAGAGGAGCAGGAAAAAGCAAAAAAATTCAGAATTGCACCTTGCAATGCGGAGAAATTACTATTTGTGCATTTACAATATTCATTGATTTTTGCCATTGAAAAATGTCCAGAAATGATTGAAGCTACTGACTGAATGAAAGGAGCTGGCATCTCACTCTCTTTGAATCTTCTTTATCATGCTAAGAGGAGCAGGAAAAAGCAAAAAATTTCAGAATTGCACCTTGCAATGCGGAGAAATTACTGTTTGTGCATTTACAATATTCATTGATTTTTGCCATTGAAAAACGTCCAGAAATGATTGAAGCTACTGACTGAATGAAAGGAGCTGGCATCTCACTCTCTTTGAATCTTCTTTATCATGCTAAGAGGAGCAGGAAAAAGCAAAAAATTTCAGAATTGCACCTTGCAATGTGGAGAAATTACTGTTTGTGCATTTACAATATTCATTGATTTTTGCCATTGAAAAACATCATGTTATTCATACCCAGAAATGATTGAAGCTACTGACTGAATGAAAGGAGCTGGCATCTCAATCTCTTTGAATCTTCTTTATCATGCTAAGAGGAGCAGGAAAAAGCAAAACATTTCAGAATTGCACCTTGCAATGCGGAGAAATTACTGTTTGTGCATTTACAATATTCATTGATTTTTGCCATTGAAAAACGTCCAGAAATGATTGAAGCTACTGACTGAATGAAAGGAGCTGGCATCTCACTCTCTTTGAATCTTCTTTATCATGCTAAAAGGAGCAGGAAAAAGCAAAAAATTTCAGAATTGCACCTTGCAATGCGGAGAAATTACTGTTTGTGCATTTACAATATTCATTGATTTTTGCCATTGAAAAACGTCCAGAAATGATTGAAGCTACTGACTGAATGAAAGGAGCTGGCATCTCACTCTCTTTGAATCTTCTTTACCATGCTAAGAGGAGCAGGAAAAAGCAAAAAATTTCAGAATTGCACCTTGCAATGCGGAGAAATTACTGTTTGTGCATTTACAATATTCATTGATTTTTGCCATTGAAAAACATCATGTTATTCATATACCAGAAATGATTGAAGCTACTGACTGAATGAAAGGAGCTGGCATCTCACTCTCTTTGAATCTTCTTTATCATGCTAAGAGGAGCAGGAAAAAGCAAAAAATTTCAGAATTGCACCTTGCAATGCGGAGAAATTACTGTTTGTGCATTTACAATATTCATTGATTATTGCCATTGAAAAACGTCCAGAAATGATTGAAGCTACTGACTGAATGAAAGGAGCTGGCATCTCACTCTCTTTGAATCTTCTTTATCATGCTAAGAGGAGCAGGAAAAAGCAAAAAATTTCAGAATTGCACCTTGCAATGCGGAGAAATTACTGTTTGTGCATTTACAATATTCATTGATTTTTGCCATTGAAAAACGTCCAGAAATGATTGAAGCTACTGACTGAATGAAAGGAGCTGGCATCTCACTCTCTTTGAATCTTCTTTACCATGCTAAGAGGAGCAGGAAAAAGCAAAAAATTTCAGAATTGCACCTTGCAATGCGGAGAAATTACTGTTTGTGCAGTTACAATATTCATTGATTTTTGCCATTGAAAAACATCATGTTATTCATATACCAGAAATGATTGAAGCTACTGACTGAATGAAAGGAGCTGGCATCTCACTCTCTTTGAATCTTCTTTATCATGCTAAGAGGAGCAGGAAAAAGCAAAAAATTTCAGAATTGCACCTTGCAATGCGGAGAAATTACTGTTTGTGCATTTACAATATTCATTGATTTTTGCCATTGAAAAACGTCCAGAAATGATTGAAGCTACTGACTGAATGAAAGGAGCTGGCATCTCACTCTCTTTGAATCTTCTTTATCATGCTAAGAGGAGCAGGAAAAAGCAAAAAATTTCAGAATTGCACCTTGCAATGCGGAGAAATTACTGTTTGTGCATTTACAATATTCATTGATTTTTGCCATTGAAAAACGTCCAGAAATGATTGAAGCTACTGACTGAATGAAAGGAGCTGGCATCTCACTCTCTTTGAATCTTCTTTATCATGCTAAGAGGAGCAGGAAAAAGCAAAAAATTTCAGAATTGCACCTTGCAATGCGGAGAAATTACTCTTTGTGCATTTACAATATTCATTGATTTTTGCCATTGAAAAACATCATGTTATTCATTTACCAGAAATGTTTGAAGCTACTGACTGAATGAAAGAAGCTGGCATCTCACTATCTTTGAATCTTCTTTATCATGCTAAGAGGAGCAGGAAAAAGCAAAAAATTTCAGAATTCCACCTTAAAATGCGGAGAAATTACTGTTTGTGCATATACAATATTCATTGATTTTTGCCATTGAAAAACGTCCAGAAAAGATTGAAGCTACTGACTGAATGAAAGGAGCTGGCATCTCACTCTCTTTGAATCTTCTTTATCATGCTAAGAGGAGCAGGAAAAAGCAAAAAATTTCAGAATTGCACCTTGCAATGCGGAGAAATTACTGTTTGTGCATTTACAATATTCATTGATTTTTGCCATTGAAAAACATCATGTTATTCATATACCAGAAATGTTTGAAGCTACTGACTGAATGAAAGGAGCTGGCATCTCACTCTCTTTGAATCTTCTTTATCATGCTAAGAGGAGCAGGAAAAAGCAAAAAATTTCAGAATTGCACCTTGCAATGCGGAGAAATTACTGTTTGTGCATTTACAATATTCATTGATTTTTGCCATTGAAAAACGTCCAGAAATGATTGAAGCTACTGACTGAATGAAAGGAGCTGGCATCTCACTCTCTTTGAATCTTCTTTATCATGCTAAGAGGAGCAGGAAAAAGCAAAAAAATTCAGAATTGCACCTTGCAATGCGGAGAAATTACTGTTTGTGCATTTACAATATTCATTGATTTTTGCCATTGAAAAACATCATGTTATTCATATACCAGAAATGATTGAAGCTACTGACTGAATGAAAGGAGCGGGCATCTCACTCTCTTTGAATCTTCTTTATCATGCTAAGAGGAGCAGGAAAAAGCAAAAAATTTCAGAATTGCACGTTGCAATGCGGAGAAATTACTGTTTGTGCATTTACAATATTCATTGATTTTTGCCATTGAAAAACGTCCAGAAATGATTGAAGCTACTGACTGAATGAAAGGAGCTGGCATCTCACTCTCTTTGAATCTTCTTTATCATGCTAGGATTAGCAGGAAAAAGCAAAAAATTTCAGAATTGCACCTTGCAATGTGGAGATATTACTGTTTGTGCATTTACAATATTCATTGATTTTTGCCATTGAAAAACGTCCAGAAATGTTTGAAGCTACTGACTGAATGAAAGGAGCTGGCATGTCACTCTCTTTGAATCTTCTTTATCATGCTAGGATTAGCAGGAAAAAGCAAAAAATTTCAGAATTGCACCTTGCAATGTGGAGATATTACTGTTTGTGCATTTACAATATTCATTGATTTTTGCCATTGAAAAACGTACAGAAATGTTTGAAGCTACTGACTGAATGAAAGGAGCTGGCATCTCACTCTCTTTGAATCTTCTTTATCATGCTAGGAGTAGCAGGAAAAAGCAAAAAATTTCAGAATTGCACCTTGCAATGTGGAGATATTACTGTTTGTGCATTTACAATATTCATTGATTTTTGCCATTGAAAAACGTCCAGAAATGTTTGAAGCTACTGACTGAATGAAAGGAGCTGGCATCTCACTCTCTTTGAATCTTCTTTATCATGCTAGGATTAGCAGGAAAAAGCAAAAAATTTCAGAATTGCACCTTGCAATGTGGAGATATTACTGTTTGTGCATTTACAATATTCATTGATTTTTGCCATTAAAAAACATCATGTTATTCATATACCAGAAATGTTTGAGGCTACTGACTGAATGAAAGGACCTGGCATCTCACTCTCTTTGAATCTTCTTTATCATGCTAGGATTAGCAGGAAAAAGCAAAAAATTTCAGAATTGCACCTTGCAATGTGGAGATATTACTGTTTGTGCATTTACAATATTCATTGATTTTTGCCATTGAAAAACGTCCAGAAATGTTTGAAGCTACTGACTGAATGAAAGGAGCTGGCATCTCACTCTATTTGAATATTCTTTATCATGCTAGGATTAGCAGGAAAAAGCAAAAAATTTCAGAATTGCACCTTGCAATGTGGAGATATTACTGTTTGTGCATTTACAATATTCATTGATTTTTGCCATTGAAAAACGTCCAGAAATGTTTATACCAGAAATGTTTGAAGTTACTGACTGAATGAAAGGAGCTGGCATCTCACTCTCTTTGAATCTTCTTTATCATGCTAAGAGGAGCAGGAAAAAGCAAAAAAATTCAGAATTGCACCTTGCAATGCGGAGAAATTACTGTTTGTGCATTTTCAATATTCATTGATTTTTGCCATTGAAAAACGTCCAGAAATGATTGAAGCTACTGACTGAATGAAAGGAGCTGGCATCTCACTCTCTTTGAATCTTCTTTATCATGCTAAGAGGAGCAGGAAAAAGCAAAAAATTTCAGAATTGCACCTTGCAATGCGGAGAAATTACTGTTTGTGCATTTACAATATTCATTGATTTTTGCCATTGAAAAACGTCCAGAAATGATTGAAGCTACTGACTGAATGAAAGGAGCTGGCATCTCACTCTCTTTGAATCTTCTTTATCATGCTAAGAGGAGCAGGAAAAAGCAAAAAATTTCAGAATTGCACCTTGCAATGTGGAGAAATTACTGTTTGTGCATTTACAATATTCATTGATTTTTGCCATTGAAAAACATCATGTTATTCATACCCAGAAATGATTGAAGCTACTGACTGAATGAAAGGAGCTGGCATCTCACTCTCTTTGAATCTTCTTTATCATGCTAAGAGGAGCAGGAAAAAGCAAAACATTTCAGAATTGCACCTTGCAATGCGGAGAAATTACTGTTTGTGCATTTACAATATTCATTGATTTTTGCCATTGAAAAACGTCCAGAAATGATTGAAGCTACTGACTGAATGAAAGGAGCTGGCATCTCACTCTCTTTGAATCTTCTTTATCATGCTAAGAGGAGCAGGAAAAAGCAAAAAATTTCAGAATTGCACCTTGCAATGCGGAGAAATTACTGTTTGTGCATTTACAATATTCATTGATTTTTGCCATTGAAAAACGTCCAGAAATGATTGAAGCTACTGACTGAATGAAAGGAGCTGGCATCTCACTCTCTTTGAATCTTCTTTACCATGCTAAGAGGAGCAGGAAAAAGCAAAAAATTTCAGAATTGCACCTTGCAATGCGGAGAAATTACTGTTTGTGCATTTACAATATTCATTGATTTTTGCCATTGAAAAACATCATGTTATTCATATACCAGAAATGATTGAAGCTACTGACTGAATGAAAGGAGCTGGCATCTCACTCTCTTTGAATCTTCTTTATCATGCTAGGATTAGCAGGAAAAAGCAAAAAATTTCAGAATTGCACCTTGCAATGTGGAGATATTACTGTTTGTGCATTTACAATATTCATTGATTTTTGCCATTGAAAAACGTCCAGAAATGTTTATACCAGAAATGTTTGAAGCTACTGACTGAATGAAAGGAGCTGGCATCTCACTCTCTTTGAATCTTCTTTATCATGCTAAGAGGAGCAGGAAAAAGCAAAAAAATTCAGAATTGCACCTTGCAATGCGGAGAAATTACTGTTTGTGCATTTACAATATTCATTGATTTTTGCCATTGAAAAATGTCCAGAAATGATTGAAGCTACTGACTGAATGAAAGGAGCTGGCATCTCACTCTCTTTGAATCTTCTTTATCATGCTAAGAGGAGCAGGAAAAAGCAAAAAATTTCAGAATTGCACCTTGCAATGCGGAGAAATTACTGTTTGTGCATTTACAATATTCATTGATTTTTGCCATTGAAAAACGTCCAGAAATGATTGAAGCTACTGACTGAATGAAAGGAGCTGGCATCTCACTCTCTTTGAATCTTCTTTATCATGCTAAGAGGAGCAGGAAAAAGCAAAAAATTTCAGAATTGCACCTTGCAATGTGGAGAAATTACTGTTTGTGCATTTACAATATTCATTGATTTTTGCCATTGAAAAACATCATGTTATTCATACCCAGAAATGATTGAAGCTACTGACTGAATGAAAGGAGCTGGCATCTCACTCTCTTTGAATCTTCTTTATCATGCTAAGAGGAGCAGGAAAAAGCAAAACATTTCAGAATTGCACCTTGCAATGCGGAGAAATTACTGTTTGTGCATTTACAATATTCATTGATTTTTGCCATTGAAAAACGTCCAGAAATGATTGAAGCTACTGACTGAATGAAAGGAGCTGGCATCTCACTCTCTTTGAATCTTCTTTATCATGCTAAGAGGAGCAGGAAAAAGCAAAAAATTTCAGAATTGCACCTTGCAATGCGGAGAAATTACTGTTTGTGCATTTACAATATTCATTGATTTTTGCCATTGAAAAACGTCCAGAAATGATTGAAGCTACTGACTGAATGAAAGGAGCTGGCATCTCACTCTCTTTGAATCTTCTTTACCATGCTAAGAGGAGCAGGAAAAAGCAAAAAATTTCAGAATTGCACCTTGCAATGCGGAGAAATTACTGTTTGTGCATTTACAATATTCATTGATTTTTGCCATTGAAAAACATCATGTTATTCATATACCAGAAATGATTGAAGCTACTGACTGAATGAAAGGAGCTGGCATCTCACTCTCTTTGAATCTTCTTTATCATGCTAAGAGGAGCAGGAAAAAGCAAAAAATTTCAGAATTGCACCTTGCAATGCGGAGAAATTACTGTTTGTGCATTTACAATATTCATTGATTTTTGCCATTGAAAAACGTCCAGAAGTGATTGAAGCTACTGACTGAATGAAAGGAGCTGGCATCTCACTCTCTTTGAATCTTCTTTATCATGCTAAGAGGAGCAGGAAAAAGCAAAAAAATTCAGAATTGCACCTTGCAATGCGGAGAAATTACTGTTTGTGCATTTACAATATTCATTGATTTTTGCCATTGAAAAACGTCCAGAAATGATTGAAGCTACTGACTGAATGAAAGGAGCTGGCATCTCACTCTCTTTGAATCTTCTTTACCATGCTAAGAGGAGCAGGAAAAAGCAAAAAATTTCAGAATTGCACCTTGCAATGCGGAGAAATTACTGTTTGTGCAGTTACAATATTCATTGATTTTTGCCATTGAAAAACATCATGTTATTCATATACCAGAAATGATTGAAGCTACTGACTGAATCAAAGGAGCTGGCATCTCACTCTCTTTGAATCTTCTTTATCATGCTAAGAGGAGCAGGAAAAAGCAAAAAATTTCAGAATTGCACCTTGCAATGCGGAGAAATTACTGTTTGTGCATTTACAATATTCATTGATTTTTGTCATTGAAAAACGTCCAGAAATGATTGAAGCTACTGACTGAATGAAAGGAGCTGGCATCTCACTCTCTTTGAATCTTCTTTATCATGCTAAGAGGAGCAGGAAAAAGCAAAAAATTTCAGAATTGCACCTTGCAATGCGGAGAAATTACTGTTTGTGCATTTACAATATTCATTGATTTTTGCCATTGAAAAACGTCCAGAAATGATTGAAGCTACTGACTGAATGAAAGGAGCTGGCATGTAACTCTCTTTGAGTCTTCTTTATCATGCTAAGAGGAGCAGGAAAAAGCAAAAAATTTCAGAATTGCACCTTGCAATGCGGAGAAATTACTCTTTGTGCATTTACAATATTCATTGATTTTTGCCATTGAAAAACATCATGTTATTCATTTACCAGAAATGTTTGAAGCTACTGACTGAATGAAAGAAGCTGGCATCTCACTCTCTTTGAATCTTCTTTATCATGCTAAGAGGAGCAGGAAAAAGCAAAAAATTTCAGAATTCCACCTTACAATTCGGAGAAATTACTGTTTGTGCATATACAATATTCATTGATTTTTGCCATTGAAAAACGTCCAGAAATGTTTGAAGCTACTGACTGAATGAAAGGAGCTGGCATCTCACTCTATTTGAATATTCTTTATCATGCTAGGATTAGCAGGAAAAAGCAAAAAATTTCAGAATTGCACCTTGCAATGTGGAGATATTACTGTTTGTGCATTTACAATATTCATTGATTTTTGCCATTGAAAAACGTCCAGAAATGTTTATACCAGAAATGTTTGAAGCTACTGACTGAATGAAAGGAGCTGGCATCTCACTCTCTTTGAATCTTCTTTATCATGCTAAGAGGAGCAGGAAAAAGCAAAAAAATTCAGAATTGCACCTTGCAATGCGGAGAAATTACTATTTGTGCATTTACAATATTCATTGATTTTTGCCATTGAAAAATGTCCAGAAATGATTGAAGCTACTGACTGAATGAAAGGAGCTGGCATCTCACTCTCTTTGAATCTTCTTTATCATGCTAAGAGGAGCAGGAAAAAGCAAAAAATTTCAGAATTGCACCTTGCAATGCGGAGAAATTACTGTTTGTGCATTTACAATATTCATTGATTTTTGCCATTGAAAAACGTCCAGAAATGATTGAAGCTACTGACTGAATGAAAGGAGCTGGCATCTCACTCTCTTTGAATCTTCTTTATCATGCTAAGAGGAGCAGGAAAAAGCAAAAAATTTCAGAATTGCACCTTGCAATGTGGAGAAATTACTGTTTGTGCATTTACAATATTCATTGATTTTTGCCATTGAAAAACATCATGTTATTCATACCCAGAAATGATTGAAGCTACTGACTGAATGAAAGGAGCTGGCATCTCACTCTCTTTGAATCTTCTTTATCATGCTAAGAGGAGCAGGAAAAAGCAAAACATTTCAGAATTGCACCTTGCAATGCGGAGAAATTACTGTTTGTGCATTTACAATATTCATTGATTTTTGCCATTGAAAAACGTCCAGAAATGATTGAAGCTACTGACTGAATGAAAGGAGCTGGCATCTCACTCTCTTTGAATCTTCTTTATCATGCTAAAAGGAGCAGGAAAAAGCAAAAAATTTCAGAATTGCACCTTGCAATGCGGAGAAATTACTGTTTGTGCATTTACAATATTCATTGATTTTTGCCATTGAAAAACGTCCAGAAATGATTGAAGCTACTGACTGAATGAAAGGAGCTGGCATCTCACTCTCTTTGAATCTTCTTTACCATGCTAAGAGGAGCAGGAAAAAGCAAAAAATTTCAGAATTGCACCTTGCAATGCGGAGAAATTACTGTTTGTGCATTTACAATATTCATTGATTTTTGCCATTTAAAAACATCATGTTATTCATATACCAGAAATGATTGAAGCTACTGACTGAATGAAAGGAGCTGGCATCTCACTCTCTTTGAATCTTCTTTATCATGCTAAGAGGAGCAGGAAAAAGCAAAAAATTTCAGAATTGCACCTTGCAATGCGGAGAAATTACTGTTTGTGCATTTACAATATTCATTGATTATTGCCATTGAAAAACGTCCAGAAATGATTGAAGCTACTGACTGAATGAAAGGAGCTGGCATCTCAATCTCTTTGAATCTTCTTTATCATGCTAAGAGGAGCAGGAAAAAGCAAAAAATTTCAGAATTGCACCTTGCAATGCGGAGAAATTACTGTTTGTGCATTTACAATATTCATTGATTTTTGCCATTGAAAAACGTCCAGAAATGATTGAAGCTACTGACTGAATGAAAGGAGCTGGCATCTCACTCTCTTTGAATCTTCTTTACCATGCTAAGAGGAGCAGGAAAAAGCAAAAAATTTCAGAATTGCACCTTGCAATGCGGAGAAATTACTGTTTGTGCAGTTACAATATTCATTGATTTTTGCCATTGAAAAACATCATGTTATTCATATACCAGAAATGATTGAAGCTACTGACTGAATGAAAGGAGCTGGCATCTCACTCTCTTTGAATCTTCTTTATCATGCTAAGAGGAGCAGGAAAAAGCAAAAAATTTCAGAATTGCACCTTACAATGCGGAGAAATTACTGTTTGTGCATTTACAATATTCATTGATTTTTGCCATTGAAAAACGTCCAGAAATGATTGAAGCTACTGACTGAATGAAAGGAGCTGGCATCTCACTCTCTTTGAATCTTCTTTATCATGCTAAGAGGAGCAGGAAAAAGCAAAAAATTTCAGAATTGCACCTTGCAATGCGGAGAAATTACTGTTTGTGCATTTACAATATTCATTGATTTTTGCCATTGAAAAACGTCCAGAAATGATTGAAGCTACTGACTGAATGAAAGGAGCTGGCATGTAACTCTCTTTGAGTCTTCTTTATCATGCTAAGAGGAGCAGGAAAAAGCAAAAAATTTCAGAATTGCACCTTGCAATGCGGAGAAATTACTCTTTGTGCATTTACAATATTCATTGATTTTTGCCATTGAAAAACATCATGTTATTCATTTACCAGAAATGTTTGAAGCTACTGACTGAATGAAAGAAGCTGGCATCTCACTATCTTTGAATCTTCTTTATCATGCTAAGAGGAGCAGGAAAAAGCAAAAAATTTCAGAATTCCACCTTAAAATGCGGAGAAATTACTGTTTGTGCATATACAATATTCATTGATTTTTGCCATTGAAAAACGTCCAGAAAAGATTGAAGCTACTGACTGAATGAAAGGAGCTGGCATCTCACTCTCTTTGAATCTTCTTTATCATGCTAAGAGGAGCAGGAAAAAGCAAAAAATTTCAGAATTGCACCTTGCAATGCGGAGAAATTACTGTTTGTGCATTTACAATATTCATTGATTTTTGCCATTGAAAAACATCATGTTATTCATATACCAGAAATGTTTGAAGCTACTGACTGAATGAAAGGAGCTGGCATCTCACTCTCTTTGAATCTTCTTTATCATGCTAAGAGGAGCAGGAAAAAGCAAAAAATTTCAGAATTGCACCTTGCAATGCGGAGAAATTACTGTTTGTGCATTTACAATATTCATTGATTTTTGCCATTGAAAAACGTCCAGAAATGATTGAAGCTACTGACTGAATGAAAGGAGCTGGCATCTCACTCTCTTTGAATCTTCTTTATCATGCTAAGAGGAGCAGGAAAAAGCAAAAAAATTCAGAATTGCACCTTGCAATGCGGAGAAATTACTGTTTGTGCATTTACAATATTCATTGATTTTTGCCATTGAAAAACGTCCAGAAATGATTGAAGCTACTGACTGAATGAAAGGAGCTGGCATCTCACTCTCTTTGAATCTTCTTTATCATGCTAGGATTAGCAGGAAAAAGCAAAAAATTTCAGAATTGCACCTTGCAATGTGGAGATATTACTGTTTGTGCATTTACAATATTCATTGATTTTTGCCATTGAAAAACGTCCAGAAATGTTTGAAGCTACTGACTGAATGAAAGGAGCTGGCATGTCACTCTCTTTGAATCTTCTTTATCATGCTAGGATTAGCAGGAAAAAGCAAAAAATTTCAGAATTGCACCTTGCAATGTGGAGATATTACTGTTTGTGCATTTACAATATTCATTGATTTTTGCCATTGAAAAACGTACAGAAATGTTTGAAGCTACTGACTGAATGAAAGGAGCTGGCATCTCACTCTCTTTGAATCTTCTTTATCATGCTAGGAGTAGCAGGAAAAAGCAAAAAATTTCAGAATTGCACCTTGCAATGTGGAGATATTACTGTTTGTGCATTTACAATATTCATTGATTTTTGCCATTGAAAAACGTCCAGAAATGTTTGAAGCTACTGACTGAATGAAAGGAGCTGGCATCTCACTCTCTTTGAATCTTCTTTATCATGCTAGGATTAGCAGGAAAAAGCAAAAAATTTCAGAATTGCACCTTGCAATGTGGAGATATTACTGTTTGTGCATTTACAATATTCATTGATTTTTGCCATTAAAAAACATCATGTTATTCATATACCAGAAATGTTTGAGGCTACTGACTGAATGAAAGGACCTGGCATCTCACTCTCTTTGAATCTTCTTTATCATGCTAGGATTAGCAGGAAAAAGCAAAAAATTTCAGAATTGCACCTTGCAATGTGGAGATATTACTGTTTGTGCATTTACAATATTCATTGATTTTTGCCATTGAAAAACGTCCAGAAATGTTTGAAGCTACTGACTGAATGAAAGGAGCTGGCATCTCACTCTATTTGAATATTCTTTATCATGCTAGGATTAGCAGGAAAAAGCAAAAAATTTCAGAATTGCACCTTGCAATGTGGAGATATTACTGTTTGTGCATTTACAATATTCATTGATTTTTGCCATTGAAAAACGTCCAGAAATGTTTATACCAGAAATGTTTGAAGTTACTGACTGAATGAAAGGAGCTGGCATCTCACTCTCTTTGAATCTTCTTTATCATGCTAAGAGGAGCAGGAAAAAGCAAAAAAATTCAGAATTGCACCTTGCAATGCGGAGAAATTACTGTTTGTGCATTTTCAATATTCATTGATTTTTGCCATTGAAAAACGTCCAGAAATGATTGAAGCTACTGACTGAATGAAAGGAGCTGGCATCTCACTCTCTTTGAATCTTCTTTATCATGCTAAGAGGAGCAGGAAAAAGCAAAAAATTTCAGAATTGCACCTTGCAATGCGGAGAAATTACTGTTTGTGCATTTACAATATTCATTGATTTTTGCCATTGAAAAACGTCCAGAAATGATTGAAGCTACTGACTGAATGAAAGGAGCTGGCATCTCACTCTCTTTGAATCTTCTTTATCATGCTAAGAGGAGCAGGAAAAAGCAAAAAATTTCAGAATTGCACCTTGCAATGTGGAGAAATTACTGTTTGTGCATTTACAATATTCATTGATTTTTGCCATTGAAAAACATCATGTTATTCATACCCAGAAATGATTGAAGCTACTGACTGAATGAAAGGAGCTGGCATCTCACTCTCTTTGAATCTTCTTTATCATGCTAAGAGGAGCAGGAAAAAGCAAAAAATTTCAGAATTGCACCTTGCAATGCGGAGAAATTACTGTTTGTGCATTTACAATATTCATTGATTTTTGCCATTGAAAAACGTCCAGAAATGATTGAAGCTACTGACTGAATGAAAGGAGCTGGCATCTCACTCTCTTTGAATCTTCTTTACCATGCTAAGAGGAGCAGGAAAAAGCAAAAAATTTCAGAATTGCACCTTGCAATGCGGAGAAATTACTGTTTGTGCATTTACAATATTCATTGATTTTTGCCATTGAAAAACATCATGTTATTCATATACCAGAAATGATTGAAGCTACTGACTGAATGAAAGGAGCTGGCATCTCACTCTCTTTGAATCTTCTTTATCATGCTAAGAGGAGCAGGAAAAAGCAAAAAATTTCAGAATTGCACCTTGCAATGCGGAGAAATTACTGTTTGTGCATTTACAATATTCATTGATTTTTGCCATTGAAAAACGTCCAGAAAAGATTGAAGCTACTGACTGAATGAAAGGAGCTGGCATCTCACTCTCTTTGAATCTTCTTTATCATGCTAAGAGGAGCAGGAAAAAGCAAAAAATTTCAGAATTGCACCTTGCAATGCGGAGAAATTACTGTTTGTGCATTTACAATATTCATTGATTTTTGCCATTGAAAAACATCATGTTATTCATATACCAGAAATGTTTGAAGCTACTGACTGAATGAAAGGAGCTGGCATCTCACTCTCTTTGAATCTTCTTTATCATGCTAAGAGGAGCAGGAAAAAGCAAAAAATTTCAGAATTGCACCTTGCAATGTGGAGATATTACTGTTTGTGCATTTACAATATTCATTGATTTTTGCCATTGAAAAACGTCCAGAAATGTTTGAAGCTACTGACTGAATGAAAGGAGCTGGCATGTCACTCTCTTTGAATCTTCTTTATCATGCTAGGATTAGCAGGAAAAAGCAAAAAATTTCAGAATTGCACCTTGCAATGTGGAGATATTACTGTTTGTGCATTTACAATATTCATTGATTTTTGCCATTGAAAAACGTACAGAAATGTTTGAAGCTACTGACTGAATGAAAGGAGCTGGCATCTCACTCTCTTTGAATCTTCTTTATCATGCTAGGAGTAGCAGGAAAAAGCAAAAAATTTCAGAATTGCACCTTGCAATGTGGAGATATTACTGTTTGTGCATTTACAATATTCATTGATTTTTGCCATTGAAAAACGTCCAGAAATGTTTGAAGCTACTGACTGAATGAAAGGAGCTGGCATCTCACTCTCTTTGAATCTTCTTTATCATGCTAGGATTAGCAGGAAAAAGCAAAAAATTTCAGAATTGCACCTTGCAATGTGGAGATATTACTGTTTGTGCATTTACAATATTCATTGATTTTTGCCATTAAAAAACATCATGTTATTCATATACCAGAAATGTTTGAGGCTACTGACTGAATGAAAGGACCTGGCATCTCACTCTCTTTGAATCTTCTTTATCATGCTAGGATTAGCAGGAAAAAGCAAAAAATTTCAGAATTGCACCTTGCAATGTGGAGATATTACTGTTTGTGCATTTACAATATTCATTGATTTTTGCCATTGAAAAACGTCCAGAAATGTTTGAAGCTACTGACTGAATGAAAGGAGCTGGCATCTCACTCTATTTGAATATTCTTTATCATGCTAGGATTAGCAGGAAAAAGCAAAAAATTTCAGAATTGCACCTTGCAATGTGGAGATATTACTGTTTGTGCATTTACAATATTCATTGATTTTTGCCATTGAAAAACGTCCAGAAATGTTTATACCAGAAATGTTTGAAGTTACTGACTGAATGAAAGGAGCTGGCATCTCACTCTCTTTGAATCTTCTTTATCATGCTAAGAGGAGCAGGAAAAAGCAAAAAAATTCAGAATTGCACCTTGCAATGCGGAGAAATTACTGTTTGTGCATTTTCAATATTCATTGATTTTTGCCATTGAAAAACGTCCAGAAATGATTGAAGCTACTGACTGAATGAAAGGAGCTGGCATCTCACTCTCTTTGAATCTTCTTTATCATGCTAAGAGGAGCAGGAAAAAGCAAAAAATTTCAGAATTGCACCTTGCAATGCGGAGAAATTACTGTTTGTGCATTTACAATATTCATTGATTTTTGCCATTGAAAAACGTCCAGAAATGATTGAAGCTACTGACTGAATGAAAGGAGCTGGCATCTCACTCTCTTTGAATCTTCTTTATCATGCTAAGAGGAGCAGGAAAAAGCAAAAAATTTCAGAATTGCACCTTGCAATGTGGAGAAATTACTGTTTGTGCATTTACAATATTCATTGATTTTTGCCATTGAAAAACATCATGTTATTCATACCCAGAAATGATTGAAGCTACTGACTGAATGAAAGGAGCTGGCATCTCACTCTCTTTGAATCTTCTTTATCATGCTAAGAGGAGCAGGAAAAAGCAAAAAATTTCAGAATTGCACCTTGCAATGCGGAGAAATTACTGTTTGTGCATTTACAATATTCATTGATTTTTGCCATTGAAAAACGTCCAGAAATGATTGAAGCTACTGACTGAATGAAAGGAGCTGGCATCTCACTCTCTTTGAATCTTCTTTACCATGCTAAGAGGAGCAGGAAAAAGCAAAAAATTTCAGAATTGCACCTTGCAATGCGGAGAAATTACTGTTTGTGCATTTACAATATTCATTGATTTTTGCCATTGAAAAACATCATGTTATTCATATACCAGAAATGATTGAAGCTACTGACTGAATGAAAGGAGCTGGCATCTCACTCTCTTTGAATCTTCTTTATCATGCTAAGAGGAGCAGGAAAAAGCAAAAAATTTCAGAATTGCACCTTGCAATGCGGAGAAATTACTGTTTGTGCATTTACAATATTCATTGATTTTTGCCATTGAAAAACGTCCAGAAAAGATTGAAGCTACTGACTGAATGAAAGGAGCTGGCATCTCACTCTCTTTGAATCTTCTTTATCATGCTAAGAGGAGCAGGAAAAAGCAAAAAATTTCAGAATTGCACCTTGCAATGCGGAGAAATTACTGTTTGTGCATTTACAATATTCATTGATTTTTGCCATTGAAAAACATCATGTTATTCATATACCAGAAATGTTTGAAGCTACTGACTGAATGAAAGGAGCTGGCATCTCACTCTCTTTGAATCTTCTTTATCATGCTAAGAGGAGCAGGAAAAAGCAAAAAATTTCAGAATTGCACCTTGCAATGCGGAGAAATTACTGTTTGTGCATTTACAATATTCATTGATTTTTGCCATTGAAAAACGTCCAGAAATGATTGAAGCTACTGACTGAATGAAAGGAGCTGGCATCTCACTCTCTTTGAATCTTCTTTATCATGCTAAGAGGAGCAGGAAAAAGCAAAAAAATTCAGAATTGCACCTTGCAATGCGGAGAAATTACTGTTTGTGCATTTACAATATTCATTGATTTTTGCCATTGAAAAACATCATGTTATTCATATACCAGAAATGATTGAAGCTTCTGACTGAATGAAAGGAGCGGGCATCTCATTCTCTTTGAATCTTCTTTTTCATGCTAAGAGGAGCAGGAAAAAGCAAAAAATTTCAGAATTGCACCTTGCAATGCGGAGAAATTACTGTTTGTGCATTTACAATATTCATTGATTTTTGCCATTGAAAAACGTCCAGAAATGATTGAAGCTACTGACTGAATGAAAGGAGCTGGCATCTCACTCTCTTTGAATCTTCTTTATCATGCTAAGAGGAGCAGGAAAAAGCAAAAAATTTCAGAATTGCACCTTGCAATGCGGAGAAATTACTGCTTGTGCATTTACAATATTCATTGATTTTTGCCATTGAAAAACGTCCAGAAATGATTGAAGCTACTGACTGAATGAAAGGAGCTGGCATCTCACTCTCTTTAAATCTTTATCATGCTAAGAGGAGCAGGAAAAAGCAAAAAATTTCAGAATTGCACCTTGCAATGCGGAGAAATTACTGTTTGTGCATTTACAATATTCATAGATTTTTGCCATTGAAAAACGTCCAGAAATGTTTGAAGCTACTGACTGAATGAAAGGAGCTGGCATCTCACTCTCTTTGAATCTTCTTTATCATGCTAGGATTAGCAGGAAAAAGCAAAAAATTTCAGAATTGCACCTTGCAATGTGGAGATATTACTGTTTGTGCATTTACAATATTCATTGATTTTTGCCATTGAAAAACGTCCAGAAATGTTTGAAGCTACTGACTGAATGAAAGGAGCTGGCATCTCACTCTCTTTGAATCTTCTTTATCATGCTAGGATTAGCAGGAAAAAGCAAAAAATTTCAGAATTGCACCTTGCAATATGGAGATATTACTGTTTGTGCATTTACAATATTCATTGATTTTTGCCATTGAAAAACATCATGTTATTCATATACCAGAAATGTTTGAAGCTACTGACTGAATGAAAGGAGCTGGCATCTCATTCTCTTTGAATCTTCTTTATCATGCTAGGATTAGCAGGAAAAAGCAAAAAATTTCAGAATTGAACCTTGCAATGTGGAGATATTACTGTTTGTGCATTTACAATATTCATTGATTTTTGCCATTGAAAAACGTCCAGAAATGTTTGAAGCTACTGACTGAATGAAAGGAGCAGGCATCTCACTCTATTTGAATCTTCTTTATCATGCTAGGATTAGCAGGAAAAAGCAAAAAATTTCAGAATTGCACCTTGCAATGTGGAGATATTACTGTTTGTGCATTTACAATATTCATTGATTTTTGCCATTGAAAAACGTCCAGAAATGTTTGAAGCTACTGACTGAATGAAAGGAGCTGGCATCTCACTCTCTTTGAATCTTCTTTATCATGCTAGGATTAGCAGGAAAAAGCAAAAAATTTCAGAATTGCACCTTGCAATATGGAGATATTACTGTTTGTGCATTTACAATATTCATTGATTTTTGCCATTGAAAAACATCATGTTATTCATATACCAGAAATGTTTGAAGCTACTGACTGAATGAAAGGAGCTGGCATCTCATTCTCTTTGAATCTTCTTTATCATGCTAGGATTAGCAGGAAAAAGCAAAAAATTTCAGAATTGAACCTTGCAATGTGGAGATATTACTGTTTGTGCATTTACAATATTCATTGATTTTTGCCATTGAAAAACGTCCAGAAATGTTTATACCAGAAATGTTTGAAGCTACTGACTGAATGAAAGGAGCTGGCATCTCACTCTCTTTGAATCTTCTTTATCATGCTAAGAGGAGCAGGAAAAAGCAAAAAATTTCAGAATTGCACCTTGCAATGCGGAGAAATTACTGTTTGTGCATTTACAATATTCATTGATTTTTGCCATTGAAAAACGTCCAGAAATGACTGAAGCTACTGACTGAATGAAAGGAGCTGGCATCTCACTCTCTTTGAATCTTCTTTATCATGCTAAGAGGAGCAGGAAAAAGCAAAAAATTTCAGAATTGCACCTTGCAATGCGGAGAAATTACTGTTTGTGCATTTACAATATTCATTGATTTTTGCCATTGAAAAACGTCCAGAAATGATTGAAGCTACTGACTGAATGAAAAGAGCTGGCATCTCACTCTCTTTGAATCTTCTTTATCATGCTAAGAGGAGCAGGAAAAAGCAAAAAATTTCAGAATTGCACCTTGCAATGCGGAGAAATTACTGTTTGTGCATTTACAATATTCATTGATTTTTGCCATTGAAAAACATCATGTTATTCATATACCAGAAATGATTGAAGCTACTGACTGAATGAAAGGAGCTGGCATCTCACTCTCTTTGAATCTTCTTTATCATGCTAAGAGGAGCAGGAAAAAGCAAAAAATTTCAGAATTGCACCTTGCAATGCGGAGAAATTACTGTTTGTGCATTTACAATATTCATTGATTTTTGCCATTGAAAAACGTCCAGAAATGATTGAAGCTACTGACTGAATGAAAGGAGCTGGCATCTCACTCTCTTTGAATCTTCTTTATCATGCTAAGAGGAGCAGGAAAAAGCAAAAAATTTCAGAATTGCACCTTGCAATGTGGAGATATTACTGTTTGTGCATTTACAATATTCATTGATTTTTGCCATTGAAAAACGTCCAGAAATGTTTATACCAGAAATGTTTGAAGCTACTGACTGAATGAAAGGAGCTGGCATCTCACTCTCTTTGAATCTTCTTTATCATGCTAAGAGGAGCAGGAAAAAGCAAAAAATTTCAGAATTGCACCTTGCAATGCGGAGAAATTACTGTTTGTGCATTTACAATATTCATTGATTTTTGCCATTGAAAAACGTCCAGAAATGACTGAAGCTACTGACTGAATGAAAGGAGCTGGCATCTCACTCTCTGAATCTTCTTTATCATGCTAAGAGGAGCAGGAAAAAGCAAAAAATTTCAGAATTGCACCTTGCAATGCGGAGAAATTACTGTTTGTGCATTTACAATATTCATTGATTTTTGCCATTGAAAAACATCCAGAAATGATTGAAGCTACTGACTGAATGAAAGGAGCTGGCATCTCACTCTCTTTGAATCTTCTTTATCATGCTAGGATTAGCAGGAAAAAGCAAAAAATTTCAGAATTGCACCTTGCAATGTGGAGATATTACTGTTTGTGCATTTACAATATTCATTGATTTTTGCCATTGAAAAACATGTTTTTCATATACCAGAAATGTTTGAAGCTACTGACTGAATGAAAGGAGCTGGCATATCACTCTCTTTGAATCTTCTTTATCATGCTAGGATTAACAGGAAAAAGCTAAAAATTTCAGAATTGCACCGTGCAATGTGGAGATATTACTGTTTGTGCATTTACAATATTCATTGATTTTTGCCATTGAAAAACATGTTTTTCATATACCAGAAATGTTTGAAGCTACTGACTGAATGAAAGGAGCTGGCATCTCACTCTCTTTGAATCTTCTTTATCATGCTAGGATTAACAGGAAAAAGCTAAAAATTTCAGAATTGCACCGTGCAATGTGGAGATATTACTGTTTGTGCATTTACAATATTCATTGATTTTTGCCATTGAAAAACATGTTTTTCATATACCAGAAATGTTTGAAGCTACTGACTGAATGAAAGGAGCTGGCATCTCACTCTCTTTGAATCTTCTTTATCATGCTAGGATTAACAGGAAAAAGCAAAAAATTTCAGAATTGCACCTTGCAATGTGGAGATATTACTGTTTGTGCATTTACAATATTCATTGATTTTTGCCATTGAAAAACATGTTTTTCATATACCAGAAATGTTTGAAGCTACTGACTGAAAGGAGCTGGCATCTCACTCTCTTTGAATCTTCTTTATCATGCTAGGATTAACAGGAAAAAGCAAAAAATTTCAGAATTGCACCGTGCAATGTGGAGATATTACTGTTTGTGCATTTACAATATTCATTGATTTTTGCCATTGAAAAACATGTTTTTCATATACCAGAAATGTTTGAAGCTACTGACTGAATGAAAGGAGCTGGCATCTCACTCTCTTTGAATCTTCTTTATCGTGCTAGGATTAGCAGGAAAAAGCAAAAAATTTCAGAATTGCACCTTGCAATGTGGAGATATTACTGTTTGTGCATTTACAATATTCATTGATTTTTGCCATTGAAAAACATGTTTTTCATATACCAGAAATGTTTGAAGCTACTGACTGAATGAAAGGAGCTGGCATCTCACTCTCTTTGAATCTTCTTTATCATGCTAGGATTAGCAGGAAAAAGCAAAAAATTTCAGAATTGCACCTTGCAATGTGGAGATATTACTGTTTGTGCATTTACAATATTCATTGATTTTTGCCATTGAAAAACATGTTTTTCATATACCAGAAATGTTTCAAGCTACTGACTGAATGAAAGGAGCGGGCATCTCATTCTCTTTGAATCTTCTTTTTCATGCTAAGAGGAGCAGGAAAAAGCAAAAAATTTCAGAATTGCACCTTGCAATGCGGAGAAATTACTGTTTGTGCATTTACAATATTCATTGATTTTTGCCATTGAAAAACGTCCAGAAATGATTGAAGCTACTGACTGAATGAAAGGAGCTGGCATCTCACTCTCTTTGAATCTTCTTTATCATGCTAAGAGGAGCAGGAAAAAGCAAAAAATTTCAGAATTGCACCTTGCAATGCGGAGAAATTACTGCTTGTGCATTTACAATATTCATTGATTTTTGCCATTGAAAAACGTCCAGAAATGATTGAAGCTACTGACTGAATGAAAGGAGCTGGCATCTCACTCTCTTTGAATCTTTATCATGCTAAGAGGAGCAGGAAAAAGCAAAAAATTTCAGAATTGCACCTTGCAATGCGGAGAAATTACTGTTTGTGCATTTACAATATTCATAGATTTTTGCCATTGAAAAACGTCCAGAAATGTTTGAAGCTACTGACTGAATGAAAGGAGCTGGCATCTCACTCTCTTTGAATCTTCTTTATCATGCTAGGATTAGCAGGAAAAAGCAAAAAATTTCAGAATTGCACCTTGCAATGTGGAGATATTACTGTTTGTGCATTTACAATATTCATTGATTTTTGCCATTGAAAAACGTCCAGAAATGTTTGAAGCTACTGACTGAATGAAAGGAGCTGGCATCTCACTCTCTTTGAATCTTCTTTATCATGCTAGGAGTAGCAGGAAAAAGCAAAAAATTTCAGAATTGCACCTTGCAATGTGGAGATATTACTGTTTGTGCATTTACAATATTCATTGATTTTTGCCATTGAAAAACGTCCAGAAATGTTTGAAGCTACTGACTGAATGAAAGGAGCTGGCATCTCACTCTCTTTGAATCTTCTTTATCATGCTAGGATTAGCAGGAAAAAGCAAAAAATTTCAGAATTGCACCTTGCAATATGGAGATATTACTGTTTGTGCATTTACAATATTCATTGATTTTTGCCATTGAAAAACATCATGTTATTCATATACCAGAAATGTTTGAAGCTACTGACTGAATGAAAGGAGCTGGCATCTCATTCTCTTTGAATCTTCTTTATCATGCTAGGATTAGCAGGAAAAAGCAAAAAATTTCAGAATTGAACCTTGCAATGTGGAGATATTACTGTTTGTGCATTTACAATATTCATTGATTTTTGCCATTGAAAAACGTCCAGAAATGTTTGAAGCTACTGACTGAATGAAAGGAGCTGGCATCTCACTCTATTTGAATCTTCTTTATCATGCTAGGATTAGCAGGAAAAAGCAAAAAATTTCAGAATTGCACCTTGCAATGTGGAGATATTACTGTTTGTGCATTTACAATATTCATTGATTTTTGCCATTGAAAAACGTCCAGAAATGTTTGAAGCTACTGACTGAATGAAAGGAGCTGGCATCTCACTCTCTTTGAATCTTCTTTATCATGCTAGGATTAGCAGGAAAAAGCAAAAAATTTCAGAATTGCACCTTGCAATATGGAGATATTACTGTTTGTGCATTTACAATATTCATTGATTTTTGCCATTGAAAAACATCATGTTATTCATATACCAGAAATGTTTGAAGCTACTGACTGAATGAAAGGAGCTGGCATCTCATTCTCTTTGAATCTTCTTTATCATGCTAGGATTAGCAGGAAAAAGCAAAAAATTTCAGAATTGAACCTTGCAATGTGGAGATATTACTGTTTGTGCATTTACAATATTCATTGATTTTTGCCATTGAAAAACGTCCAGAAATGTTTATACCAGAAATGTTTGAAGCTACTGACTGAATGAAAGGAGCTGGCATCTCACTCTCTTTGAATCTTCTTTATCATGCTAAGAGGAGCAGGAAAAAGCAAAAAATTTCAGAATTGCACCTTGCAATGCGGAGAAATTACTGTTTGTGCATTTACAATATTCATTGATTTTTGCCATTGAAAAACGTCCAGAAATGACTGAAGCTACTGACTGAATGAAAGGAGCTGGCATCTCACTCTCTTTGAATCTTCTTTATCATGCTAAGAGGAGCAGGAAAAAGCAAAAAATTTCAGAATTGCACCTTGCAATGCGGAGAAATTACTGTTTGTGCATTTACAATATTCATTGATTTTTGCCATTGAAAAACGTCCAGAAATGATTGAAGCTACTGACTGAATGAAAAGAGCTGGCATCTCACTCTCTTTGAATCTTCTTTATCATGCTAAGAGGAGCAGGAAAAAGCAAAAAATTTCAGAATTGCACCTTGCAATGCGGAGAAATTACTGTTTGTGCATTTACAATATTCATTGATTTTTGCCATTGAAAAACATCATGTTATTCATATACCAGAAATGATTGAAGCTACTGACTGAATGAAAGGAGCTGGCATCTCACTCTCTTTGAATCTTCTTTATCATGCTAAGAGGAGCAGGAAAAAGCAAAAAATTTCAGAATTGCACCTTGCAATGCGGAGAAATTACTGTTTGTGCATTTACAATATTCATTGATTTTTGCCATTGAAAAACGTCCAGAAATGATTGAAGCTACTGACTGAATGAAAGGAGCTGGCATCTCACTCTCTTTGAATCTTCTTTATCATGCTAAGAGGAGCAGGAAAAAGCAAAAAATTTCAGAATTGCACCTTGCAATGTGGAGATATTACTGTTTGTGCATTTACAATATTCATTGATTTTTGCCATTGAAAAACGTCCAGAAATGTTTATACCAGAAATGTTTGAAGCTACTGACTGAATGAAAGGAGCTGGCATCTCACTCTCTTTGAATCTTCTTTATCATGCTAAGAGGAGCAGGAAAAAGCAAAAAATTTCAGAATTGCACCTTGCAATGCGGAGAAATTACTGTTTGTGCATTTACAATATTCATTGATTTTTGCCATTGAAAAACGTCCAGAAATGACTGAAGCTACTGACTGAATGAAAGGAGCTGGCATCTCACTCTCTGAATCTTCTTTATCATGCTAAGAGGAGCAGGAAAAAGCAAAAAATTTCAGAATTGCACCTTGCAATGCGGAGAAATTACTGTTTGTGCATTTACAATATTCATTGATTTTTGCCATTGAAAAACATCCAGAAATGATTGAAGCTACTGACTGAATGAAAGGAGCTGGCATCTCACTCTCTTTGAATCTTCTTTATCATGCTAGGATTAGCAGGAAAAAGCAAAAAATTTCAGAATTGCACCTTGCAATGTGGAGATATTACTGTTTGTGCATTTACAATATTCATTGATTTTTGCCATTGAAAAACATGTTTTTCATATACCAGAAATGTTTGAAGCTACTGACTGAATGAAAGGAGCTGGCATCTCACTCTCTTTGAATCTTCTTTATCATGCTAGGATTAACAGGAAAAAGCTAAAAATTTCAGAATTGCACCGTGCAATGTGGAGATATTACTGTTTGTGCATTTACAATATTCATTGATTTTTGCCATTGAAAAACATGTTTTTCATATACCAGAAATGTTTGAAGCTACTGACTGAATGAAAGGAGCTGGCATCTCACTCTCTTTGAATCTTCTTTATCATGCTAGGATTAGCAGGAAAAAGCAAAAAATTTCAGAATTGCACCTTGCAATGTGGAGATATTACTGTTTGTGCATTTACAATATTCATTGATTTTTGCCATTGAAAAACGTCCAGAAATGTTTATACCAGAAATGTTTGAAGCTACAGACTGAATGAAAGGAGCTGGCATCTCACTCTCTTTGAATCTTCTTTATCATGCTAAGAGGAGCAGGAAAAAGCAAAAAATTTCAGAATTGCACCTTGCAATGCGGAGAAATTACTGTTTGTGCATTTACAATATTCATTGATTTTTGCCATTGAAAAACGTCCAGAAATGACTGAAGCTACTGACTGAATGAAAGGAGCTGGCATCTCACTCTCTGAATCTTCTTTATCATGCTAAGAGGAGCAGGAAAAAGCAAAAAATTTCAGAATTGCACCTTGCAATGCGGAGAAATTACTGTTTGTGCATTTACAATATTCATTGATTTTTGCCATTGAAAAACATCCAGAAATGATTGAAGCTACTGACTGAATGAAAGGAGCTGGCATCTCACTCTCTTTGAATCTTCTTTATCATGCTAGGATTAGCAGGAAAAAGCAAAAAATTTCAGAATTGCACCTTGCAATGTGGAGATATTACTGTTTGTGCATTTACAATATTCATTGATTTTTGCCATTGAAAAACATGTTTTTCATATACCAGAAATGTTTGAAGCTACTGACTGAATGAAAGGAGCTGGCATCTCACTCTCTTTGAATCTTCTTTATCATGCTAGGATTAGCAGGAAAAAGCTAAAAATTTCAGAATTGCACCTTGCAATGTGGAGATATTACTGTTTGTGCATTTACAATATTCATTGATTTTTGCCATTGAAAAACATGTTTTTCATATACCAGAAATGTTTGAAGCTACTGACTGAATGAAAGGAGCTGGCATCTCACTCTCTTTGAATCTTCTTTATCATGCTAGGATTAGCAGGAAAAAGCAAAAAATTTCAGAATTGCACCTTGCAATGTGGAGATATTACTGTTTGTGCATTTACAATATTCATTGATTTTTGCCATTGAAAAACGTTTTTCATATACCAGAAATGTTTGAAGCTACTGACTGAATGAAAGGAGCTGGCATCTCACTCTCTTTGAATCTTCTTTATCATGCTAGGATTAACAGGAAAAAGCTAAAAATTTCAGAATTGCACCGTGCAATGTGGAGATATTACTGTTTGTGCATTTACAATATTCATTGATTTTTGCCATTGAAAAACGTCCAGAAATGTTTATACCAGAAATGTTTGAAGCTACAGACTGAATGAAAGGAGCTGGCATCTCACTCTCTTTGAATCTTCTTTATCATGCTAAGAGGAGCAGGAAAAAGCAAAAAATTTCAGAATTGCACCTTGCAATGCGGAGAAATTACTGTTTGTGCATTTACAATATTCATTGATTTTTGCCATTGAAAAACGTCCAGAAATGACTGAAGCTACTGACTGAATGAAAGGAGCTGGCATCTCACTCTCTGAATCTTCTTTATCATGCTAAGAGGAGCAGGAAAAAGCAAAAAATTTCAGAATTGCACCTTGCAATGCGGAGAAATTACTGTTTGTGCATTTACAATATTCATTGATTTTTGCCATTGAAAAACATCCAGAAATGATTGAAGCTACTGACTGAATGAAAGGAGCTGGCATCTCACTCTCTTTGAATCTTCTTTATCATGCTAGGATTAGCAGGAAAAAGCAAAAAATTTCAGAATTGCACCTTGCAATGTGGAGATATTACTGTTTGTGCATTTACAATATTCATTGATTTTTGCCATTGAAAAACATGTTTTTCATATACCAGAAATGTTTGAAGCTACTGACTGAATGAAAGGAGCTGGCATCTCACTCTCTTTGAATCTTCTTTATCATGCTAGGATTAGCAGGAAAAAGCTAAAAATTTCAGAATTGCACCTTGCAATGTGGAGATATTACTGTTTGTGCATTTACAATATTCATTGATTTTTGCCATTGAAAAACATGTTTTTCATATACCAGAAATGTTT
This sequence comes from Phyllobates terribilis, assembly GCF_046119375.1. Classification (NCBI taxonomy): domain Eukaryota; kingdom Metazoa; phylum Chordata; class Amphibia; order Anura; family Dendrobatidae; genus Phyllobates; species Phyllobates terribilis. The sequence continues at coordinate 137,864 of NW_027363852.1, forward strand.
GAAGCTACTGACTGAATGAAAGGAGCTGGCATCTCACTCTCTTTGAATCTTCTTTATCATGCTAGGATTAGCAGGAAAAAGCAAAAAATTTCAGAATTGCACCTTGCAATGTGGAGATATTACTGTTTGTGCATTTACAATATTCATTGATTTTTGCCATTGAAAAACGTTTTTCATATACCAGAAATGTTTGAAGCTACTGACTGAATGAAAGGAGCTGGCATCTCACTCTCTTTGAATCTTCTTTATCATGCTAGGATTAACAGGAAAAAGCTAAAAATTTCAGAATTGCACCGTGCAATGTGGAGATATTACTGTTTGTGCATTTACAATATTCATTGATTTTTGCCATTGAAAAACATGTTTTTCATATACCAGAAATGTTTGAAGCTACTGACTGAATGAAAGGAGCTGGCATCTCACTCTCTTTGAATCTTCTTTATCATGCTAGGATTAGCAGGAAAAAGCAAAAAATTTCAGAATTGCACCTTGCAATGTGGAGATATTACTGTTTGTGCATTTACAATATTCATTGATTTTTGCCATTGAAAAACATGTTTTTCATATACCAGAAATGTTTGAAGCTACTGACTGAATGAAAGGAGCTGGCATCTCACTCTCTTTGAATCTTCTTTATCATGCTAGGATTAACAGGAAAAAGCAAAAAATTTCAGAATTGCACCTTGCAATGTGGAGATATTACTGTTTGTGCATTTACAATATTCATTGATTTTTGCCATTGAAAAACATGTTTTTCATATACCAGAAATGTTTGAAGCTACTGACTGAATGAAAGGAGCTGGCATCTCACTCTCTTTGAATCTTCTTTATCATGCTAGGATTAGCAGGAAAAAGCAAAAAATTTCAGAATTGCACCTTGCAATGTGGAGATATTACTGTTTGTGCATTTACAATATTCATTGATTTTTGCCATTGAAAAACATGTTTTTCATATACCAGAAATGTTTGAAGCTACTGACTGAATGAAAGGAGCTGGCATCTCACTCTCTTTGAATCTTCTTTATCATGCTAGGATTAACAGGAAAAAGCTAAAAATTTCAGAATTGCACCGTGCAATGTGGAGATATTACTGTTTGTGCATTTACAATATTCATTGATTTTTGCCATTGAAAAACATGTTTTTCATATACCAGAAATGTTTGAAGCTACTGACTGAATGAAAGGAGCTGGCATCTCACTCTCTTTGAATCTTCTTTATCATGCTAGGATTAGCAGGAAAAAGGAAAAATTTCAGAATTGCACCTTGCAATGTGGAGATATTACTGTTTGTGCATTTACAATATTCATTGATTTTTGCCATTGAAAAACATGTTTTTCATATACCAGAAATGTTTGAAGCTACTGACTGAATGAAAGGAGCTGGCATCTCACTCTCTTTGAATCTTCTTTATCATGCTAGGATTAACAGGAAAAAGCTAAAAATTTCAGAATTGCACCGTGCAATGTGGAGATATTACTGTTTGTGCATTTACAATATTCATTGATTTTTGCCATTGAAAAACATGTTTTTCATATACCAGAAATGTTTGAAGCTACTGACTGAATGAAAGGAGCTGGCATCTCACTCTCTTTGAATCTTCTTTATCATGCTAGGATTAGCAGGAAAAAGCAAAAAATTTCAGAATTGCACCTTGCAATGTGGAGATATTACTGTTTGTGCATTTACAATATTCATTGATTTTTGCCATTGAAAAACATGTTTTTCATATACCAGAAATGTTTGAAGCTACTGACTGAATGAAAGGAGCTGGCATCTCACTCTCTTTGAATCTTCTTTATCATGCTAGGATTAACAGGAAAAAGCAAAAAATTTCAGAATTGCACCTTGCAATGTGGAGATATTACTGTTTGTGCATTTACAATATTCATTGATTTTTGCCATTGAAAAACATGTTTTTCATATACCAGAAATGTTTGAAGCTACTGACTGAATGAAAGGAGCTGGCATCTCACTCTCTTTGAATCTTCTTTATCATGCTAGGATTAACAGGAAAAAGCTAAAAATTTCAGAATTGCACCGTGCAATGTGGAGATATTACTGTTTGTGCATTTACAATATTCATTGATTTTTGCCATTGAAAAACATGTTTTTCATATACCAGAAATGTTTGAAGCTACTGACTGAATGAAAGGAGCTGGCATCTCACTCTCTTTGAATCTTCTTTATCATGCTAGGATTAGCAGGAAAAAGCAAAAAATTTCAGAATTGCACCTTGCAATGTGGAGATATTACTGTTTGTGCATTTACAATATTCATTGATTTTTGCCATTGAAAAACATGTTTTTCATATACCAGAAATGTTTGAAGCTACTGACTGAATGAAAGGAGCTGGCATCTCACTCTCTTTGAATCTTCTTTATCATGCTAAGAGGAGCAGGAAAAAGCAAAAAATTTCAGAATTGCACCTTGCAATGCGGAGAAATTACTGTTTGTGCATTTACAATATTCATTGATTTTTGCCATTGAAAAACATCCAGAAATGATTGAAGCTACTGACTGAATGAAAGGAGCTGGCATCTCACTCTCTTTGAATCTTCTTTATCATGCTAAGAGGAGCAGGAAAAAGCAAAAAATTTCAGAATTGCACCTTGCAATGTGGAGAAATTACTGTTTGTGCATTTACAATATTCATTGATTTTTGCCATTGAAAAACATCATGTTATTCATACCCAGAAATGATTGAAGCTACTGACTGAATGAAAGGAGCTGGCATCTCACTCTCTTTGAATCTTCTTTATCATGCTAAGAGGAGCAGGAAAAAGCAAAACATTTCAGAATTGCACCTTGCAATGCGGAGAAATTACTGTTTGTGCATTTACAATATTCATTGATTTTTGCCATTGAAAAACGTCCAGAAATGATTGAAGCTACTGACTGAATGAAAGGAGCTGGCATCTCACTCTCTTTGAATCTTCTTTATCATGCTAAAAGGAGCAGGAAAAAGCAAAAAATTTCAGAATTGCACCTTGCAATGCGGAGAAATTACTGTTTGTGCATTTACAATATTCATTGATTTTTGCCATTGAAAAACGTCCAGAAATGATTGAAGCTACTGACTGAATGAAAGGAGCTGGCATCTCAGTCTCTTTGAATCTTCTTTACCATGCTAAGAGGAGCAGGAAAAAGCAAAAAATTTCAGAATTGCACCTTGCAATGCGGAGAAATTACTGTTTGTGCATTTACAATATTCATTGATTTTTGCCATTGAAAAACATCATGTTATTCATATACCAGAAATGATTGAAGCTACTGACTGAATGAAAGGAGCTGGCATCTCACTCTCTTTGAATCTTCTTTATCATGCTAAGAGGAGCAGGAAAAAGCAAAAAATTTCAGAATTGCACCTTGCAATGCGGAGAAATTACTGTTTGTGCATTTACAATATTCATTGATTATTGCCATTGAAAAACGTCCAGAAATGATTGAAGCTACTGACTGAATGAAAGGAGCTGGCATCTCAATCTCTTTGAATCTTCTTTATCATGCTAAGAGGAGCAGGAAAAAGCAAAAAATTTCAGAATTGCACCTTGCAATGCGGAGAAATTACTGTTTGTGCATTTACAATATTCATTGATTTTTGCCATTGAAAAACGTCCAGAAATGATTGAAGCTACTGACTGAATGAAAGGAGCTGGCATCTCACTCTCTTTGAATCTTCTTTACCATGCTAAGAGGAGCAGGAAAAAGCAAAAAATTTCAGAATTGCACCTTGCAATGCGGAGAAATTACTGTTTGTGCAGTTACAATATTCATTGATTTTTGCCATTGAAAAACATCATGTTATTCATATACCAGAAATGATTGAAGCTACTGACTGAATGAAAGGAGCTGGCATCTCACTCTCTTTGAATCTTCTTTATCATGCTAAGAGGAGCAGGAAAAAGCAAAAAATTTCAGAATTGCACCTTGCAATGCGGAGAAATTACTGTTTGTGCATTTACAATATTCATTGATTTTTGCCATTGAAAAACGTCCAGAAATGATTGAAGCTACTGACTGAATGAAAGGAGCTGGCATCTCACTCTCTTTGAATCTTCTTTATCATGCTAAGAGGAGCAGGAAAAAGCAAAAAATTTCAGAATTGCACCTTGCAATGCGGAGAAATTACTGTTTGTGCATTTACAATATTCATTGATTTTTGCCATTGAAAAACGTCCAGAAATGATTGAAGCTACTGACTGAATGAAAGGAGCTGGCATGTAACTCTCTTTGAGTCTTCTTTATCATGCTAAGAGGAGCAGGAAAAGCAAAAAATTTCAGAATTGCACCTTGCAATGCGGAGAAATTACTCTTTGTGCATTTACAATATTCATTGATTTTTGCCATTGAAAAACATCATGTTATTCATTTACCAGAAATGTTTGAAGCTACTGACTGAATGAAAGAAGCTGGCATCTCACTATCTTTGAATCTTCTTTATCATGCTAAGAGGAGCAGGAAAAAGCAAAAAATTTCAGAATTCCACCTTAAAATGCGGAGAAATTACTGTTTGTGCATATACAATATTCATTGATTTTTGCCATTGAAAAACGTCCAGAAATGATTGAAGCTACTGACTGAATGAAAGGAGCTGGCATCTCACTCTCTTTGAATCTTCTTTATCATGCTAAGAGGAGCAGGAAAAAGCAAAAAATTTCAGAATTGCACCTTGCAATGTGGAGATATTACTGTTTGTGCATTTACAATATTCATTGATTTTTGCCATTGAAAAACGTCCAGAAATGTTTATACCAGAAATGTTTGAAGCTACTGACTGAATGAAAGGAGCTGGCATCTCACTCTCTTTGAATCTTCTTTATCATGCTAAGAGGAGCAGGAAAAAGCAAAAAATTTCAGAATTGCACCTTGCAATGCGGAGAAATTACTGTTTGTGCATTTACAATATTCATTGATTTTTGCCATTGAAAAACGTCCAGAAATGACTGAAGCTACTGACTGAATGAAAGGAGCTGGCATCTCACTCTCTGAATCTTCTTTATCATGCTAAGAGGAGCAGGAAAAAGCAAAAAATTTCAGAATTGCACCTTGCAATGCGGAGAAATTACTGTTTGTGCATTTACAATATTCATTGATTTTTGCCATTGAAAAACATCCAGAAATGATTGAAGCTACTGACTGAATGAAAGGAGCTGGCATCTCACTCTCTTTGAATCTTCTTTATCATGCTAGGATTAGCAGGAAAAAGCAAAAAATTTCAGAATTGCACCTTGCAATGTGGAGATATTACTGTTTGTGCATTTACAATATTCATTGATTTTTGCCATTGAAAAACATGTTTTTCATATACCAGAAATGTTTGAAGCTACTGACTGAATGAAAGGAGCTGGCATCTCACTCTCTTTGAATCTTCTTTATCATGCTAGGATTAACAGGAAAAAGCTAAAAATTTCAGAATTGCACCGTGCAATGTGGAGATATTACTGTTTGTGCATTTACAATATTCATTGATTTTTGCCATTGAAAAACATGTTTTTCATATACCAGAAATGTTTGAAGCTACTGACTGAATGAAAGGAGCTGGCATCTCACTCTCTTTGAATCTTCTTTATCATGCTAGGATTAGCAGGAAAAAGCAAAAAATTTCAGAATTGCACCTTGCAATGTGGAGATATTACTGTTTGTGCATTTACAATATTCATTGATTTTTGCCATTGAAAAACATGTTTTTCATATACCAGAAATGTTTGAAGCTACTGACTGAATGAAAGGAGCTGGCATCTCACTCTCTTTGAATCTTCTTTATCATGCTAGGATTAACAGGAAAAAGCAAAAAATTTCAGAATTGCACCTTGCAATGTGGAGATATTACTGTTTGTGCATTTACAATATTCATTGATTTTTGCCATTGAAAAACATGTTTTTCATATACCAGAAATGTTTGAAGCTACTGACTGAATGAAAGGAGCTGGCATCTCACTCTCTTTGAATCTTCTTTATCATGCTAGGATTAACAGGAAAAAGCTAAAAATTTCAGAATTGCACCGTGCAATGTGGAGATATTACTGTTTGTGCATTTACAATATTCATTGATTTTTGCCATTGAAAAACATGTTTTTCATATACCAGAAATGTTTGAAGCTACTGACTGAATGAAAGGAGCTGGCATCTCACTCTCTTTGAATCTTCTTTATCATGCTAGGATTAGCAGGAAAAAGCAAAAAATTTCAGAATTGCACCTTGCAATGTGGAGATATTACTGTTTGTGCATTTACAATATTCATTGATTTTTGCCATTGAAAAACATGTTTTTCATATACCAGAAATGTTTGAAGCTACTGACTGAATGAAAGGAGCTGGCATCTCACTCTCTTTGAATCTTCTTTATCATGCTAAGAGGAGCAGGAAAAAGCAAAAAATTTCAGAATTGCACCTTGCAATGCGGAGAAATTACTGTTTGTGCATTTACAATATTCATTGATTTTTGCCATTGAAAAACGTCCAGAAATGATTGAAGCTACTGACTGAATGAAAGGAGCTGGCATCTCACTCTCTTTGAATCTTCTTTATCATGCTAAGAGGAGCAGGAAAAAGCAAAAAATTTCAGAATTGCACCTTGCAATGTGGAGAAATTACTGTTTGTGCATTTACAATATTCATTGATTTTTGCCATTGAAAAACATCATGTTATTCATACCCAGAAATGATTGAAGCTACTGACTGAATGAAAGGAGCTGGCATCTCACTCTCTTTGAATCTTCTTTATCATGCTAAGAGGAGCAGGAAAAAGCAAAACATTTCAGAATTGCACCTTGCAATGCGGAGAAATTACTGTTTGTGCATTTACAATATTCATTGATTTTTGCCATTGAAAAACGTCCAGAAATGATTGAAGCTACTGACTGAATGAAAGGAGCTGGCATCTCACTCTCTTTGAATCTTCTTTATCATGCTAAAAGGAGCAGGAAAAAGCAAAAAATTTCAGAATTGCACCTTGCAATGCGGAGAAATTACTGTTTGTGCATTTACAATATTCATTGATTTTTGCCATTGAAAAACGTCCAGAAATGATTGAAGCTACTGACTGAATGAAAGGAGCTGGCATCTCAGTCTCTTTGAATCTTCTTTACCATGCTAAGAGGAGCAGGAAAAAGCAAAAAATTTCAGAATTGCACCTTGCAATGCGGAGAAATTACTGTTTGTGCATTTACAATATTCATTGATTTTTGCCATTGAAAAACATCATGTTATTCATATACCAGAAATGATTGAAGCTACTGACTGAATGAAAGGAGCTGGCATCTCACTCTCTTTGAATCTTCTTTATCATGCTAAGAGGAGCAGGAAAAAGCAAAAAATTTCAGAATTGCACCTTGCAATGCGGAGAAATTACTGTTTGTGCATTTACAATATTCATTGATTATTGCCATTGAAAAACGTCCAGAAATGATTGAAGCTACTGACTGAATGAAAGGAGCTGGCATCTCAATCTCTTTGAATCTTCTTTATCATGCTAAGAGGAGCAGGAAAAAGCAAAAAATTTCAGAATTGCACCTTGCAATGCGGAGAAATTACTGTTTGTGCATTTACAATATTCATTGATTTTTGCCATTGAAAAACGTCCAGAAATGATTGAAGCTACTGACTGAATGAAAGGAGCTGGCATCTCACTCTCTTTGAATCTTCTTTACCATGCTAAGAGGAGCAGGAAAAAGCAAAAAATTTCAGAATTGCACCTTGCAATGCGGAGAAATTACTGTTTGTGCAGTTACAATATTCATTGATTTTTGCCATTGAAAAACATCATGTTATTCATATACCATAAATGATTGAAGCTACTGACTGAATGAAAGGAGCTGGCATCTCACTCTCTTTGAATCTTCTTTATCATGCTAAGAGGAGCAGGAAAAAGCAAAAAATTTCAGAATTGCACCTTGCAATGCGGAGAAATTACTGTTTGTGCATTTACAATATTCATTGATTTTTGCCATTGAAAAACGTCCAGAAATGATTGAAGCTACTGACTGAATGAAAGGAGCTGGCATCTCACTCTCTTTGAATCTTCTTTATCATGCTAAGAGGAGCAGGAAAAAGCAAAAAATTTCAGAATTGCACCTTGCAATGCGGAGAAATTACTGTTTGTGCATTTACAATATTCATTGATTTTTGCCATTGAAAAACGTCCAGAAATGATTGAAGCTACTGACTGAATGAAAGGAGCTGGCATGTAACTCTCTTTGAGTCTTCTTTATCATGCTAAGAGGAGCAGGAAAAAGCAAAAAATTTCAGAATTGCACCTTGCAATGCGGAGAAATTACTCTTTGTGCATTTACAATATTCATTGATTTTTGCCATTGAAAAACATCATGTTATTCATTTACCAGAAATGTTTGAAGCTACTGACTGAATGAAAGAAGCTGGCATCTCACTATCTTTGAATCTTCTTTATCATGCTAAGAGGAGCAGGAAAAAGCAAAAAATTTCAGAATTCCACCTTAAAATGCGGAGAAATTACTGTTTGTGCATATACAATATTCATTGATTTTTGCCATTGAAAAACGTCCAGAAATGATTGAAGCTACTGACTGAATGAAAGGAGCTGGCATCTCACTCTCTTTGAATCTTCTTTATCATGCTAAGAGGAGCAGGAAAAAGCAAAAAATTTCAGAATTGCACCTTGCAATGTGGAGATATTACTGTTTGTGCATTTACAATATTCATTGATTTTTGCCATTGAAAAACGTCCAGAAATGTTTATACCAGAAATGTTTGAAGCTACTGACTGAATGAAAGGAGCTGGCATCTCACTCTCTTTGAATCTTCTTTATCATGCTAAGAGGAGCAGGAAAAAGCAAAAAATTTCAGAATTGCACCTTGCAATGCGGAGAAATTACTGTTTGTGCATTTACAATATTCATTGATTTTTGCCATTGAAAAACGTCCAGAAATGACTGAAGCTACTGACTGAATGAAAGGAGCTGGCATCTCACTCTCTGAATCTTCTTTATCATGCTAAGAGGAGCAGGAAAAAGCAAAAAATTTCAGAATTGCACCTTGCAATGCGGAGAAATTACTGTTTGTGCATTTACAATATTCATTGATTTTTGCCATTGAAAAACATCCAGAAATGATTGAAGCTACTGACTGAATGAAAGGAGCTGGCATCTCACTCTCTTTGAATCTTCTTTATCATGCTAGGATTAGCAGGAAAAAGCAAAAAATTTCAGAATTGCACCTTGCAATGTGGAGATATTACTGTTTGTGCATTTACAATATTCATTGATTTTTGCCATTGAAAAACATGTTTTTCATATACCAGAAATGTTTGAAGCTACTGACTGAATGAAAGGAGCTGGCATCTCACTCTCTTTGAATCTTCTTTATCATGCTAGGATTAACAGGAAAAAGCTAAAAATTTCAGAATTGCACCGTGCAATGTGGAGATATTACTGTTTGTGCATTTACAATATTCATTGATTTTTGCCATTGAAAAACATGTTTTTCATATACCAGAAATGTTTGAAGCTACTGACTGAATGAAAGGAGCTGGCATCTCACTCTCTTTGAATCTTCTTTATCATGCTAGGATTAGCAGGAAAAAGCAAAAAATTTCAGAATTGCACCTTGCAATGTGGAGATATTACTGTTTGTGCATTTACAATATTCATTGATTTTTGCCATTGAAAAACGTTTTTCATATACCAGAAATGTTTGAAGCTACTGACTGAATGAAAGGAGCTGGCATCTCACTCTCTTTGAATCTTCTTTATCATGCTAGGATTAACAGGAAAAAGCTAAAAATTTCAGAATTGCACCGTGCAATGTGGAGATATTACTGTTTGTGCATTTACAATATTCATTGATTTTTGCCATTGAAAAACATGTTTTTCATATACCAGAAATGTTTGAAGCTACTGACTGAATGAAAGGAGCTGGCATCTCACTCTCTTTGAATCTTCTTTATCATGCTAGGATTAGCAGGAAAAAGCAAAAAATTTCAGAATTGCACCTTGCAATGTGGAGATATTACTGTTTGTGCATTTACAATATTCATTGATTTTTGCCATTGAAAAACATGTTTTTCATATACCAGAAATGTTTGAAGCTACTGACTGAATGAAAGGAGCTGGCATCTCACTCTCTTTGAATCTTCTTTATCATGCTAGGATTAACAGGAAAAAGCAAAAAATTTCAGAATTGCACCTTGCAATGTGGAGATATTACTGTTTGTGCATTTACAATATTCATTGATTTTTGCCATTGAAAAACATGTTTTTCATATACCAGAAATGTTTGAAGCTACTGACTGAATGAAAGGAGCTGGCATCTCACTCTCTTTGAATCTTCTTTATCATGCTAGGATTAGCAGGAAAAAGCAAAAAATTTCAGAATTGCACCTTGCAATGTGGAGATATTACTGTTTGTGCATTTACAATATTCATTGATTTTTGCCATTGAAAAACATGTTTTTCATATACCAGAAATGTTTGAAGCTACTGACTGAATGAAAGGAGCTGGCATCTCACTCTCTTTGAATCTTCTTTATCATGCTAGGATTAACAGGAAAAAGCTAAAAATTTCAGAATTGCACCGTGCAATGTGGAGATATTACTGTTTGTGCATTTACAATATTCATTGATTTTTGCCATTGAAAAACATGTTTTTCATATACCAGAAATGTTTGAAGCTACTGACTGAATGAAAGGAGCTGGCATCTCACTCTCTTTGAATCTTCTTTATCATGCTAGGATTAGCAGGAAAAAGGAAAAATTTCAGAATTGCACCTTGCAATGTGGAGATATTACTGTTTGTGCATTTACAATATTCATTGATTTTTGCCATTGAAAAACATGTTTTTCATATACCAGAAATGTTTGAAGCTACTGACTGAATGAAAGGAGCTGGCATCTCACTCTCTTTGAATCTTCTTTATCATGCTAGGATTAACAGGAAAAAGCTAAAAATTTCAGAATTGCACCGTGCAATGTGGAGATATTACTGTTTGTGCATTTACAATATTCATTGATTTTTGCCATTGAAAAACATGTTTTTCATATACCAGAAATGTTTGAAGCTACTGACTGAATGAAAGGAGCTGGCATCTCACTCTCTTTGAATCTTCTTTATCATGCTAGGATTAGCAGGAAAAAGCAAAAAATTTCAGAATTGCACCTTGCAATGTGGAGATATTACTGTTTGTGCATTTACAATATTCATTGATTTTTGCCATTGAAAAACATGTTTTTCATATACCAGAAATGTTTGAAGCTACTGACTGAATGAAAGGAGCTGGCATCTCACTCTCTTTGAATCTTCTTTATCATGCTAGGATTAACAGGAAAAAGCTAAAAATTTCAGAATTGCACCGTGCAATGTGGAGATATTACTGTTTGTGCATTTACAATATTCATTGATTTTTGCCATTGAAAAACATGTTTTTCATATACCAGAAATGTTTGAAGCTACTGACTGAATGAAAGGAGCTGGCATCTCACTCTCTTTGAATCTTCTTTATCATGCTAGGATTAGCAGGAAAAAGCAAAAAATTTCAGAATTGCACCTTGCAATGTGGAGATATTACTGTTTGTGCATTTACAATATTCATTGATTTTTGCCATTGAAAAACATGTTTTTCATATACCAGAAATGTTTGAAGCTACTGACTGAATGAAAGGAGCTGGCATCTCACTCTCTTTGAATCTTCTTTATCATGCTAAGAGGAGCAGGAAAAAGCAAAAAATTTCAGAATTGCACCTTGCAATGCGGAGAAATTACTGTTTGTGCATTTACAATATTCATTGATTTTTGCCATTGAAAAACGTCCAGAAATGATTGAAGCTACTGACTGAATGAAAGGAGCTGGCATCTCACTCTCTTTGAATCTTCTTTATCATGCTAAGAGGAGCAGGAAAAAGCAAAAAATTTCAGAATTGCACCTTGCAATGTGGAGAAATTACTGTTTGTGCATTTACAATATTCATTGATTTTTGCCATTGAAAAACATCATGTTATTCATACCCAGAAATGATTGAAGCTACTGACTGAATGAAAGGAGCTGGCATCTCACTCTCTTTGAATCTTCTTTATCATGCTAAGAGGAGCAGGAAAAAGCAAAACATTTCAGAATTGCACCTTGCAATGCGGAGAAATTACTGTTTGTGCATTTACAATATTCATTGATTTTTGCCATTGAAAAACGTCCAGAAATGATTGAAGCTACTGACTGAATGAAAGGAGCTGGCATCTCACTCTCTTTGAATCTTCTTTATCATGCTAAAAGGAGAAGGAAAAAGCAAAAAATTTCAGAATTGCACCTTGCAATGCGGAGAAATTACTGTTTGTGCATTTACAATATTCATTGATTTTTGCCATTGAAAAACGTCCAGAAATGATTGAAGCTACTGACTGAATGAAAGGAGCTGGCATCTCAGTCTCTTTGAATCTTCTTTACCATGCTAAGAGGAGCAGGAAAAAGCAAAAAATTTCAGAATTGCACCTTGCAATGCGGAGAAATTACTGTTTGTGCATTTACAATATTCATTGATTTTTGCCATTGAAAAACATCATGTTATTCATATACCAGAAATGATTGAAGCTACTGACTGAATGAAAGGAGCTGGCATCTCACTCTCTTTGAATCTTCTTTATCATGCTAAGAGGAGCAGGAAAAAGCAAAAAATTTCAGAATTGCACCTTGCAATGCGGAGAAATTACTGTTTGTGCATTTACAATATTCATTGATTATTGCCATTGAAAAACGTCCAGAAATGATTGAAGCTACTGACTGAATGAAAGGAGCTGGCATCTCAATCTCTTTGAATCTTCTTTATCATGCTAAGAGGAGCAGGAAAAAGCAAAAAATTTCAGAATTGCACCTTGCAATGCGGAGAAATTACTGTTTGTGCATTTACAATATTCATTGATTTTTGCCATTGAAAAACGTCCAGAAATGATTGAAGCTACTGACTGAATGAAAGGAGCTGGCATCTCACTCTCTTTGAATCTTCTTTACCATGCTAAGAGGAGCAGGAAAAAGCAAAAAATTTCAGAATTGCACCTTGCAATGCGGAGAAATTACTGTTTGTGCAGTTACAATATTCATTGATTTTTGCCATTGAAAAACATCTTATTATTCATATACCAGAAATGATTGAAGCTACTGACTGAATGAAAGGAGCTGGCATCTCACTCTCTTTGAATCTTCTTTATCATGCTAAGAGGAGCAGGAAAAAGCAAAAAATTTCAGAATTGCACCTTGCAATGCGGAGAAATTACTGTTTGTGCATTTACAATATTCAATGATTTTTGCCATTGAAAAACGTCCAGAAATGATTGAAGCTACTGACTGAATGAAAGGAGCTGGCATCTCACTCTCTTTGAATCTTCTTTATCATGCTAAGAGGAGCAGGAAAAAGCAAAAAATTTCAGAATTGCACCTTGCAATGCGGAGAAATTACTGTTTGTGCATTTACAATATTCATTGATTTTTGCCATTGAAAAACGTCCAGAAATGATTGAAGCTACTGACTGAATGAAAGGAGCTGGCATGTAACTCTCTTTGAGTCTTCTTTATCATGCTAAGAGGAGCAGGAAAAAGCAAAAAATTTCAGAATTGCACCTTGCAATGCGGAGAAATTACTCTTTGTGCATTTACAATATTCATTGATTTTTGCCATTGAAAAACATCATGTTATTCATTTACCAGAAATGTTTGAAGCTACTGACTGAATGAAAGAAGCTGGCATCTCACTATCTTTGAATCTTCTTTATCATGCTAAGAGGAGCAGGAAAAAGCAAAAAATTTCAGAATTCCACCTTAAAATGCGGAGAAATTACTGTTTGTGCATATACAATATTCATTGATTTTTGCCATTGAAAAACGTCCAGAAAAGATTGAAGCTACTGACTGAATGAAAGGAGCTGGCATCTCACTCTCTTTGAATCTTCTTTATCATGCTAAGAGGAGCAGGAAAAGGCAAAAAATTTCAGAATTGCACCTTGCAATGCGGAGAAATTACTGTTTGTGCATTTACAATATTCATTGATTTTTGCCATTGAAAAACATCATGTTATTCATATACCAGAAATGTTTGAAGCTACTGACTGAATGAAAGGAGCTGGCATCTCACTCTCTTTGAATCTTCTTTATCATGCTAAGAGGAGCAGGAAAAAGCAAAAAATTTCAGAATTGCACCTTGCAATGCGGAGAAATTACTGTTTGTGCATTTACAATATTCATTGATTTTTGCCATTGAAAAACGTCCAGAAATGATTGAAGCTACTGACTGAATGAAAGGAGCTGGCATCTCACTCTCTTTGAATCTTCTTTATCATGCTAAGAGGAGCAGGAAAAAGCAAAAAAATTCAGAATTGCACCTTGCAATGCGGAGAAATTACTGTTTGTGCATTTACAATATTCATTGATTTTTGCCATTGAAAAACATCATGTTATTCATATACCAGAAATGATTGAAGCTACTGACTGAATGAAAGGAGCGGGCATCTCACTCTCTTTGAATCTTCTTTATCATGCTAAGAGGAGCAGGAAAAAGCAAAAAATTTCAGAATTGCACGTTGCAATGCGGAGAAATTACTGTTTGTGCATTTACAATATTCATTGATTTTTGCCATTGAAAAACGTCCAGAAATGATTGAAGCTACTGACTGAATGAAAGGAGCTGGCATCTCACTCTCTTTGAATCTTCTTTATCATGCTAGGATTAGCAGGAAAAAGCAAAAAATTTCAGAATTGCACCTTGCAATGTGGAGATATTACTGTTTGTGCATTTACAATATTCATTGATTTTTGCCATTGAAAAACGTCCAGAAATGTTTGAAGCTACTGACTGAATGAAAGGAGCTGGCATGTCACTCTCTTTGAATCTTCTTTATCATGCTAGGATTAGCAGGAAAAAGCAAAAAATTTCAGAATTGCACCTTGCAATGTGGAGATATTACTGTTTGTGCATTTACAATATTCATTGATTTTTGCCATTGAAAAACGTACAGAAATGTTTGAAGCTACTGACTGAATGAAAGGAGCTGGCATCTCACTCTCTTTGAATCTTCTTTATCATGCTAGGAGTAGCAGGAAAAAGCAAAAAATTTCAGAATTGCACCTTGCAATGTGGAGATATTACTGTTTGTGCATTTACAATATTCATTGATTTTTGCCATTGAAAAACGTCCAGAAATGTTTGAAGCTACTGACTGAATGAAAGGAGCTGGCATCTCACTCTCTTTGAATCTTCTTTATCATGCTAGGATTAGCAGGAAAAAGCAAAAAATTTCAGAATTGCACCTTGCAATGTGGAGATATTACTGTTTGTGCATTTACAATATTCATTGATTTTTGCCATTAAAAAACATCATGTTATTCATATACCAGAAATGTTTGAGGCTACTGACTGAATGAAAGGACCTGGCATCTCACTCTCTTTGAATCTTCTTTATCATGCTAGGATTAGCAGGAAAAAGCAAAAAATTTCAGAATTGCACCTTGCAATGTGGAGATATTACTGTTTGTGCATTTACAATATTCATTGATTTTTGCCATTGAAAAACGTCCAGAAATGTTTGAAGCTACTGACCGAATGAAAGGAGCTGGCATCTCACTCTATTTGAATATTCTTTATCATGCTAGGATTAGCAGGAAAAAGCAAAAAATTTCAGAATTGCACCTTGCAATGTGGAGATATTACTGTTTGTGCATTTACAATATTCATTGATTTTTGCCATTGAAAAACGTCCAGAAATGTTTATACCAGAAATGTTTGAAGTTACTGACTGAATGAAAGGAGCTGGCATCTCACTCTCTTTGAATCTTCTTTATCATGCTAAGAGGAGCAGGAAAAAGCAAAAAAATTCAGAATTGCACCTTGCAATGCGGAGAAATTACTGTTTGTGCATTTTCAATATTCATTGATTTTTGCCATTGAAAAACGTCCAGAAATGATTGAAGCTACTGACTGAATGAAAGGAGCTGGCATCTCACTCTCTTTGAATCTTCTTTATCATGCTAAGAGGAGCAGGAAAAAGCAAAAAATTTCAGAATTGCACCTTGCAATGCGGAGAAATTACTGTTTGTGCATTTACAATATTCATTGATTTTTGCCATTGAAAAACGTCCAGAAATGATTGAAGCTACTGACTGAATGAAAGGAGCTGGCATCTCACTCTCTTTGAATCTTCTTTATCATGCTAAGAGGAGCAGGAAAAAGCAAAAAATTTCAGAATTGCACCTTGCAATGTGGAGAAATTACTGTTTGTGCATTTACAATATTCATTGATTTTTGCCATTGAAAAACATCATGTTATTCATACCCAGAAATGATTGAAGCTACTGACTGAATGAAAGGAGCTGGCATCTCACTCTCTTTGAATCTTCTTTATCATGCTAAGAGGAGCAGGAAAAAGCAAAAAATTTCAGAATTGCACCTTGCAATGCGGAGAAATTACTGTTTGTGCATTTACAATATTCATTGATTTTTGCCATTGAAAAACGTCCAGAAATGATTGAAGCTACTGACTGAATGAAAGGAGCTGGCATCTCACTCTCTTTGAATCTTCTTTACCATGCTAAGAGGAGCAGGAAAAAGCAAAAAATTTCAGAATTGCACCTTGCAATGCGGAGAAATTACTGCTTGTGCATTTACAATATTCATTGATTTTTGCCATTGAAAAACATCATGTTATTCATATACCAGAAATGATTGAAGCTACTGACTGAATGAAAGGAGCTGGCATCTCACTCTCTTTGAATCTTCTTTATCATGCTAAGAGGAGCAGGAAAAAGCAAAAAATTTCAGAATTGCACCTTGCAATGCGGAGAAATTACTGTTTGTGCATTTACAATATTCATTGATTTTTGCCATTGAAAAACGTCCAGAAAAGATTGAAGCTACTGACTGAATGAAAGGAGCTGGCATCTCACTCTCTTTGAATCTTCTTTATCATGCTAAGAGGAGCAGGAAAAAGCAAAAAATTTCAGAATTGCACCTTGCAATGCGGAGAAATTACTGTTTGTGCATTTACAATATTCATTGATTTTTGCCATTGAAAAACATCATGTTATTCATATACCAGAAATGTTTGAAGCTACTGACTGAATGAAAGGAGCTGGCATCTCACTCTCTTTGAATCTTCTTTATCATGCTAAGAGGAGCAGGAAAAAGCAAAAAATTTCAGAATTGCACCTTGCAATGCGGAGAAATTACTGTTTGTGCATTTACAATATTCATTGATTTTTGCCATTGAAAAACGTCCAGAAATGATTGAAGCTACTGACTGAATGAAAGGAGCTGGCATCTCACTCTCTTTGAATCTTCTTTATCATGCTAAGAGGAGCAGGAAAAAGCAAAAAAATTCAGAATTGCACCTTGCAATGCGGAGAAATTACTGTTTGTGCATTTACAATATTCATTGATTTTTGCCATTGAAAAACATCATGTTATTCATATACCAGAAATGATTGAAGCTTCTGACTGAATGAAAGGAGCGGGCATCTCATTCTCTTTGAATCTTCTTTTTCATGCTAAGAGGAGCAGGAAAAAGCAAAAAATTTCAGAATTGCACCTTGCAATGCGGAGAAATTACTGTTTGTGCATTTACAATATTCATTGATTTTTGCCATTGAAAAACATCCAGAAATGATTGAAGCTACTGACTGAATGAAAGGAGCTGGCATCTCACTCTCTTTGAATCTTCTTTATCATGCTAAGAGGAGCAGGAAAAAGCAAAAAATTTCAGAATTGCACCTTGCAATGCGGAGAAATTACTGCTTGTGCATTTACAATATTCATTGATTTTTGCCATTGAAAAACGTCCAGAAATGATTGAAGCTACTGACTGAATGAAAGGAGCTGGCATCTCACTCTCTTTGAATCTTTATCATGCTAAGAGGAGCAGGAAAAAGCAAAAAATTTCAGAATTGCACCTTGCAATGCGGAGAAATTACTGTTTGTGCATTTACAATATTCATAGATTTTTGCCATTGAAAAACGTCCAGAAATGTTTGAAGCTACTGACTGAATGAAAGGAGCTGGCATCTCACTCTCTTTGAATCTTCTTTATCATGCTAGGATTAGCAGGAAAAAGCAAAAAATTTCAGAATTGCACCTTGCAATGTGGAGATATTACTGTTTGTGCATTTACAATATTCATTGATTTTTGCCATTGAAAAACGTCCAGAAATGTTTGAAGCTACTGACTGAATGAAAGGAGCTGGCATCTCACTCTCCTTGAATCTTCTTTATCATGCTAGGAGTAGCAGGAAAAAGCAAAAAATTTCAGAATTGCACCTTGCAATGTGGAGATATTACTGTTTGTGCATTTACAATATTCATTGATTTTTGCCATTGAAAAACGTCCAGAAATGTTTGAAGCTACTGACTGAATGAAAGGAGCTGGCATCTCACTCTCTTTGAATCTTCTTTATCATGCTAGGATTAGAAGGAAAAAGCAAAAAATTTCAGAATTGCACCTTGCAATATGGAGATATTACTGTTTGTGCATTTACAATATTCATTGATTTTTGCCATTGAAAAACATCATGTTATTCATATACCAGAAATGTTTGAAGCTACTGACTGAATGAAAGGAGCTGGCATCTCATTCTCTTTGAATCTTCTTTATCATGCTAGGATTAGCAGGAAAAAGCAAAAAATTTCAGAATTGAACCTTGCAATGTGGAGATATTACTGTTTGTGCATTTACAATATTCATTGATTTTTGCCATTGAAAAACGTCCAGAAATGTTTGAAGCTACTGACTGAATGAAAGGAGCTGGCATCTCACTCTATTTGAATCTTCTTTATCATGCTAGGATTAGCAGGAAAAAGCAAAAAATTTCAGAATTGCACCTTGCAATGTGGAGATATTACTGTTTGTGCATTTACAATATTCATTGATTTTTGCCATTGAAAAACGTCCAGAAATGTTTGAAGCTACTGACTGAATGAAAGGAGCTGGCATCTCACTCTCTTTGAATCTTCTTTATCATGCTAGGATTAGCAGGAAAAAGCAAAAAATTTCAGAATTGCACCTTGCAATGCGGAGAAATTACTGTTTGTGCATTTACAATATTCATTGATTTTTGCCATTGAAAAACATCATGTTATTCATATACCAGAAATGTTTGAAGCTACTGACTGAATGAAAGGAGCTGGCATCTCACTCTCTTTGAATCTTCTTTATCATGCTAAGAGGAGCAGGAAAAAGCAAAAAATTTCAGAATTGCACCTTGCAATGCGGAGAAATTACTGTTTGTGCATTTACAATATTCATTGATTTTTGCCATTGAAAAACGTCCAGAAATGATTGAAGCTACTGACTGAATGAAAGGAGCTGGCATCTCACTCTCTTTGAATCTTCTTTATCATGCTAAGAGGAGCAGGAAAAAGCAAAAAAATTCAGAATTGCACCTTGCAATGCGGAGAAATTACTGTTTGTGCATTTACAATATTCATTGATTTTTGCCATTGAAAAACATCATGTTATTCATATACCAGAAATGATTGAAGCTTCTGACTGAATGAAAGGAGCGGGCATCTCATTCTCTTTGAATCTTCTTTTTCATGCTAAGAGGAGCAGGAAAAAGCAAAAAATTTCAGAATTGCACCTTGCAATGCGGAGAAATTACTGTTTGTGCATTTACAATATTCATTGATTTTTGCCATTGAAAAACGTCCAGAAATGATTGAAGCTACTGACTGAATGAAAGGAGCTGGCATCTCACTCTCTTTGAATCTTCTTTATCATGCTAAGAGGAGCAGGAAAAAGCAAAAAATTTCAGAATTGCACCTTGCAATGCGGAGAAATTACTGCTTGTGCATTTACAATATTCATTGATTTTTGCCATTGAAAAACGTCCAGAAATGATTGAAGCTACTGACTGAATGAAAGGAGCTGGCATCTCACTCTCTTTGAATCTTTATCATGCTAAGAGGAGCAGGAAAAAGCAAAAAATTTCAGAATTGCACCTTGCAATGCGGAGAAATTACTGTTTGTGCATTTACAATATTCATAGATTTTTGCCATTGAAAAACGTCCAGAAATGTTTGAAGCTACTGACTGAATGAAAGGAGCTGGCATCTCACTCTCTTTGAATCTTCTTTATCATGCTAGGATTAGCAGGAAAAAGCAAAAAATTTCAGAATTGCACCTTGCAATGTGGAGATATTACTGTTTGTGCATTTACAATATTCATTGATTTTTGCCATTGAAAAACGTCCAGAAATGTTTGAAGCTACTGACTGAATGAAAGGAGCTGGCATCTCACTCTCCTTGAATCTTCTTTATCATGCTAGGAGTAGCAGGAAAAAGCAAAAAATTTCAGAATTGCACCTTGCAATGTGGAGATATTACTGTTTGTGCATTTACAATATTCATTGATTTTTGCCATTGAAAAACGTCCAGAAATGTTTGAAGCTACTGACTGAATGAAAGGAGCTGGCATCTCACTCTCTTTGAATCTTCTTTATCATGCTAGGATTAGCAGGAAAAAGCAAAAAATTTCAGAATTGCACCTTGCAATATGGAGATATTACTGTTTGTGCATTTACAATATTCATTGATTTTTGCCATTGAAAAACATCATGTTATTCATATACCAGAAATGTTTGAAGCTACTGACTGAATGAAAGGAGCTGGCATCTCATTCTCTTTGAATCTTCTTTATCATGCTAGGATTAGCAGGAAAAAGCAAAAAATTTCAGAATTGAACCTTGCAATGTGGAGATATTACTGTTTGTGCATTTACAATATTCATTGATTTTTGCCATTGAAAAACGTCCAGAAATGTTTGAAGCTACTGACTGAATGAAAGGAGCTGGCATCTCACTCTATTTGAATCTTCTTTATCATGCTAGGATTAGCAGGAAAAAGCAAAAAATTTCAGAATTGCACCTTGCAATGTGGAGATATTACTGTTTGTGCATTTACAATATTCATTGATTTTTGCCATTGAAAAACGTCCAGAAATGTTTGAAGCTACTGACTGAATGAAAGGAGCTGGCATCTCACTCTCTTTGAATCTTCTTTATCATGCTAGGATTAGCAGGAAAAAGCAAAAAATTTCAGAATTGCACCTTGCAATATGGAGATATTACTGTTTGTGCATTTACAATATTCATTGATTTTTGCCATTGAAAAACATCATGTTATTCATATACCAGAAATGTTTGAAGCTACTGACTGAATGAAAGGAGCTGGCATCTCATTCTCTTTGAATCTTCTTTATCATGCTAGGATTAGCAGGAAAAAGCAAAAAATTTCAGAATTGAACCTTGCAATGTGGAGATATTACTGTTTGTGCATTTACAATATTCATTGATTTTTGCCATTGAAAAACGTCCAGAAATGTTTATACCAGAAATGTTTGAAGCTACTGACTGAATGAAAGGAGCTGGCATCTCACTCTCTTTGAATCTTCTTTATCATGCTAAGAGGAGCAGGAAAAAGCAAAAAATTTCAGAATTGCACCTTGCAATGCGGAGAAATTACTGTTTGTGCATTTACAATATTCATTGATTTTTGCCATTGAAAAACGTCCAGAAATGACTGAAGCTACTGACTGAATGAAAGGAGCTGGCATCTCACTCTCTTTGAATCTTCTTTATCATGCTAAGAGGAGCAGGAAAAAGCAAAAAATTTCAGAATTGCACCTTGCAATGCGGAGAAATTACTGTTTGTGCATTTACAATATTCATTGATTTTTGCCATTGAAAAACGTCCAGAAATGATTGAAGCTACTGACTGAATGAAAAGAGCTGGCATCTCACTCTCTTTGAATCTTCTTTATCATGCTAAGAGGAGCAGGAAAAAGCAAAAAATTTCAGAATTGCACCTTGCAATGCGGAGAAATTACTGTTTGTGCATTTACAATATTCATTGATTTTTGCCATTGAAAAACATCATGTTATTCATATACCAGAAATGATTGAAGCTACTGACTGAATGAAAGGAGCTGGCATCTCACTCTCTTTGAATCTTCTTTATCATGCTAAGAGGAGCAGGAAAAAGCAAAAAATTTCAGAATTGCACCTTGCAATGCGGAGAAATTACTGTTTGTGCATTTACAATATTCATTGATTTTTGCCATTGAAAAACGTCCAGAAATGATTGAAGCTACTGACTGAATGAAAGGAGCTGGCATCTCACTCTCTTTGAATCTTCTTTATCATGCTAAGAGGAGCAGGAAAAAGCAAAAATTTCAGAATTGCACCTTGCAATGTGGAGATATTACTGTTTGTGCATTTACAATATTCATTGATTTTTGCCATTGAAAAACGTCCAGAAATGTTTATACCAGAAATGTTTGAAGCTACTGACTGAATGAAAGGAGCTGGCATCTCACTCTCTTTGAACCTTCTTTATCATGCTAAGAGGAGCAGGAAAAAGCAAAAAATTTCAGAATTGCACCTTGCAATGCGGAGAAATTACTGTTTGTGCATTTACAATATTCATTGATTTTTGCCATTGAAAAACGTCCAGAAATGACTGAAGCTACTGACTGAATGAAAGGAGCTGGCATCTCACTCTCTGAATCTTCTTTATCATGCTAAGAGGAGCAGGAAAAAGCAAAAAATTTCAGAATTGCACCTTGCAATGCGGAGAAATTACTGTTTGTGCATTTACAATATTCATTGATTTTTGCCATTGAAAAACATCCAGAAATGATTGAAGATACTGACTGAATGAAAGGAGCTGGCATCTCACTCTCTTTGAATCTTCTTTATCATGCTAGGATTAGCAGGAAAAAGCAAAAAATTTCAGAATTGCACCTTGCAATGTGGAGATATTACTGTTTGTGCATTTACAATATTCATTGATTTTTGCCATTGAAAAACATGTTTTTCATATACCAGAAATGTTTGAAGCTACTGACTGAATGAAAGGAGCTGGCATCTCACTCTCTTTGAATCTTCTTTATCATGCTAGGATTAACAGGAAAAAGCTAAAAATTTCAGAATTGCACCGTGCAATGTGGAGATATTACTGTTTGTGCATTTACAATATTCATTGATTTTTGCCATTGAAAAACATGTTTTTCATATACCAGAAATGTTTGAAGCTACTGACTGAATGAAAGGAGCTGGCATCTCACTCTCTTTGAATCTTCTTTATCATGCTAGGATTAACAGGAAAAAGCTAAAAATTTCAGAATTGCACCGTGCAATGTGGAGATATTACTGTTTGTGCATTTACAATATTCATTGATTTTTGCCATTGAAAAACATGTTTTTCATATACCAGAAATGTTTGAAGCTACTGACTGAATGAAAGGAGCTGGCATCTCACTCTCTTTGAATCTTCTTTATCATGCTAGGATTAACAGGAAAAAGCAAAAAATTTCAGAATTGCACCTTGCAATGTGGAGATATTACTGTTTGTGCATTTACAATATTCATTGATTTTTGCCATTGAAAAACATGTTTTTCATATACCAGAAATGTTTGAAGCTACTGACTGAAAGGAGCTGGCATCTCACTCTCTTTGAATCTTCTTTATCATGCTAGGATTAACAGGAAAAAGCTAAAAATTTCAGAATTGCACCGTGCAATGTGGAGATATTACTGTTTGTGCATTTACAATATTCATTGATTTTTGCCATTGAAAAACATGTTTTTCATATACCAGAAATGTTTGAAGCTACTGACTGAATGAAAGGAGCTGGCATCTCACTCTCTTTGAATCTTCTTTATCATGCTAGGATTAGCAGGAAAAAGCAAAAAATTTCAGAATTGCACCTTGCAATGTGGAGATATTACTGTTTGTGCATTTACAATATTCATTGATTTTTGCCATTGAAAAACATGTTTTTCATATACCAGAAATGTTTGAAGCTACTGACTGAATGAAAGGAGCTGGCATCTCACTCTCTTTGAATCTTCTTTATCATGCTAAGAGGAGCAGGAAAAAGCAAAAAAATTCAGAATTGCACCTTGCAATGCGGAGAAATTACTGTTTGTGCATTTACAATATTCATTGATTTTTGCCATTGAAAAACATCATGTTATTCATATACCAGAAATGATTGAAGCTTCCGACTGAATGAAAGGAGCGGGCATCTCATTCTCTTTGAATCTTCTTTTTCATGCTAAGAGGAGCAGGAAAAAGCAAAAAATTTCAGAATTGCACCTTGCAATGCGGAGAAATTACTGCTTGTGCATTTACAATATTCATTGATTTTTGCCATTGAAAAACGTCCAGAAATGATTGAAGCTACTGACTGAATGAAAGGAGCTGGCATCTCACTCTCTTTGAATCTTTATCATGCTAAGAGGAGCAGGAAAAAGCAAAAAATTTCAGAATTGCACCTTGCAATGCGGAGAAATTACTGTTTGTGCATTTACAATATTCATAGATTTTTGCCATTGAAAAACGTCCAGAAATGTTTGAAGCTACTGACTGAATGAAAGGAGCTGGCATCTCACTCTCTTTGAATCTTCTTTATCATGCTAGGATTAGCAGGAAAAAGCAAAAAATTTCAGAATTGCACCTTGCAATGTGGAGATATTACTGTTTGTGCATTTACAATATTCATTGATTTTTGCCATTGAAAAACGTCCAGAAATGTTTGAAGCTACTGACTGAATGAAAGGAGCTGGCATCTCACTCTCTTTGAATCTTCTTTATCATGCTAGGAGTAGCAGGAAAAAGCAAAAAATTTCAGAATTGCACCTTGCAATGTGGAGATATTACTGTTTGTGCATTTACAATATTCATTGATTTTTGCCATTGAAAAACGTCCAGAAATGTTTGAAGCTACTGACTGAATGAAAGGAGCTGGCATCTCACTCTCTTTGAATCTTCTTTATCATGCTAGGATTAGCAGGAAAAAGCAAAAAATTTCAGAATTGCACCTTGCAATATGGAGATATTACTGTTTGTGCATTTACAATATTCATTGATTTTTGCCATTGAAAAACATCGTTATTCATATACCAGAAATGTTTGAAGCTACTGACTGAATGAAAGGAGCTGGCATCTCATTCTCTTTGAATCTTCTTTATCATGCTAGGATTAGCAGGAAAAAGCAAAAAATTTCAGAATTGAACCTTGCAATGTGGAGATATTACTGTTTGTGCATTTACAACATTCATTGATTTTTGCCATTGAAAAACGTCCAGAAATGTTTGAAGCTACTGACTGAATGAAAGGAGCTGGCATCTCATTCTATTTGAATCTTCTTTATCATGCTAGGATTAGCAGGAAAAAGCAAAAAATTTCAGAATTGCACCTTGCAATGTGGAGATATTACTGTTTGTGCATTTACAATATTCATTGATTTTTGCCATTGAAAAACGTCCAGAAATGTTTGAAGCTACTGACTGAATGAAAGGAGCTGGCATCTCACTCTCTTTGAATCTTCTTTATCATGCTAGGATTAGCAGGAAAAAGCAAAAAATTTCAGAATTGCACCTTGCAATATGGAGATATTACTGTTTGTGCATTTACAATATTCATTGATTTTTGCCATTGAAAAACATCATGTTATTCATATACCAGAAATGTTTGAAGCTACTGACTGAATGAAAGGAGCTGGCATCTCATTCTCTTTGAATCTTCTTTATCATGCTAGGATTAGCAGGAAAAAGCAAAAAATTTCAGAATTGAACCTTGCAATGTGGAGATATTACTGTTTGTGCATTTACAATATTCATTGATTTTTGCCATTGAAAAACGTCCAGAAATGTTTATACCAGAAATGTTTGAAGCTACTGACTGAATGAAAGGAGCTGGCATCTCACTCTCTTTGAATCTTCTTTATCATGCTAAGAGGAGCAGGAAAAAGCAAAAAATTTCAGAATTGCACCTTGCAATGCGGAGAAATTACTGTTTGTGCATTTACAATATTCATTGATTTTTGCCATTGAAAAACGTCCAGAAATGACTGAAGCTACTGACTGAATGAAAGGAGCTGGCATCTCACTCTCTTTGAATCTTCTTTATCATGCTAAGAGGAGCAGGAAAAAGCAAAAAATTTCAGAATTGCACCTTGCAATGCGGAGAAATTACTGTTTGTGCATTTACAATATTCATTGATTTTTGCCATTGAAAAACGTCCAGAAATGATTGAAGCTACTGACTGAATGAAAAGAGCTGGCATCTCACTCTCTTTGAATCTTCTTTATCATGCTAAGAGGAGCAGGAAAAAGCAAAAAATTTCAGAATTGCACCTTGCAATGCGGAGAAATTACTGTTTGTGCATTTACAATATTCATTGATTTTTGCCATTGAAAAACATCATGTTATTCATATACCAGAAATGATTGAAGCTACTGACTGAATGAAAGGAGCTGGCATCTCACTCTCTTTGAATCTTCTTTATCATGCTAAGAGGAGCAGGAAAAAGCAAAAAATTTCAGAATTGCACCTTGCAATGCGGAGAAATTACTGTTTGTGCATTTACAATATTCATTGATTTTTGCCATTGAAAAACGTCCAGAAATGATTGAAGCTACTGACTGAATGAAAGGAGCTGGCATCTCACTCTCTTTGAATCTTCTTTATCATGCTAAGAGGAGCAGGAAAAAGCAAAAAATTTCAGAATTGCACCTTGCAATGTGGAGATATTACTGTTTGTGCATTTACAATATTCATTGATTTTTGCCATTGAAAAACGTCCAGAAATGTTTATACCAGAAATGTTTGAAGCTACTGACTGAATGAAAGGAGCTGGCATCTCACTCTCTTTGAATCTTCTTTATCATGCTAAGAGGAGCAGGAAAAAGCAAAAAATTTCAGAATTGCACCTTGCAATGCGGAGAAATTACTGTTTGTGCATTTACAATATTCATTGATTTTTGCCATTGAAAAACGTCCAGAAATGACTGAAGCTACTGACTGAATGAAAGGAGCTGGCATCTCACTCTCTGAATCTTCTTTATCATGCTAGGATTAACAGGAAAAAGCTAAAAATTTCAGAATTGCACCGTGCAATGTGGAGATATTACTGTTTGTGCATTTACAATATTCATTGATTTTTGCCATTGAAAAACATGTTTTTCATATACCAGAAATGTTTGAAGCTACTGACTGAATGAAAGGAGCTGGCATCTCACTCTCTTTGAATCTTCTTTATCATGCTAGGATTAACAGGAAAAAGCTAAAAATTTCAGAATTGCACCGTGCAATGTGGAGATATTACTGTTTGTGCATTTACAATATTCATTGATTTTTGCCATTGAAAAACATGTTTTTCATATACCAGAAATGTTTGAAGCTACTGACTGAATGAAAGGAGCTGGCATCTCACTCTCTTTGAATCTTCTTTATCATGCTAGGATTAGCAGGAAAAAGCAAAAAATTTCAGAATTGCACCTTGCAATGTGGAGATATTACTGTTTGTGCATTTACAATATTCATTGATTTTTGCCATTGAAAAACGTTTTTCATATACCAGAAATGTTTGAAGCTACTGACTGAATGAAAGGAGCTGGCATCTCACTCTCTTTGAATCTTCTTTATCATGCTAGGATTAACAGGAAAAAGCTAAAAATTTCAGAATTGCACCGTGCAATGTGGAGATATTACTGTTTGTGCATTTACAATATTCATTGATTTTTGCCATTGAAAAACATGTTTTTCATATACCAGAAATGTTTGAAGCTACTGACTGAATGAAAGGAGCTGGCATCTCACTCTCTTTGAATCTTCTTTATCATGCTAGGATTAGCAGGAAAAAGCAAAAAATTTCAGAATTGCACCTTGCAATGTGGAGATATTACTGTTTGTGCATTTACAATATTCATTGATTTTTGCCATTGAAAAACATGTTTTTCATATACCAGAAATGTTTGAAGCTACTGACTGAATGAAAGGAGCTGGCATCTCACTCTCTTTGAATCTTCTTTATCATGCTAGGATTAACAGGAAAAAGCAAAAAATTTCAGAATTGCACCTTGCAATGTGGAGATATTACTGTTTGTGCATTTACAATATTCATTGATTTTTGCCATTGAAAAACATGTTTTTCATATACCAGAAATGTTTGAAGCTACTGACTGAATGAAAGGAGCTGGCATCTCACTCTCTTTGAATCTTCTTTATCATGCTAGGATTAGCAGGAAAAAGCAAAAAATTTCAGAATTGCACCTTGCAATGTGGAGATATTACTGTTTGTGCATTTACAATATTCATTGATTTTTGCCATTGAAAAACATGTTTTTCATATACCAGAAATGTTTGAAGCTACTGACTGAATGAAAGGAGCTGGCATCTCACTCTCTTTGAATCTTCTTTATCATGCTAGGATTAACAGGAAAAAGCTAAAAATTTCAGAATTGCACCGTGCAATGTGGAGATATTACTGTTTGTGCATTTACAATATTCATTGATTTTTGCCATTGAAAAACATGTTTTTCATATACCAGAAATGTTTGAAGCTACTGACTGAATGAAAGGAGCTGGCATCTCACTCTCTTTGAATCTTCTTTATCATGCTAGGATAAGCAGGAAAAAGGAAAAATTTCAGAATTGCACCTTGCAATGTGGAGATATTACTGTTTGTGCATTTACAATATTCATTGATTTTTGCCATTGAAAAACATGTTTTTCATATACCAGAAATGTTTGAAGCTACTGACTGAATGAAAGGAGCTGGCATCTCACTCTCTTTGAATCTTCTTTATCATGCTAGGATTAACAGGAAAAAGCTAAAAATTTCAGAATTGCACCGTGCAATGTGGAGATATTACTGTTTGTGCATTTACAATATTCATTGATTTTTGCCATTGAAAAACATGTTTTTCATATACCAGAAATGTTTGAAGCTACTGACTGAATGAAAGGAGCTGGCATCTCACTCTCTTTGAATCTTCTTTATCATGCTAGGATTAGCAGGAAAAAGCAAAAAATTTCAGAATTGCACCTTGCAATGTGGAGATATTACTGTTTTTGCATTTACAATATTCATTGATTTTTGCCATTGAAAAACATGTTTTTCATATACCAGAAATGTTTGAAGCTACTGACTGAATGAAAGGAGCTGGCATCTCACTCTCTTTGAATCTTCTTTATCATGCTAGGATTAACAGGAAAAAGCAAAAAATTTCAGAATTGCACCTTGCAATGTGGAGATATTACTGTTTGTGCATTTACAATATTCATTGATTTTTGCCATTGAAAAACATGTTTTTCATATACCAGAAATGTTTGAAGCTACTGACTGAATGAAAGGAGCTGGCATCTCACTCTCTTTGAATCTTCTTTATCATGCTAGGATTAACAGGAAAAAGCTAAAAATTTCAGAATTGCACCGTGCAATGTGGAGATATTACTGTTTGTGCATTTACAATATTCATTGATTTTTGCCATTGAAAAACATGTTTTTCATATACCAGAAATGTTTGAAGCTACTGACTGAATGAAAGGAGCTGGCATCTCACTCTCTTTGAATCTTCTTTATCATGCTAGGATTAGCAGGAAAAAGCAAAAAATTTCAGAATTGCACCTTGCAATGTGGAGATATTACTGTTTGTGCATTTACAATATTCATTGATTTTTGCCATTGAAAAACATGTTTTTCATATACCAGAAATGTTTGAAGCTACTGACTGAATGAAAGGAGCTGGCATCTCACTCTCTTTGAATCTTCTTTATCATGCTAGGATTAACAGGAAAAAGCTAAAAATTTCAGAATTGCACCGTGCAATGTGGAGATATTACTGTTTGCGCATTTACAATATTCATTGATTTTTGCCATTGAAAAACATGTTTTTCATATACCAGAAATGTTTGAAGCTACTGACTGAATGAAAGGAGCTGGCATCTCACTCTCTTTGAATCTTCTTTATCATGCTAGGATTAGCAGGAAAAAGCAAAAAATTTCAGAATTGCACCTTGCAATGTGGAGATATTACTGTTTGTGCATTTACAATATTCATTGATTTTTGCCATTGAAAAACATGTTTTTCATATACCAGAAATGTTTGAAGCTACTGACTGAATGAAAGGAGCTGGCATCTCACTCTCTTTGAATCTTCTTTATCATGCTAGGATTAACAGGAAAAAGCAAAGAATTTCAGAATTGCACCTTGCAATGTGGAGATATTACTGTTTGTGCATTTACAATATTCATTGATTTTTGCCATTGAAAAACATGTTTTTCATATACCAGAAATGTTTGAAGCTACTGACTGAATGAAAGGAGCTGGCATCTCACTCTCTTTGAATCTTCTTTATCATGCTAGGATTAACAGGAAAAAGCTAAAAATTTCAGAATTGCACCGTGCAATGTGGAGATATTACTGTTTGTGCATTTACAATATTCATTGATTTTTGCCATTGAAAAACATGTTTTTCATATACCAGAAATGTTTGAAGCTACTGACTGAATGAAAGGAGCTGGCATCTCACTCTCTTTGAATCTTCTTTATCATGCTAGGATTAACAGGAAAAAGCAAAAAATTTCAGAATTGCACCTTGCAATGTGGAGATATTACTGTTTGTGCATTTACAATATTCATTGATTTTTGCCATTGAAAAACATGTTTTTCATATACCAGAAATGTTTGAAGCTACTGACTGAATGAAAGGAGCTGGCATCTCACTCTCTTTGAATCTTCTTTATCATGCTAGGATTAACAGGAAAAAGCTAAAAATTTCAGAATTGCACCGTGCAATGTGGAGATATTACTGTTTGTGCATTTACAATATTCATTGATTTTTGCCATTGAAAAACATGTTTTTCATATACCAGAAATGTTTGAAGCTACTGACTGAATGAAAGGAGCTGACATCTCACTCTCTTTGAATCTTCTTTATCATGCTAGGATTAGCAGAAAAAAGCAAAAAATTTCAGAATTGCACCTTGCAATGTGGAGATATTACTGTTTGTGCATTTACAATATTCATTGATTTTTGCCATTGAAAAACATGTTTTTCATATACCAGAAATGTTTGAAGCTACTGACTGAATGAAAGGAGCTGGCATCTCACTCTCTTTGAATCTTCTTTATCATGCTAGGATTAACAGGAAAAAGCAAAAAATTTCAGAATTGCACCTTGCAATGTGGAGATATTACTGTTTGTGCATTTACAATATTCATTGATTTTTGCCATTGAAAAACATGTTTTTCATATACCAGAAATGTTTGAAGCTACTGACTGAATGAAAGGAGCTGGCATCTCACTCTCTTTGAATCTTCTTTATCATGCTAGGATTAACAGGAAAAAGCTAAAAATTTCAGAATTGCACCGTGCAATGTGGAGATATTACTGTTTGTGCATTTACAATATTCATTGATTTTTGCCATTGAAAAACATGTTTTTCATATACCAGAAATGTTTGAAGCTACTGACTGAATGAAAGGAGCTGGCATCTCACTCTCTTTGAATCTTCTTTATCATGCTAGGATTAGCAGGAAAAAGCAAAAAATTTCAGAATTGCACCTTGCAATGTGGAGATATTACTGTTTGTGCATTTACAATATTCATTGATTTTTGCCATTGAAAAACATGTTTTTCATATACCAGAAATGTTTGAAGCTACTGACTGAATGAAAGGAGCTGGCATCTCACTCTCTTTGAATCTTCTTTATCATGCTAGGATTAACAGGAAAAAGCTAAAAATTTCAGAATTGCACCGTGCAATGTGGAGATATTACTGTTTGTGCATTTACAATATTCATTGATTTTTGCCATTGAAAAACATGTTTTTCATATACCAGAAATGTTTGAAGCTACTGACTGAATGAAAGGAGCTGGCATCTCACTCTCTTTGAATCTTCTTTATCATGCTAGGATTAGCAGGAAAAAGCAAAAAATTTCAGAATTGCACCTTGCAATGTGGAGATATTACTGTTTGTGCATTTACAATATTCATTGATTTTTGCCATTGAAAAACATGTTTTTCATATACCAGAAATGTTTGAAGCTACTGACTGAATGAAAGGAGCTGGCATCTCACTCTCTTTGAATCTTCTTTATCATGCTAGGATTAACAGGAAAAAGCAAAAAATTTCAGAATTGCACCTTGCAATGTGGAGATATTACTGTTTGTGCATTTACAATATTCATTGATTTTTGCCATTGAAAAACATGTTTTTCATATACCAGAAATGTTTGAAGCTACTGACTGAATGAAAGGAGCTGGCATCTCACTCTCTTTGAATCTTCTTTATCATGCTAGGATTAACAGGAAAAAGCTAAAAATTTCAGAATTGCACCGTGCAATGTGGAGATATTACTGTTTGTGCATTTACAATATTCATTGATTTTTGCCATTGAAAAACATGTTTTTCATATACCAGAAATGTTTGAAGCTACTGACTGAATGAAAGGAGCTGGCATCTCACTCTCTTTGAATCTTTATCATGCTAGGATTAGCAGGAAAAAACAAAAAATTTCAGAATTGCACCTTGCAATGTGGAGATATTACTGTTTGTGCATTTACAATATTCATTGATTTTTTCCATTGAAAAACATGTTTTTCATATACCAGAAATGTTTGAAGCTACTGACTGAATGAAAGGAGCTGGCATCTCACTCTCTTTGAATCTTCTTTATCATGCTAGGATTAACAGGAAAAAGCTAAAAATTTCAGAATTGCACCGTGCAATGTGGAGATATTACTGTTTGTGCATTTACAATATTCATTGATTTTTGCCATTGAAAAACATGTTTTTCATATACCAGAAATGTTTGAAGCTACTGACTGAATGAAAGGAGCTGGCATCTCACTCTCTTTGAATCTTCTTTATCATGCTAGGATTAGCAGGAAAAAGCAAAAAATTTCAGAATTGCACCTTGCAATGTGGAGATATTACTGTTTGTGCATTTACAATATTCATTGATTTTTGCCATTGAAAAACATGTTTTTCATATACCAGAAATGTTTGAAGCTACTGACTGAATGAAAGGAGCTGGCATCTCACTCTCTTTGAATCTTCTTTATCATGCTAGGATTAACAGGAAAAAGCAAAAAATTTCAGAATTGCACCTTGCAATGTGGAGATATTACTGTTTGTGCATTTACAATATTCATTGATTTTTGCCATTGAAAAACATGTTTTTCATATACCAGAAATGTTTGAAGCTACTGACTGAATGAAAGTAGCTGGCATCTCACTCTCTTTGAATCTTCTTTATCATGCTAGGATTAACAGGAAAAAGATAAAAATTTCAGAATTGCACCGTGCAATGTGGCGATATTACTGTTTGTGCATTTACAATATTCATTGATTTTTGCCATTGAAAAACATGTTTTTCATATACCAGAAATGTTTGAAGCTACTGACTGAATGAAAGGAGCTGGCATCTCACTCTCTTTGAATCTTCTTTATCATGCTAGGATTAGCAGGAAAAAGCAAAAAATTTCAGAATTGCACCTTGCAATGTGGAGATATTACTGTTTGTGCATTTACAATATTCATTGATTTTTGCCATTGAAAAACATGTTTTTCATATACCAGAAATGTTTGAAGCTACTGACTGAATGAAAGGAGCTGGCATCTCACTCTCTTTGAATCTTCTTTATCATGCTAGGATTAACAGGAAAAAGCTAAAAATTTCAGAATTGCACCGTGCAATGTGGAGATATTACTGTTTGTGCATTTACAATATTCATTGATTTTTGCCATTGAAAAACATGTTTTTCATATACCAGAAATGTTTGAAGCTACTGACTGAATGAAAGGAGCTGGCATCTCACTCTCTTTGAATCTTCTTTATCATGCTAGGATTAGCAGGAAAAAGGAAAAATTTCAGAATTGCACCTTGCAATGTGGAGATATTACTGTTTGTGCATTTACAATATTCATTGATTTTTGCCATTGAAAAACATGTTTTTCATATACCAGAAATGTTTGAAGCTACTGACTGAATGAAAGGAGCTGGCATCTCACTCTCTTTGAATCTTCTTTATCATGCTAGGATTAACAGGAAAAAGCTAAAAATTTCAGAATTGCACCGTGCAATGTGGAGATATTACTGTTTGTGCATTTACAATATTCATTGATTTTTGCCATTGAAAAACATGTTTTTCATATACCAGAAATGTTTGAAGCTACTGACTGAATGAAAGGAGCTGGCATCTCACTCTCTTTGAATCTTCTTTATCATGCTAGGATTAGCAGGAAAAAGCAAAAAATTTCAGAATTGCACCTTGCAATGTGGAGATATTACTGTTTGTGCATTTACAATATTCATTGATTTTTGCCATTGAAAAACATGTTTTTCATATACCAGAAATGTTTGAAGCTACTGACTGAATGAAAGGAGCTGGCATCTCACTCTCTTTGAATCTTCTTTATCATGCTAGGATTAACAGGAAAAAGCAAAAAATTTCAGAATTGCACCTTGCAATGTGGAGATATTACTGTTTGTGCATTTACAATATTCATTGATTTTTGCCATTGAAAAACATGTTTTTCATATACCAGAAATGTTTGAAGCTACTGACTGAATGAAAGGAGCTGGCATCTCACTCTCTTTGAATCTTCTTTATCATGCTAGGATTAACAGGAAAAAGCTAAAAATTTCAGAATTGCACCGTGCAATGTGGAGATATTACTGTTTGTGCATTTACAATATTCATTGATTTTTGCCATTGAAAAACATGTTTTTCATATACCAGAAATGTTTGAAGCTACTGACTGAATGAAAGGAGCTGGCATCTCACTCTCTTTGAATCTTCTTTATCATGCTAGGATTAGCAGGAAAAAGCAAAAAATTTCAGAATTGCACCTTGCAATGTGGAGATATTACTGTTTGTGCATTTACAATATTCATTGATTTTTGCCATTGAAAAACTTGTTTTTCATATACCAGAAATGTTTGAAGCTACTGACTGAATGAAAGGAGCTGGCATCTCACTCTCTTTGAATCTTCTTTATCATGCTAAGAGGAGCAGGAAAAAGCAAAAAATTTCAGAATTGCACCTTGCAATGCGGAGAAATTACTGTTTGTGCATTTACAATATTCATTGATTTTTGCCATTGAAAAACGTCCAGAAATGATTGAAGCTACTGACTGAATGAAAGGAGCTGGCATCTCACTCTCTTTGAATCTTCTTTATCATGCTAAGAGGAGCAGGAAAAAGCAAAAAATTTCAGAATTGCACCTTGCAATGTGGAGAAATTACTGTTTGTGCATTTACAATATTCATTGATTTTTGCCATTGAAAAACATCATGTTATTCATACCCAGAAATGATTGAAGCTACTGACTGAATGAAAGGAGCTGGCATCTCACTCTCTTTGAATCTTCTTTATCATGCTAAGAGGAGCAGGAAAAAGCAAAACATTTCAGAATTGCACCTTGCAATGCGGAGAAATTACTGTTTGTGCATTTACAATATTCATTGATTTTTGCCATTGAAAAACGTCCAGAAATGATTGAAGCTACTGACTGAATGAAAGGAGCTGGCATCTCACTCTCTTTGAATCTTCTTTATCATGCTAAAAGGAGCAGGAAAAAGCAAAAAATTTCAGAATTGCACCTTGCAATGCGGAGAAATTACTGTTTGTGCATTTACAATATTCATTGATTTTTGCCATTGAAAAACGTCCAGAAATGATTGAAGCTACTGACTGAATGAAAGGAGCTGGCATCTCAGTCTCTTTGAATCTTCTTTACCATGCTAAGAGGAGCAGGAAAAAGCAAAAAATTTCAGAATTGCACCTTGCAATGCGGAGAAATTACTGTTTGTGCATTTACAATATTCATTGATTTTTGCCATTGAAAAACATCATGTTATTCATATACCAGAAATGATTGAAGCTACTGACTGAATGAAAGGAGCTGGCATCTCACTCTCTTTGAATCTTCTTTATCATGCTAAGAGGAGCAGGAAAAAGCAAAAAATTTCAGAATTGCACCTTGCAATGCGGAGAAATTACTGTTTGTGCATTTACAATATTCATTGATTATTGCCATTGAAAAACGTCCAGAAATGATTGAAGCTACTGACTGAATGAAAGGAGCTGGCATCTCAATCTCTTTGAATCTTCTTTATCATGCTAAGAGGAGCAGGAAAAAGCAAAAAATTTCAGAATTGCACCTTGCAATGCGGAGAAATTACTGTTTGTGCATTTACAATATTCATTGATTTTTGCCATTGAAAAACGTCCAGAAATGATTGAAGCTACTGACTGAATGAAAGGAGCTGGCATCTCACTCTCTTTGAATCTTCTTTACCATGCTAAGAGGAGCAGGAAAAAGCAAAAAATTTCAGAATTGCACCTTGCAATGCGGAGAAATTACTGTTTGTGCAGTTACAATATTCATTGATTTTTGCCATTGAAAAACATCATGTTATTCATATACCAGAAATGATTGAAGCTACTGACTGAATGAAAGGAGCTGGCATCTCACTCTCTTTGAATCTTCTTTATCATGCTAAGAGGAGCAGGAAAAAGCAAAAAATTTCAGAATTGCACCTTGCAATGCGGAGAAATTACTGTTTGTGCATTTACAATATTCATTGATTTTTGCCATTGAAAAACGTCCAGAAATGATTGAAGCTACTGACTGAATGAAAGGAGCTGGCATCTCACTCTCTTTGAATCTTCTTTATCATGCTAAGAGGAGCAGGAAAAAGCAAAAAATTTCAGAATTGCACCTTGCAATGCGGAGAAATTACTGTTTGTGCATTTACAATATTCATTGATTTTTGCCATTGAAAAACGTCCAGAAATGATTGAAGCTACTGACTGAATGAAAGGAGCTGGCATGTAACTCTCTTTGAGTCTTCTTTATCATGCTAAGAGGAGCAGGAAAAAGCAAAAAATTTCAGAATTGCACCTTGCAATGCGGAGAAATTACTCTTTGTGCATTTACAATATTCATTGATTTTTGCCATTGAAAAACATCATGTTATTCATTTACCAGAAATGTTTGAAGCTACTGACTGAATGAAAGAAGCTGGCATCTCACTATCTTTGAATCTTCTTTATCATGCTAAGAGGAGCAGGAAAAAGCAAAAAATTTCAGAATTCCACCTTAAAATGCGGAGAAATTACTGTTTGTGCATATACAATATTCATTGATTTTTGCCATTGAAAAACGTCCAGAAAAGATTGAAGCTACTGACTGAATGAAAGGAGCTGGCATCTCACTCTCTTTGAATCTTCTTTATCATGCTAAGAGGAGCAGGAAAAAGCAAAAAATTTCAGAATTGCACCTTGCAATGCGGAGAAATTACTGTTTGTGCATTTACAATATTCATTGATTTTTGCCATTGAAAAACATCATGTTATTCATATACCAGAAATGTTTGAAGCTACTGACTGAATGAAAGGAGCTGGCATCTCACTCTCTTTGAATCTTCTTTATCATGCTAAGAGGAGCAGGAAAAAGCAAAAAATTTCAGAATTGCACCTTGCAATGCGGAGAAATTACTGTTTGTGCATTTACAATATTCATTGATTTTTGCCATTGAAAAACGTCCAGAAATGATTGAAGCTACTGACTGAATGAAAGGAGCTGGCATCTCACTCTCTTTGAATCTTCTTTATCATGCTAAGAGGAGCAGGAAAAAGCAAAAAAATTCAGAATTGCACCTTGCAATGCGGAGAAATTACTGTTTGTGCATTTACAATATTCATTGATTTTTGCCATTGAAAAACATCATGTTATTCATATACCAGAAATGATTGAAGCTACTGACTGAATGAAAGGAGCGGGCATCTCACTCTCTTTGAATCTTCTTTATCATGCTAAGAGGAGCAGGAAAAAGCAAAAAATTTCAGAATTGCACGTTGCAATGCGGAGAAATTACTGTTTGTGCATTTACAATATTCATTGATTTTTGCCATTGAAAAACGTCCAGAAATGATTGAAGCTACTGACTGAATGAAAGGAGCTGGCATCTCACTCTCTTTGAATCTTCTTTATCATGCTAGGATTAGCAGGAAAAAGCAAAAAATTTCAGAATTGCACCTTGCAATGTGGAGATATTACTGTTTGTGCATTTACAATATTCATTGATTTTTGCCATTGAAAAACGTCCAGAAATGTTTGAAGCTACTGACTGAATGAAAGGAGCTGGCATGTCACTCTCTTTGAATCTTCTTTATCATGCTAGGATTAGCAGGAAAAAGCAAAAAATTTCAGAATTGCACCTTGCAATGTGGAGATATTACTGTTTGTGCATTTACAATATTCATTGATTTTTGCCATTGAAAAACGTACAGAAATGTTTGAAGCTACTGACTGAATGAAAGGAGCTGGCATCTCACTCTCTTTGAATCTTCTTTATCATGCTAGGAGTAGCAGGAAAAAGCAAAAAATTTCAGAATTGCACCTTGCAATGTGGAGATATTACTGTTTGTGCATTTACAATATTCATTGATTTTTGCCATTGAAAAACGTCCAGAAATGTTTGAAGCTACTGACTGAATGAAAGGAGCTGGCATCTCACTCTCTTTGAATCTTCTTTATCATGCTAGGATTAGCAGGAAAAAGCAAAAAATTTCAGAATTGCACCTTGCAATGTGGAGATATTACTGTTTGTGCATTTACAATATTCATTGATTTTTGCCATTAAAAAACATCATGTTATTCATATACCAGAAATGTTTGAGGCTACTGACTGAATGAAAGGACCTGGCATCTCACTCTCTTTGAATCTTCTTTATCATGCTAGGATTAGCAGGAAAAAGCAAAAAATTTCAGAATTGCACCTTGCAATGTGGAGATATTACTGTTTGTGCATTTACAATATTCATTGATTTTTGCCATTGAAAAACGTCCAGAAATGTTTGAAGCTACTGACTGAATGAAAGGAGCTGGCATCTCACTCTATTTGAATATTCTTTATCATGCTAGGATTAGCAGGAAAAAGCAAAAAATTTCAGAATTGCACCTTGCAATGTGGAGATATTACTGTTTGTGCATTTACAATATTCATTGATTTTTGCCATTGAAAAACGTCCAGAAATGTTTATACCAGAAATGTTTGAAGTTACTGACTGAATGAAAGGAGCTGGCATCTCACTCTCTTTGAATCTTCTTTATCATGCTAAGAGGAGCAGGAAAAAGCAAAAAAATTCAGAATTGCACCTTGCAATGCGGAGAAATTACTGTTTGTGCATTTTCAATATTCATTGATTTTTGCCATTGAAAAACGTCCAGAAATGATTGAAGCTACTGACTGAATGAAAGGAGCTGGCATCTCACTCTCTTTGAATCTTCTTTATCATGCTAAGAGGAGCAGGAAAAAGCAAAAAATTTCAGAATTGCACCTTGCAATGCGGAGAAATTACTGTTTGTGCATTTACAATATTCATTGATTTTTGCCATTGAAAAACGTCCAGAAATGATTGAAGCTACTGACTGAATGAAAGGAGCTGGCATCTCACTCTCTTTGAATCTTCTTTATCATGCTAAGAGGAGCAGGAAAAAGCAAAAAATTTCAGAATTGCACCTTGCAATGTGGAGAAATTACTGTTTGTGCATTTACAATATTCATTGATTTTTGCCATTGAAAAACATCATGTTATTCATACCCAGAAATGATTGAAGCTACTGACTGAATGAAAGGAGCTGGCATCTCACTCTCTTTGAATCTTCTTTATCATGCTAAGAGGAGCAGGAAAAAGCAAAAAATTTCAGAATTGCACCTTGCAATGCGGAGAAATTACTGTTTGTGCATTTACAATATTCATTGATTTTTGCCATTGAAAAACGTCCAGAAATGATTGAAGCTACTGACTGAATGAAAGGAGCTGGCATCTCACTCTCTTTGAATCTTCTTTACCATGCTAAGAGGAGCAGGAAAAAGCAAAAAATTTCAGAATTGCACCTTGCAATGCGGAGAAATTACTGCTTGTGCATTTACAATATTCATTGATTTTTGCCATTGAAAAACATCATGTTATTCATATACCAGAAATGATTGAAGCTACTGACTGAATGAAAGGAGCTGGCATCTCACTCTCTTTGAATCTTCTTTATCATGCTAAGAGGAGCAGGAAAAAGCAAAAAATTTCAGAATTGCACCTTGCAATGCGGAGAAATTACTGTTTGTGCATTTACAATATTCATTGATTTTTGCCATTGAAAAACGTCCAGAAAAGATTGAAGCTACTGACTGAATGAAAGGAGCTGGCATCTCACTCTCTTTGAATCTTCTTTATCATGCTAAGAGGAGCAGGAAAAAGCAAAAAATTTCAGAATTGCACCTTGCAATGCGGAGAAATTACTGTTTGTGCATTTACAATATTCATTGATTTTTGCCATTGAAAAACATCATGTTATTCATATACCAGAAATGTTTGAAGCTACTGACTGAATGAAAGGAGCTGGCATCTCACTCTCTTTGAATCTTCTTTATCATGCTAAGAGGAGCAGGAAAAAGCAAAAAATTTCAGAATTGCACCTTGCAATGCGGAGAAATTACTGTTTGTGCATTTACAATATTCATTGATTTTTGCCATTGAAAAACGTCCAGAAATGATTGAAGCTACTGACTGAATGAAAGGAGCTGGCATCTCACTCTCTTTGAATCTTCTTTATCATGCTAAGAGGAGCAGGAAAAAGCAAAAAAATTCAGAATTGCACCTTGCAATGCGGAGAAATTACTGTTTGTGCATTTACAATATTCATTGATTTTTGCCATTGAAAAACATCATGTTATTCATATACCAGAAATGATTGAAGCTTCTGACTGAATGAAAGGAGCGGGCATCTCATTCTCTTTGAATCTTCTTTTTCATGCTAAGAGGAGCAGGAAAAAGCAAAAAATTTCAGAATTGCACCTTGCAATGCGGAGAAATTACTGTTTGTGCATTTACAATATTCATTGATTTTTGCCATTGAAAAACATCCAGAAATGATTGAAGCTACTGACTGAATGAAAGGAGCTGGCATCTCACTCTCTTTGAATCTTCTTTATCATGCTAAGAGGAGCAGGAAAAAGCAAAAAATTTCAGAATTGCACCTTGCAATGCGGAGAAATTACTGCTTGTGCATTTACAATATTCATTGATTTTTGCCATTGAAAAACGTCCAGAAATGATTGAAGCTACTGACTGAATGAAAGGAGCTGGCATCTCACTCTCTTTGAATCTTTATCATGCTAAGAGGAGCAGGAAAAAGCAAAAAATTTCAGAATTGCACCTTGCAATGCGGAGAAATTACTGTTTGTGCATTTACAATATTCATAGATTTTTGCCATTGAAAAACGTCCAGAAATGTTTGAAGCTACTGACTGAATGAAAGGAGCTGGCATCTCACTCTCTTTGAATCTTCTTTATCATGCTAGGATTAGCAGGAAAAAGCAAAAAATTTCAGAATTGCACCTTGCAATGTGGAGATATTACTGTTTGTGCATTTACAATATTCATTGATTTTTGCCATTGAAAAACGTCCAGAAATGTTTGAAGCTACTGACTGAATGAAAGGAGCTGGCATCTCACTCTCCTTGAATCTTCTTTATCATGCTAGGAGTAGCAGGAAAAAGCAAAAAATTTCAGAATTGCACCTTGCAATGTGGAGATATTACTGTTTGTGCATTTACAATATTCATTGATTTTTGCCATTGAAAAACGTCCAGAAATGTTTGAAGCTACTGACTGAATGAAAGGAGCTGGCATCTCACTCTCTTTGAATCTTCTTTATCATGCTAGGATTAGAAGGAAAAAGCAAAAAATTTCAGAATTGCACCTTGCAATATGGAGATATTACTGTTTGTGCATTTACAATATTCATTGATTTTTGCCATTGAAAAACATCATGTTATTCATATACCAGAAATGTTTGAAGCTACTGACTGAATGAAAGGAGCTGGCATCTCATTCTCTTTGAATCTTCTTTATCATGCTAGGATTAGCAGGAAAAAGCAAAAAATTTCAGAATTGAACCTTGCAATGTGGAGATATTACTGTTTGTGCATTTACAATATTCATTGATTTTTGCCATTGAAAAACGTCCAGAAATGTTTGAAGCTACTGACTGAATGAAAGGAGCTGGCATCTCACTCTATTTGAATCTTCTTTATCATGCTAGGATTAGCAGGAAAAAGCAAAAAATTTCAGAATTGCACCTTGCAATGTGGAGATATTACTGTTTGTGCATTTACAATATTCATTGATTTTTGCCATTGAAAAACGTCCAGAAATGTTTGAAGCTACTGACTGAATGAAAGGAGCTGGCATCTCACTCTCTTTGAATCTTCTTTATCATGCTAGGATTAGCAGGAAAAAGCAAAAAATTTCAGAATTGCACCTTGCAATGCGGAGAAATTACTGTTTGTGCATTTACAATATTCATTGATTTTTGCCATTGAAAAACATCATGTTATTCATATACCAGAAATGTTTGAAGCTACTGACTGAATGAAAGGAGCTGGCATCTCACTCTCTTTGAATCTTCTTTATCATGCTAAGAGGAGCAGGAAAAAGCAAAAAATTTCAGAATTGCACCTTGCAATGCGGAGAAATTACTGTTTGTGCATTTACAATATTCATTGATTTTTGCCATTGAAAAACGTCCAGAAATGATTGAAGCTACTGACTGAATGAAAGGAGCTGGCATCTCACTCTCTTTGAATCTTCTTTATCATGCTAAGAGGAGCAGGAAAAAGCAAAAAAATTCAGAATTGCACCTTGCAATGCGGAGAAATTACTGTTTGTGCATTTACAATATTCATTGATTTTTGCCATTGAAAAACATCATGTTATTCATATACCAGAAATGATTGAAGCTTCTGACTGAATGAAAGGAGCGGGCATCTCATTCTCTTTGAATCTTCTTTTTCATGCTAAGAGGAGCAGGAAAAAGCAAAAAATTTCAGAATTGCACCTTGCAATGCGGAGAAATTACTGTTTGTGCATTTACAATATTCATTGATTTTTGCCATTGAAAAACGTCCAGAAATGATTGAAGCTACTGACTGAATGAAAGGAGCTGGCATCTCACTCTCTTTGAATCTTCTTTATCATGCTAAGAGGAGCAGGAAAAAGCAAAAAATTTCAGAATTGCACCTTGCAATGCGGAGAAATTACTGCTTGTGCATTTACAATATTCATTGATTTTTGCCATTGAAAAACGTCCAGAAATGATTGAAGCTACTGACTGAATGAAAGGAGCTGGCATCTCACTCTCTTTGAATCTTTATCATGCTAAGAGGAGCAGGAAAAAGCAAAAAATTTCAGAATTGCACCTTGCAATGCGGAGAAATTACTGTTTGTGCATTTACAATATTCATAGATTTTTGCCATTGAAAAACGTCCAGAAATGTTTGAAGCTACTGACTGAATGAAAGGAGCTGGCATCTCACTCTCTTTGAATCTTCTTTATCATGCTAGGATTAGCAGGAAAAAGCAAAAAATTTCAGAATTGCACCTTGCAATGTGGAGATATTACTGTTTGTGCATTTACAATATTCATTGATTTTTGCCATTGAAAAACGTCCAGAAATGTTTGAAGCTACTGACTGAATGAAAGGAGCTGGCATCTCACTCTCCTTGAATCTTCTTTATCATGCTAGGAGTAGCAGGAAAAAGCAAAAAATTTCAGAATTGCACCTTGCAATGTGGAGATATTACTGTTTGTGCATTTACAATATTCATTGATTTTTGCCATTGAAAAACGTCCAGAAATGTTTGAAGCTACTGACTGAATGAAAGGAGCTGGCATCTCACTCTCTTTGAATCTTCTTTATCATGCTAGGATTAGCAGGAAAAAGCAAAAAATTTCAGAATTGCACCTTGCAATATGGAGATATTACTGTTTGTGCATTTACAATATTCATTGATTTTTGCCATTGAAAAACATCATGTTATTCATATACCAGAAATGTTTGAAGCTACTGACTGAATGAAAGGAGCTGGCATCTCATTCTCTTTGAATCTTCTTTATCATGCTAGGATTAGCAGGAAAAAGCAAAAAATTTCAGAATTGAACCTTGCAATGTGGAGATATTACTGTTTGTGCATTTACAATATTCATTGATTTTTGCCATT
The DNA here is from genome assembly GCF_046119375.1 of Phyllobates terribilis. Classification (NCBI taxonomy): domain Eukaryota; kingdom Metazoa; phylum Chordata; class Amphibia; order Anura; family Dendrobatidae; genus Phyllobates; species Phyllobates terribilis. The sequence continues at coordinate 181,733 of NW_027363852.1, forward strand.
GAAAAACGTCCAGAAATGTTTGAAGCTACTGACTGAATGAAAGGAGCTGGCATCTCACTCTATTTGAATCTTCTTTATCATGCTAGGATTAGCAGGAAAAAGCAAAAAATTTCAGAATTGCACCTTGCAATGTGGAGATATTACTGTTTGTGCATTTACAATATTCATTGATTTTTGCCATTGAAAAACGTCCAGAAATGTTTGAAGCTACTGACTGAATGAAAGGAGCTGGCATCTCACTCTCTTTGAATCTTCTTTATCATGCTAGGATTAGCAGGAAAAAGCAAAAAATTTCAGAATTGCACCTTGCAATATGGAGATATTACTGTTTGTGCATTTACAATATTCATTGATTTTTGCCATTGAAAAACATCATGTTATTCATATACCAGAAATGTTTGAAGCTACTGACTGAATGAAAGGAGCTGGCATCTCATTCTCTTTGAATCTTCTTTATCATGCTAGGATTAGCAGGAAAAAGCAAAAAATTTCAGAATTGAACCTTGCAATGTGGAGATATTACTGTTTGTGCATTTACAATATTCATTGATTTTTGCCATTGAAAAACGTCCAGAAATGTTTATACCAGAAATGTTTGAAGCTACTGACTGAATGAAAGGAGCTGGCATCTCACTCTCTTTGAATCTTCTTTATCATGCTAAGAGGAGCAGGAAAAAGCAAAAAATTTCAGAATTGCACCTTGCAATGCGGAGAAATTACTGTTTGTGCATTTACAATATTCATTGATTTTTGCCATTGAAAAACGTCCAGAAATGACTGAAGCTACTGACTGAATGAAAGAAGCTGGCATCTCACTCTCTTTGAATCTTCTTTATCATGCTAAGAGGAGCAGGAAAAAGCAAAAAATTTCAGAATTGCACCTTGCAATGCGGAGAAATTACTGTTTGTGCATTTACAATATTCATTGATTTTTGCCATTGAAAAACGTCCAGAAATGATTGAAGCTACTGACTGAATGAAAAGAGCTGGCATCTCACTCTCTTTGAATCTTCTTTATCATGCTAAGAGGAGCAGGAAAAAGCAAAAAATTTCAGAATTGCACCTTGCAATGCGGAGAAATTACTGTTTGTGCATTTACAATATTCATTGATTTTTGCCATTGAAAAACATCATGTTATTCATATACCAGAAATGATTGAAGCTACTGACTGAATGAAAGGAGCTGGCATCTCACTCTCTTTGAATCTTCTTTATCATGCTAAGAGGAGCAGGAAAAAGCAAAAAATTTCAGAATTGCACCTTGCAATGCGGAGAAATTACTGTTTGTGCATTTACAATATTCATTGATTTTTGCCATTGAAAAACGTCCAGAAATGATTGAAGCTACTGACTGAATGAAAGGAGCTGGCATCTCACTCTCTTTGAATCTTCTTTATCATGCTAAGAGGAGCAGGAAAAAGCAAAAAATTTCAGAATTGCACCTTGCAATGTGGAGATATTACTGTTTGTGCATTTACAATATTCATTGATTTTTGCCATTGAAAAACGTCCAGAAATGTTTATACCAGAAATGTTTGAAGCTACTGACTGAATGAAAGGAGCTGGCATCTCACTCTCTTTGAACCTTCTTTATCATGCTAAGAGGAGCAGGAAAAAGCAAAAAATTTCAGAATTGCACCTTGCAATGCGGAGAAATTACTGTTTGTGCATTTACAATATTCATTGATTTTTGCCATTGAAAAACGTCCAGAAATGACTGAAGCTACTGACTGAATGAAAGGAGCTGGCATCTCACTCTCTGAATCTTCTTTATCATGCTAAGAGGAGCAGGAAAAAGCAAAAAATTTCAGAATTGCACCTTGCAATGCGGAGAAATTACTGTTTGTGCATTTACAATATTCATTGATTTTTGCCATTGAAAAACATCCAGAAATGATTGAAGATACTGACTGAATGAAAGGAGCTGGCATCTCACTCTCTTTGAATCTTCTTTATCATGCTAGGATTAGCAGGAAAAAGCAAAAAATTTCAGAATTGCACCTTGCAATGTGGAGATATTACTGTTTGTGCATTTACAATATTCATTGATTTTTGCCATTGAAAAACATGTTTTTCATATACCAGAAATGTTTGAAGCTACTGACTGAATGAAAGGAGCTGGCATCTCACTCTCTTTGAATCTTCTTTATCATGCTAGGATTAACAGGAAAAAGCTAAAAATTTCAGAATTGCACCGTGCAATGTGGAGATATTACTGTTTGTGCATTTACAATATTCATTGATTTTTGCCATTGAAAAACATGTTTTTCATATACCAGAAATGTTTGAAGCTACTGACTGAATGAAAGGAGCTGGCATCTCACTCTCTTTGAATCTTCTTTATCATGCTAGGATTAACAGGAAAAAGCTAAAAATTTCAGAATTGCACCGTGCAATGTGGAGATATTACTGTTTGTGCATTTACAATATTCATTGATTTTTGCCATTGAAAAACATGTTTTTCATATACCAGAAATGTTTGAAGCTACTGACTGAATGAAAGGAGCTGGCATCTCACTCTCTTTGAATCTTCTTTATCATGCTAGGATTAACAGGAAAAAGCAAAAAATTTCAGAATTGCACCTTGCAATGTGGAGATATTACTGTTTGTGCATTTACAATATTCATTGATTTTTGCCATTGAAAAACATGTTTTTCATATACCAGAAATGTTTGAAGCTACTGACTGAAAGGAGCTGGCATCTCACTCTCTTTGAATCTTCTTTATCATGCTAGGATTAACAGGAAAAAGCTAAAAATTTCAGAATTGCACCGTGCAATGTGGAGATATTACTGTTTGTGCATTTACAATATTCATTGATTTTTGCCATTGAAAAACATGTTTTTCATATACCAGAAATGTTTGAAGCTACTGACTGAATGAAAGGAGCTGGCATCTCACTCTCTTTGAATCTTCTTTATCATGCTAGGATTAGCAGGAAAAAGCAAAAAATTTCAGAATTGCACCTTGCAATGTGGAGATATTACTGTTTGTGCATTTACAATATTCATTGATTTTTGCCATTGAAAAACATGTTTTTCATATACCAGAAATGTTTGAAGCTACTGACTGAATGAAAGGAGCTGGCATCTCACTCTCTTTGAATCTTCTTTATCATGCTAAGAGGAGCAGGAAAAAGCAAAAAAATTCAGAATTGCACCTTGCAATGCGGAGAAATTACTGTTTGTGCATTTACAATATTCATTGATTTTTGCCATTGAAAAACATCATGTTATTCATATACCAGAAATGATTGAAGCTTCCGACTGAATGAAAGGAGCGGGCATCTCATTCTCTTTGAATCTTCTTTTTCATGCTAAGAGGAGCAGGAAAAAGAAAAAAATTTCAGAATTGCACCTTGCAATGCGGAGAAATTACTGTTTGTGCATTTACAATATTCATTGATTTTTGCCATTGAAAAACGTCCAGAAATGATTGAAGCTACTGACTGAATGAAAGGAGCTGGCATCTCACTCTCTTTGAATCTTCTTTATCATGCTAAGAGGAGCAGGAAAAAGCAAAAAATTTCAGAATTGCACCTTGCAATGCGGAGAAATTACTGCTTGTGCATTTACAATATTCATTGATTTTTGCCATTGAAAAACGTCCAGAAATGATTGAAGCTACTGACTGAATGATAGGAGCTGGCATCTCACTCTCTTTGAATCTTTATCATGCTAAGAGGAGCAGGAAAAAGCAAAAAATGTCAGAATTGCACCTTGCAATGCGGAGAAATTACTGTTTGTGCATTTACAATATTCATAGATTTTTGCCATTGAAAAACGTCCAGAAATGTTTGAAGCTACTGACTGAATGAAAGGAGCTGGCATCTCACTCTCTTTGAATCTTCTTTATCATGCTAGGATTAGCAGGAAAAAGCAAAAAATTTCAGAATTGCACCTTGCAATGTGGAGATATTACTGTTTGTGCATTTACAATATTCATTGATTTTTGCCATTGAAAAACGTCCAGAAATGTTTGAAGCTACTGACTGAATGAAAGGAGCTGGCATCTCACTCTCTTTGAATCTTCTTTATCATGCTAGGAGTAGCAGGAAAAAGCAAAAAATTTCAGAATTGCACCTTGCAATGTGGAGATATTACTGTTTGTGCATTTACAATATTCATTGATTTTTGCCATTGAAAAACGTCCAGAAATGTTTGAAGCTACTGACTGAATGAAAGGAGCTGGCATCTCACTCTCTTTGAATCTTCTTTATCATGCTAGGATTAGCAGGAAAAAGCAAAAAATTTCAGAATTGCACCTTGCAATATGGAGATATTACTGTTTGTGCATTTACAATATTCATTGATTTTTGCCATTGAAAAACATCGTTATTCATATACCAGAAATGTTTGAAGCTACTGACTGAATGAAAGGAGCTGGCATCTCATTCTCTTTGAATCTTCTTTATCATGCTAGGATTAGCAGGAAAAAGCAAAAAATTTCAGAATTGAACCTTGCAATGTGGAGATAATACTGTTTGTGCATTTACAATATTCATTGATTTTTGCCATTGAAAAACGTCCAGAAATGTTTGAAGCTACTGACTGAATGAAAGGAGCTGGCATCTCACTCTATTTGAATCTTCTTTATCATGCTAGGATTAGCAGGAAAAAGCAAAAAATTTCAGAATTGCACCTTGCAATGTGGAGATATTACTGTTTGTGCATTTACAATATTCATTGATTTTTGCCATTGAAAAACGTCCAGAAATGTTTGAAGCTACTGACTGAATGAAAGGAGCTGGCATCTCACTCTCTTTGAATCTTCTTTATCATGCTAGGATTAGCAGGAAAAAGCAAAAAATTTCAGAATTGCACCTTGCAATATGGAGATATTACTGTTTGTGCATTTACAATATTCATTGATTTTTGCCATTGAAAAACATCATGTTATTCATATACCAGAAATGTTTGAAGCTACTGACTGAATGAAAGGAGCTGGCATCTCATTCTCTTTGAATCTTCTTTATCATGCTAGGATTAGCAGGAAAAAGCAAAAAATTTCAGAATTGAACCTTGCAATGTGGAGATATTACTGTTTGTGCATTTACAATATTCATTGATTTTTGCCATTGAAAAACGTCCAGAAATGTTTATACCAGAAATGTTTGAAGCTACTGACTGAATGAAAGGAGCTGGCATCTCACTCTCTTTGAATCTTCTTTATCATGCTAAGAGGAGCAGGAAAAAGCAAAAAATTTCAGAATTGCACCTTGCAATGCGGAGAAATTACTGTTTGTGCATTTACAATATTCATTGATTTTTGCCATTGAAAAACGTCCAGAAATGACTGAAGCTACTGACTGAATGAAAGGAGCTGGCATCTCACTCTCTTTGAATCTTCTTTATCATGCTAAGAGAAGCAGGAAAAAGCAAAAAATTTCAGAATTGCACCTTGCAATGCGGAGAAATTACTGTTTGTGCATTTACAATATTCATTGATTTTTGCCATTGAAAAACGTCCAGAAATGATTGAAGCTACTGACTGAATGAAAAGAGCTGGCATCTCACTCTCTTTGAATCTTCTTTATCATGCTAAGAGGAGCAGGAAAAAGCAAAAAATTTCAGAATTGCACCTTGCAATGCGGAGAAATTACTGTTTGTGCATTTACAATATTCATTGATTTTTGCCATTGAAAAACATCATGTTATTCATATACCAGAAATGATTGAAGCTACTGACTGAATGAAAGGAGCTGGCATCTCACTCTCTTTGAATCTTCTTTATCATGCTAAGAGGAGCAGGAAAAAGCAAAAAATTTCAGAATTGCACCTTGCAATGCGGAGAAATTACTGTTTGTGCATTTACAATATTCATTGATTTTTGCCATTGAAAAACGTCCAGAAATGATTGAAGCTACTGACTGAATGAAAGGAGCTGGCATCTCACTCTCTTTGAATCTTCTTTATCATGCTAAGAGGAGCAGGAAAAAGCAAAAAATTTCAGAATTGCACCTTGCAATGTGGAGATATTACTGTTTGTGCATTTACAATATTCATTGATTTTTGCCATTGAAAAACGTCCAGAAATGTTTATACCAGAAATGTTTGAAGCTACTGACTGAATGAAAGGAGCTGGCATCTCACTCTCTTTGAATCTTCTTTATCATGCTAAGAGGAGCAGGAAAAAGCAAAAAATTTCAGAATTGCACCTTGCAATGCGGAGAAATTACTGTTTGTGCATTTACAATATTCATTGATTTTTGCCATTGAAAAACGTCCAGAAATGACTGAAGCTACTGACTGAATGAAAGGAGCTGGCATCTCACTCTCTGAATCTTCTTTATCATGCTAGGATTAACAGGAAAAAGCTAAAAATTTCAGAATTGCACCGTGCAATGTGGAGATATTACTGTTTGTGCATTTACAATATTCATTGATTTTTGCCATTGAAAAACATGTTTTTCATATACCAGAAATGTTTGAAGCTACTGACTGAATGAAAGGAGCTGGCATCTCACTCTCTTTGAATCTTCTTTATCATGCTAGGATTAACAGGAAAAAGCTAAAAATTTCAGAATTGCACCGTGCAATGTGGAGATATTACTGTTTGTGCATTTACAATATTCATTGATTTTTGCCATTGAAAAACATGTTTTTCATATACCAGAAATGTTTGAAGCTACTGACTGAATGAAAGGAGCTGGCATCTCACTCTCTTTGAATCTTCTTTATCATGCTAGGATTAGCAGGAAAAAGCAAAAAATTTCAGAATTGCACCTTGCAATGTGGAGATATTACTGTTTGTGCATTTACAATATTCATTGATTTTTGCCATTGAAAAACGTTTTTCATATACCAGAAATGTTTGAAGCTACTGACTGAATGAAAGGAGCTGGCATCTCACTCTCTTTGAATCTTCTTTATCATGCTAGGATTAACAGGAAAAAGCTAAAAATTTCAGAATTGCACCGTGCAATGTGGAGATATTACTGTTTGTGCATTTACAATATTCATTGATTTTTGCCATTGAAAAACATGTTTTTCATATACCAGAAATGTTTGAAGCTACTGACTGAATGAAAGGAGCTGGCATCTCACTCTCTTTGAATCTTCTTTATCATGCTAGGATTAGCAGGAAAAAGCAAAAAATTTCAGAATTGCACCTTGCAATGTGGAGATATTACTGTTTGTGCATTTACAATATTCATTGATTTTTGCCATTGAAAAACATGTTTTTCATATACCAGAAATGTTTGAAGCTACTGACTGAATGAAAGGAGCTGGCATCTCACTCTCTTTGAATCTTCTTTATCATGCTAGGATTAACAGGAAAAAGCAAAAAATTTCAGAATTGCACCTTGCAATGTGGAGATATTACTGTTTGTGCATTTACAATATTCATTGATTTTTGCCATTGAAAAACATGTTTTTCATATACCAGAAATGTTTGAAGCTACTGACTGAATGAAAGGAGCTGGCATCTCACTCTCTTTGAATCTTCTTTATCATGCTAGGATTAGCAGGAAAAAGCAAAAAATTTCAGAATTGCACCTTGCAATGTGGAGATATTACTGTTTGTGCATTTACAATATTCATTGATTTTTGCCATTGAAAAACATGTTTTTCATATACCAGAAATGTTTGAAGCTACTGACTGAATGAAAGGAGCTGGCATCTCACTCTCTTTGAATCTTCTTTATCATGCTAGGATTAACAGGAAAAAGCTAAAAATTTCAGAATTGCACCGTGCAATGTGGAGATATTACTGTTTGTGCATTTACAATATTCATTGATTTTTGCCATTGAAAAACATGTTTTTCATATACCAGAAATGTTTGAAGCTACTGACTGAATGAAAGGAGCTGGCATCTCACTCTCTTTGAATCTTCTTTATCATGCTAGGATAAGCAGGAAAAAGGAAAAATTTCAGAATTGCACCTTGCAATGTGGAGATATTACTGTTTGTGCATTTACAATATTCATTGATTTTTGCCATTGAAAAACATGTTTTTCATATACCAGAAATGTTTGAAGCTACTGACTGAATGAAAGGAGCTGGCATCTCACTCTCTTTGAATCTTCTTTATCATGCTAGGATTAACAGGAAAAAGCTAAAAATTTCAGAATTGCACCGTGCAATGTGGAGATATTACTGTTTGTGCATTTACAATATTCATTGATTTTTGCCATTGAAAAACATGTTTTTCATATACCAGAAATGTTTGAAGCTACTGACTGAATGAAAGGAGCTGGCATCTCACTCTCTTTGAATCTTCTTTATCATGCTAGGATTAGCAGGAAAAAGCAAAAAATTTCAGAATTGCACCTTGCAATGTGGAGATATTACTGTTTTTGCATTTACAATATTCATTGATTTTTGCCATTGAAAAACATGTTTTTCATATACCAGAAATGTTTGAAGCTACTGACTGAATGAAAGGAGCTGGCATCTCACTCTCTTTGAATCTTCTTTATCATGCTAGGATTAACAGGAAAAAGCAAAAAATTTCAGAATTGCACCTTGCAATGTGGAGATATTACTGTTTGTGCATTTACAATATTCATTGATTTTTGCCATTGAAAAACATGTTTTTCATATACCAGAAATGTTTGAAGCTACTGACTGAATGAAAGGAGCTGGCATCTCACTCTCTTTGAATCTTCTTTATCATGCTAGGATTAACAGGAAAAAGCTAAAAATTTCAGAATTGCACCGTGCAATGTGGAGATATTACTGTTTGTGCATTTACAATATTCATTGATTTTTGCCATTGAAAAACATGTTTTTCATATACCAGAAATGTTTGAAGCTACTGACTGAATGAAAGGAGCTGGCATCTCACTCTCTTTGAATCTTCTTTATCATGCTAGGATTAGCAGGAAAAAGCAAAAAATTTCAGAATTGCACCTTGCAATGTGGAGATATTACTGTTTGTGCATTTACAATATTCATTGATTTTTGCCATTGAAAAACATGTTTTTCATATACCAGAAATGTTTGAAGCTACTGACTGAATGAAAGGAGCTGGCATCTCACTCTCTTTGAATCTTCTTTATCATGCTAGGATTAGCAGGAAAAAGCAAAAAATTTCAGAATTGCACCTTGCAATGTGGAGATATTACTGTTTTTGCATTTACAATATTCATTGATTTTTGCCATTGAAAAACATGTTTTTCATATACCAGAAATGTTTGAAGCTACTGACTGAATGAAAGGAGCTGGCATCTCACTCTCTTTGAATCTTCTTTATCATGCTAGGATTAACAGGAAAAAGCAAAAAATTTCAGAATTGCACCTTGCAATGTGGAGATATTACTGTTTGTGCATTTACAATATTCATTGATTTTTGCCATTGAAAAACATGTTTTTCATATACCAGAAATGTTTGAAGCTACTGACTGAATGAAAGGAGCTGGCATCTCACTCTCTTTGAATCTTCTTTATCATGCTAGGATTAACAGGAAAAAGCTAAAAATTTCAGAATTGCACCGTGCAATGTGGAGATATTACTGTTTGTGCATTTACAATATTCATTGATTTTTGCCATTGAAAAACATGTTTTTCATATACCAGAAATGTTTGAAGCTACTGACTGAATGAAAGGAGCTGGCATCTCACTCTCTTTGAATCTTCTTTATCATGCTAGGATTAGCAGGAAAAAGCAAAAAATTTCAGAATTGCACCTTGCAATGTGGAGATATTACTGTTTGTGCATTTACAATATTCATTGATTTTTGCCATTGAAAAACATGTTTTTCATATACCAGAAATGTTTGAAGCTACTGACTGAATGAAAGGAGCTGGCATCTCACTCTCTTTGAATCTTCTTTATCATGCTAGGATTAACAGGAAAAAGCTAAAAATTTCAGAATTGCACCGTGCAATGTGGAGATATTACTGTTTGCGCATTTACAATATTCATTGATTTTTGCCATTGAAAAACATGTTTTTCATATACCAGAAATGTTTGAAGCTACTGACTGAATGAAAGGAGCTGGCATCTCACTCTCTTTGAATCTTCTTTATCATGCTAGGATTAGCAGGAAAAAGCAAAAAATTTCAGAATTGCACCTTGCAATGTGGAGATATTACTGTTTGTGCATTTACAATATTCATTGATTTTTGCCATTGAAAAACATGTTTTTCATATACCAGAAATGTTTGAAGCTACTGACTGAATGAAAGGAGCTGGCATCTCACTCTCTTTGAATCTTCTTTATCATGCTAGGATTAACAGGAAAAAGCAAAGAATTTCAGAATTGCACCTTGCAATGTGGAGATATTACTGTTTGTGCATTTACAATATTCATTGATTTTTGCCATTGAAAAACATGTTTTTCATATACCAGAAATGTTTGAAGCTACTGACTGAATGAAAGGAGCTGGCATCTCACTCTCTTTGAATCTTCTTTATCATGCTAGGATTAACAGGAAAAAGCTAAAAATTTCAGAATTGCACCGTGCAATGTGGAGATATTACTGTTTGTGCATTTACAATATTCATTGATTTTTGCCATTGAAAAACATGTTTTTCATATACCAGAAATGTTTGAAGCTACTGACTGAATGAAAGGAGCTGGCATCTCACTCTCTTTGAATCTTCTTTATCATGCTAGGATTAACAGGAAAAAGCAAAAAATTTCAGAATTGCACCTTGCAATGTGGAGATATTACTGTTTGTGCATTTACAATATTCATTGATTTTTGCCATTGAAAAACATGTTTTTCATATACCAGAAATGTTTGAAGCTACTGACTGAATGAAAGGAGCTGGCATCTCACTCTCTTTGAATCTTCTTTATCATGCTAGGATTAACAGGAAAAAGCTAAAAATTTCAGAATTGCACCGTGCAATGTGGAGATATTACTGTTTGTGCATTTACAATATTCATTGATTTTTTCCATTGAAAAACATGTTTTTCATATACCAGAAATGTTTGAAGCTACTGACTGAATGAAAGGAGCTGGCATCTCACTCTCTTTGAATCTTCTTTATCATGCTAGGATTAACAGGAAAAAGCTAAAAATTTCAGAATTGCACCGTGCAATGTGGAGATATTACTGTTTGTGCATTTACAATATTCATTGATTTTTGCCATTGAAAAACATGTTTTTCATATACCAGAAATGTTTGAAGCTACTGACTGAATGAAAGGAGCTGGCATCTCACTCTCTTTGAATCTTCTTTATCATGCTAGGATTAACAGGAAAAAGCTAAAAATTTCAGAATTGCACCGTGCAATGTGGAGATATTACTGTTTGTGCATTTACAATATTCATTGATTTTTGCCATTGAAAAACATGTTTTTCATATACCAGAAATGTTTGAAGCTACTGACTGAATGAAAGGAGCTGGCATCTCACTCTCTTTGAATCTTCTTTATCATGCTAGGATTAGCAGGAAAAAGCAAAAAATTTCAGAATTGCACCTTGCAATGTGGAGATATTACTGTTTGTGCATTTACAATATTCATTGATTTTTGCCATTGAAAAACATGTTTTTCATATACCAGAAATGTTTGAAGCTACTGACTGAATGAAAGGAGCTGGCATCTCACTCTCTTTGAATCTTCTTTATCATGCTAGGATTAACAGGAAAAAGCTAAAAATTTCAGAATTGCACCGTGCAATGTGGAGATATTACTGTTTGTGCATTTACAATATTCATTGATTTTTGCCATTGAAAAACATGTTTTTCATATACCAGAAATGTTTGAAGCTACTGACTGAATGAAAGGAGCTGGCATCTCACTCTCTTTGAATCTTCTTTATCATGCTAGGATTAGCAGGAAAAAGCAAAAAATTTCAGAATTGCACCTTGCAATGTGGAGATATTACTGTTTGTGCATTTACAATATTCATTGATTTTTGCCATTGAAAAACATGTTTTTCATATACCAGAAATGTTTGAAGCTACTGACTGAATGAAAGGAGCTGGCATCTCACTCTCTTTGAATCTTCTTTATCATGCTAGGATTAACAGGAAAAAGCAAAAAATTTCAGAATTGCACCTTGCAATGTGGAGATATTACTGTTTGTGCATTTACAATATTCATTGATTTTTGCCATTGAAAAACATGTTTTTCATATACCAGAAATGTTTGAAGCTACTGACTGAATGAAAGGAGCTGGCATCTCACTCTCTTTGAATCTTCTTTATCATGCTAGGATTAACAGGAAAAAGCTAAAAATTTCAGAATTGCACCGTGCAATGTGGAGATATTACTGTTTGTGCATTTACAATATTCATTGATTTTTGCCATTGAAAAACATGTTTTTCATATACCAGAAATGTTTGAAGCTACTGACTGAATGAAAGGAGCTGGCATCTCACTCTCTTTGAATCTTTATCATGCTAGGATTAGCAGGAAAAAACAAAAAATTTCAGAATTGCACCTTGCAATGTGGAGATATTACTGTTTGTGCATTTACAATATTCATTGATTTTTGCCATTGAAAAACATGTTTTTCATATACCAGAAATGTTTGAAGCTACTGACTGAATGAAAGGAGCTGGCATCTCACTCTCTTTGAATCTTCTTTATCATGCTAGGATTAACAGGAAAAAGCTAAAAATTTCAGAATTGCACCGTGCAATGTGGAGATATTACTGTTTGTGCATTTACAATATTCATTGATTTTTGCCATTGAAAAACATGTTTTTCATATACCAGAAATGTTTGAAGCTACTGACTGAATGAAAGGAGCTGGCATCTCACTCTCTTTGAATCTTCTTTATCATGCTAGGATTAGCAGGAAAAAGCAAAAAATTTCAGAATTGCACCTTGCAATGTGGAGATATTACTGTTTGTGCATTTACAATATTCATTGATTTTTGCCATTGAAAAACATGTTTTTCATATACCAGAAATGTTTGAAGCTACTGACTGAATGAAAGGAGCTGGCATCTCACTCTCTTTGAATCTTCTTTATCATGCTAGGATTAACAGGAAAAAGCAAAAAATTTCAGAATTGCACCTTGCAATGTGGAGATATTACTGTTTGTGCATTTACAATATTCATTGATTTTTGCCATTGAAAAACATGTTTTTCATATACCAGAAATGTTTGAAGCTACTGACTGAATGAAAGGAGCTGGCATCTCACTCTCTTTGAATCTTCTTTATCATGCTAGGATTAACAGGAAAAAGATAAAAATTTCAGAATTGCACCGTGCAATGTGGCGATATTACTGTTTGTGCATTTACAATATTCATTGATTTTTGCCATTGAAAAACATGTTTTTCATATACCAGAAATGTTTGAAGCTACTGACTGAATGAAAGGAGCTGGCATCTCACTCTCTTTGAATCTTCTTTATCATGCTAGGATTAGCAGGAAAAAGCAAAAAATTTCAGAATTGCACCTTGCAATGTGGAGATATTACTGTTTGTGCATTTACAATATTCATTGATTTTTGCCATTGAAAAACATGTTTTTCATATACCAGAAATGTTTGAAGCTACTGACTGAATGAAAGGAGCTGGCATCTCACTCTCTTTGAATCTTCTTTATCATGCTAGGATTAACAGGAAAAAGCTAAAAATTTCAGAATTGCACCGTGCAATGTGGAGATATTACTGTTTGTGCATTTACAATATTCATTGATTTTTGCCATTGAAAAACATGTTTTTCATATACCAGAAATGTTTGAAGCTACTGACTGAATGAAAGGAGCTGGCATCTCACTCTCTTTGAATCTTCTTTATCATGCTAGGATTAGCAGGAAAAAGCAAAAAATTTCAGAATTGCACCTTGCAATGTGGAGATATTACTGTTTGTGCATTTACAATATTCATTGATTTTTGCCATTGAAAAACATGTTTTTCATATACCAGAAATGTTTGAAGCTACTGACTGAATGAAAGGAGCTGGCATCTCACTCTCTTTGAATCTTCTTTATCATGCTAGGATTAACAGGAAAAAGCAAAAAATTTCAGAATTGCACCTTGCAATGTGGAGATATTACTGTTTGTGCATTTACAATATTCATTGATTTTTGCCATTGAAAAACATGTTTTTCATATACCAGAAATGTTTGAAGCTACTGACTGAATGAAAGGAACTGGCATCTCACTCTCTTTGAATCTTCTTTATCATGCTAGGATTAACAGGAAAAAGCTAAAAATTTCAGAATTGCACCGTGCAATGTGGAGATATTACTGTTTGTGCATTTACAATATTCATTGATTTTTGCCATTGAAAAACATGTTTTTCATATACCAGAAATGTTTGAAGCTACTGACTGAATGAAAGGAGCTGGCATCTCACTCTCTTTGAATCTTCTTTATCATGCTAGGATTAGCAGGAAAAAGCAAAAAATTTCAGAATTGCACCTTGCAATGTGGAGATATTACTGTTTGTGCATTTACAATATTCATTGATTTTTGCCATTGAAAAACATGTTTTTCATATACCAGAAATGTTTGAAGCTACTGACTGAATGAAAGGAGCTGGCATCTCACTCTCTTTGAATCTTCTTTATCATGCTAGGATTAACAGGAAAAAGCAAAAAATTTCAGAATTGCACCTTGCAATGTGGAGATATTACTGTTTGTGCATTTACAATATTCATTGATTTTTGCCATTGAAAAACATGTTTTTCATATACCAGAAATGTTTGAAGCTACTGACTGAATGAAAGGAGCTGGCATCTCACTCTCTTTGAATCTTCTTTATCATGCTAGGATTAACAGGAAAAAGCTAAAAATTTCAGAATTGCACCGTGCAATGTGGAGATATTACTGTTTGTGCATTTACAATATTCATTGATTTTTGCCATTGAAAAACATGTTTTTCATATACCAGAAATGTTTGAAGCTACTGACTGAATGAAAGGAGCTGGCATCTCACTCTCTTTGAATCTTTATCATGCTAGGATTAGCAGGAAAAAACAAAAAATTTCAGAATTGCACCTTGCAATGTGGAGATATTACTGTTTGTGCATTTACAATATTCATTGATTTTTGCCATTGAAAAACATGTTTTTCATATACCAGAAATGTTTGAAGCTACTGACTGAATGAAAGGAGCTGGCATCTCACTCTCTTTGAATCTTCTTTATCATGCTAGGATTAACAGGAAAAAGCTAAAAATTTCAGAATTGCACCGTGCAATGTGGAGATATTACTGTTTGTGCATTTACAATATTCATTGATTTTTGCCATTGAAAAACATGTTTTTCATATACCAGAAATGTTTGAAGCTACTGACTGAATGAAAGGAGCTGGCATCTCACTCTCTTTGAATCTTCTTTATCATGCTAGGATTAGCAGGAAAAAGCAAAAAATTTCAGAATTGCACCTTGCAATGTGGAGATATTACTGTTTGTGCATTTACAATATTCATTGATTTTTGCCATTGAAAAACATGTTTTTCATATACCAGAAATGTTTGAAGCTACTGACTGAATGAAAGGAGCTGGCATCTCACTCTCTTTGAATCTTCTTTATCATGCTAGGATTAACAGGAAAAAGCAAAAAATTTCAGAATTGCACCTTGCAATGTGGAGATATTACTGTTTGTGCATTTACAATATTCATTGATTTTTGCCATTGAAAAACATGTTTTTCATATACCAGAAATGTTTGAAGCTACTGACTGAATGAAAGGAGCTGGCATCTCACTCTCTTTGAATCTTCTTTATCATGCTAGGATTAACAGGAAAAAGATAAAAATTTCAGAATTGCACCGTGCAATGTGGCGATATTACTGTTTGTGCATTTACAATATTCATTGATTTTTGCCATTGAAAAACATGTTTTTCATATACCAGAAATGTTTGAAGCTACTGACTGAATGAAAGGAGCTGGCATCTCACTCTCTTTGAATCTTCTTTATCATGCTAGGATTAGCAGGAAAAAGCAAAAAATTTCAGAATTGCACCTTGCAATGTGGAGATATTACTGTTTGTGCATTTACAATATTCATTGATTTTTGCCATTGAAAAACATGTTTTTCATATACCAGAAATGTTTGAAGCTACTGACTGAATGAAAGGAGCTGGCATCTCACTCTCTTTGAATCTTCTTTATCATGCTAGGATTAACAGGAAAAAGCTAAAAATTTCAGAATTGCACCGTGCAATGTGGAGATATTACTGTTTGTGCATTTACAATATTCATTGATTTTTGCCATTGAAAAACATGTTTTTCATATACCAGAAATGTTTGAAGCTACTGACTGAATGAAAGGAGCTGGCATCTCACTCTCTTTGAATCTTCTTTATCATGCTAGGATTAGCAGGAAAAAGCAAAAAATTTCAGAATTGCACCTTGCAATGTGGAGATATTACTGTTTGTGCATTTACAATATTCATTGATTTTTGCCATTGAAAAACATGTTTTTCATATACCAGAAATGTTTGAAGCTACTGACTGAATGAAAGGAGCTGGCATCTCACTCTCTTTGAATCTTCTTTATCATGCTAGGATTAACAGGAAAAAGCAAAAAATTTCAGAATTGCACCTTGCAATGTGGAGATATTACTGTTTGTGCATTTACAATATTCATTGATTTTTGCCATTGAAAAACATGTTTTTCATATACCAGAAATGTTTGAAGCTACTGACTGAATGAAAGGAACTGGCATCTCACTCTCTTTGAATCTTCTTTATCATGCTAGGATTAACAGGAAAAAGCTAAAAATTTCAGAATTGCACCGTGCAATGTGGAGATATTACTGTTTGTGCATTTACAATATTCATTGATTTTTGCCATTGAAAAACATGTTTTTCATATACCAGAAATGTTTGAAGCTACTGACTGAATGAAAGGAGCTGGCATCTCACTCTCTTTGAATCTTCTTTATCATGCTAGGATTAGCAGGAAAAAGCAAAAAATTTCAGAATTGCACCTTGCAATGTGGAGATATTACTGTTTGTGCATTTACAATATTCATTGATTTTTGCCATTGAAAAACATGTTTTTCATATACCAGAAATGTTTGAAGCTACTGACTGAATGAAAGGAGCTGGCATCTCACTCTCTTTGAATCTTCTTTATCATGCTAGGATTAACAGGAAAAAGCAAAAAATTTCAGAATTGCACCTTGCAATGTGGAGATATTACTGTTTGTGCATTTACAATATTCATTGATTTTTGCCATTGAAAAACATGTTTTTCATATACCAGAAATGTTTGAAGCTACTGACTGAATGAAAGGAGCTGGCATCTCACTCTCTTTGAATCTTCTTTATCATGCTAGGATTAGCAGGAAAAAGCAAAAAATTTCAGAATTGCACCTTGCAATGTGGAGATATTACTGTTTGTGCATTTACAATATTCATTGATTTTTGCCATTGAAAAACATGTTTTTCATATACCAGAAATGTTTGAAGCTACTGACTGAATGAAAGGAGCTGGCATCTCACTCTCTTTGAATCTTCTTTATCATGCTAGGATTAACAGGAAAAAGCTAAAAATTTCAGAATTGCACCGTGCAATGTGGAGATATTACTGTTTGTGCATTTACAATATTCATTGATTTTTGCCATTGAAAAACATGTTTTTCATATACCAGAAATGTTTGAAGCTACTGACTGAATGAAAGGAGCTGGCATCTCACTCTCTTTGAATCTTCTTTATCATGCTAAGAGGAGCAGGAAAAAGCAAAAAATTTCAGAATTGCACCTTCAATGCGGAGAAATTACTGTTTGTGCATTTACAATATTCATTGATTTTTGCCATTGAAAAACGTCCAGAAATGATTGAAGCTACTGACTGAATGAAAGGAGCTGGCATCTCACTCTCTTTGAATCTTCTTTATCATGCTAAGAGGAGCAGGAAAAAGCAAAAAATTTCAGAATTGCACCTTGCAATGCGGAGAAATTACTGTTTGTGCATTTACAATATTCATTAATTTTTGCCATTGAAAAACATCATGTTATTCATATACCAGAAATGATTGAAGCTACTGACTGAATGAAAGGAGCTGGCATCTCACTCTCTTTGAATCTTCTTTATCATGCTAAGAGGAGCAGGAAAAAGCAAAAAATTTCAGAATTGCACCTTGCAATGCGGAGAAATTACTGTTTGTGCATTTACAATATTCATTGATTTTTGCCATTGAAAAACATCATGTTATTCATATACCAGAAATGTTTGAAGCTACTGACTGAATGAAAGGAGCTGGCATCTCACTCTCTTTGAATCTTCTTTATCATACTAAGAGGAGCAGGAAAAAGCAAAAAATTTCAGAATTGCACCTTGCAATGCGGAGAAATTACTGTTTGTGCATTTACAATATTCATTGATTTTTGCCATTGAAAAACGTCCAGAAATGATTGAAGCTACTGACTGAATGAAAGGAGCTGGCATCTCACTCTCTTTGAATCTTCTTTATCATGCTAAGAGGAGCAGGAAAAAGCAAAAAATTTCAGAATTGCACCTTGCAATGCGGAGAAATTACTGTTTGTGCATTTACAATATTCATTGATTTTTGCCATTGAAAAACGTCCAGAAATGATTGAAGCTACTGACTGAATGAAAGGAGCTGGCATCTCACTCTCTTTGAATCTTCTTTATCATGCTAAGAGGAGCAGGAAAAAGCAAAAAATTTCAGAATTGCACCTTGCAAGGCGGAGAAATTACTGTTTGTGCATTTACAATATTCATTGATTTTTGCCGCCATTGAAAAACATCATGTTATTCATATACCAGAAATGTTTGAAGCTACTGACTGAATGAAAGGAGCTGGCATCTCACTCTCTTTGAATCTTCTTTATCATGCTAAGAGGAGCAGGAAAAAGCAAAAAATTTCAGAATTGCACCTTGCAATGCGAAGAAATTACTGTTTGTGCATTTACAATATTCATTGATTTTTGCCATTGAAAAACATCATGTTATTCATATACCAGAAATGTTTGATGCTACTGACTGAATGAAAGGAGCTGGCATCTCACTCTCTTTGAATCTTCTTTATCATGCTAAGAGGAGCAGGAAAAAACAAAAAATTTCAGAATTGCACCTTGCAATGCGGAGAAATTACTGTTTGTGCATTTACAATATTCATTGATTTTTGCCATTGAAAAACGTCCAGAAATGATTGAAGCTACTGACTGAATGAAAGGAGCTGGCATCTCACTCTCTTTGAATCTTCTTTATCATGCTAAGAGGAGCAGGAAAAAGCAAAAAATTTCAGAATTGCACCTTGCAATGCGGAGAAATTACTGTTTGTGCATTTACAATATTCATTGATTTTTGCCATTGAAAAACATCCATAAATGATTGAAGCTACTGACTGAATGAAAGGAGCTGGCATCTCACTCTCTTTGAATCTTCTTTATCATGCTAAGAGGAGCAGGAAAAAGCAAAAAATTTCAGAATTGCACCTTGCAATGCGGAGAAATTACTGTTTGTGCATTTACAATATTCATTGATTTTTGCCATTGAAAAACGTCCAGAAATGATTGAAGCTACTGACTGAATGAAAGGAGCTGGCATCTCAGTCTCTTTGAATCTTCTTTATCATGCTAAGAGGAGCAGGAAAAAGCAAAAATTTTCAGAATTGCACCTTGCAATGCGGAGAAATTACTGTTTGTGCATCTACAATATTCAATGATTTTTGCCGTTGAAAAACGTCCAGAAATGATTGAAGCTACTGACTGAATGAAAGGAGCTGGCATCTCACTCTCTTTGAGTCTTCTTTACCATGCTAAGAGGAGCAGGAAAAAGCAAAAAATTTCAGAATTGCACCTTGCAATGCGGAGAAATTACTGTTTGTGCATTTACAATATTCATTGATTTTTGCCATTGAAAAACGTCCAGAAATGATTGAAGCTACTGACTGAATGAAAGGAGCTGGCATCTCACTCTCTTTGAATCTTCTTTATCATGCTAAGAGGAGCAGGAAAAAGCAAAAAATTTCAGAATTGCACCTTGCAATGCGGAGAAATTACTGTTTGTGCATTTACAATATTCATTGATTTTTGCCATTGAAAAACATCATGTTATTCATATACCAGAAATGATTGAAGCTACTGACTGAATGAAAGGAGCTGGCATCTCACTCTCTTTGAATCTTCTTTATCATGCTAAGAGGAGCAGGAAAAAGCAAAAAATTTCAGAATTGCACCTTGCAATGCGGAGAAATTACTGTTTGTGCATTTACAATATTCATTGATTTTTGCCATTGAAAAACGTCCAGAAATGATTGAAGCTACTGACTGAATGAAAGGAGCTGGCATCTCACTCTCTTTGAATCTTCTTTATCATGCTAAGAGGAGCAGGAAAAAGCAAAAAATTTCAGAATTGCACCTTGCAATGCGGAGAAATTACTGTTTGTGCATTTACAATATTCATTGATTTTTGCCATTGAAAAACGTCCAGAAATGATTGAAGCTACTGACTGAATGAAAGGAGCTCTCATCTCACTCTCTTTGAATCTTCTTTATCATGCTAAGAGGAGCAGGAAAAAGCAAAAAATTTCAGAATTGCACCTTGCAATGCGGAGAAATTACTGTTTGTGCATTTACAATATTCATTGATTTTTGCCATTGAAAAACATCATGTTATTCATATACCAGAAATGTTTGAAGCTACTGACTGAATGAAAGGAGCTGGCATCTCACTCTCTTTGAATCTTCTTTATCATGCTAAGAGGAGCAGGAAAAAGCAAAAAATTTCAGAATTGCACCTTCAATGCGGAGAAATTACTGTTTGTGCATCTACAATATTCATTAATTTTTGCCGTTGAAAAACGTCCAGAAATGATTGAAGCTACTGACTGAATGAAAGGAGCTGGCATCTCACTCTCTTTGAGTCTTCTTTACCATGCTAAGAGGAGCAGGAAAAAGCAAAAAATTTCAGAATTGCACCTTGCAATGCGGAGAAATTACTGTTTGTGCATTTACAATATTCATTGATTTTTGCCATTGAAAAACGTCCAGAAATGATTGAAGCTACTGACTGAATGAAAGGAGCTGGCATCTCACTCTCTTTGAATCTTCTTTATCATGCTAAGAGGAGCAGGAAAAAGCAAAAAATTTCAGAATTGCACCTTGCAATGCGGAGAAATTACTGTTTGTGCATTTACAATATTCATTGATTTTTGCCATTGAAAAACGTCCAGAAATGATTGAAGCTACTGACTGAATGAAAGGAGCTCTCATCTCACTCTCTTTGAATCTTCTTTATCATGCTAAGAGGAGCAGGAAAAAGCAAAAAATTTCAGAATTGCACCTTGCAATGCGGAGAAATTACTGTTTGTGCATTTACAATATTCATTGATTTTTGCCATTGAAAAACATCATGTTATTCATATACCAGAAATGTTTGAAGCTACTGACTGAATGAAAGGAGCTGGCATCTCACTCTCTTTGAATCTTCTTTATCATGCTAAGAGGAGCAGGAAAAAGCAAAAAATTTCAGAATTGCACCTTCAATGCGGAGAAATTACTGTTTGTGCATCTACAATATTCATTAATTTTTGCCGTTGAAAAACGTCCAGAAATGATTGAAGCTACTGACTGAATGAAAGGAGCTGGCATCTCACTCTCTTTGAGTCTTCTTTACCATGCTAAGAGGAGCAGGAAAAAGCAAAAAATTTCAGAATTGCACCTTGCAATGCGGAGAAATTACTGTTTGTGCATTTACAATATTCATTGATTTTTGCCATTGAAAAACGTCCAGAAATGATTGAAGCTACTGACTGAATGAAAGGAGCTGGCATCTCACTCTCTTTGAATCTTCTTTATCATGCTAAGAGGAGCAGGAAAAAGCAAAAAATTTCAGAATTGCACCTTGCAATGCGGAGAAATTACTGTTTGTGCATTTACAATATTCATTGATTTTTGCCATTGAAAAACATCATGTTATTCATATACCAGAAATGATTGAAGCTACTGACTGAATGAAAGGAGCTGGCATCTCACTCTCTTTGAATCTTCTTTATCATGCTAAGAGGAGCAGGAAAAAGCAAAAAATTTCAGAATTGCACCTTGCAATGCGGAGAAATTACTGTTTGTGCATTTACAATATTCATTGATTTTTGCCATTGAAAAACGTCCAGAAATGATTGAAGCTACTGACTGAATGAAAGGAGCTGGCATCTCACTCTCTTTGAATCTTCTTTATCATGCTAAGAGGAGCAGGAAAAAGCAAAAAATTTCAGAATTGCACCTTGCAATGCGGAGAAATTACTGTTTGTGCATTTACAATATTCATTGATTTTTGCCATTGAAAAACGTCCAGAAATGATTGAAGCTACTGACTGAATGAAAGGAGCTCTCATCTCACTCTCTTTGAATCTTCTTTATCATGCTAAGAGGAGCAGGAAAAAGCAAAAAATTTCAGAATTGCACCTTGCAATGCGGAGAAATTACTGTTTGTGCATTTACAATATTCATTGATTTTTGCCATTGAAAAACATCATGTTATTCATATACCAGAAATGTTTGAAGCTACTGACTGAATGAAAGGAGCTGGCATCTCACTCTCTTTGAATCTTCTTTATCATGCTAAGAGGAGCAGGAAAAAGCAAAAAATTTCAGAATTGCACCTTCAATGCGGAGAAATTACTGTTTGTGCATTTACAATATTCATTGATTTTTGCCATTGAAAAACGTCCAGAAATGATTGAAGCTACTGACTGAATGAAAGGAGCTGGCATCTCACTCTCTTTGAATCTTCTTTATCATGCTAAGAGGAGCAGGAAAAAGCAAAAAATTTCAGAATTGCACCTTGCAATGCGGAGAAATTACTGTTTGTGCATTTACAATATTCATTAATTTTTGCCATTGAAAAACATCATGTTATTCATATACCAGAAATGATTGAAGCTACTGACTGAATGAAAGGAGCTGGCATCTCACTCTCTTTGAATCTTCTTTATCATGCTAAGAGGAGCAGGAAAAAGCAAAAAATTTCAGAATTGCACCTTGCAATGCGGAGAAATTACTGTTTGTGCATTTACAATATTCATAGATTTTTGCCATTGAAAAACATCATGTTATTCATATACCAGAAATGTTTGAAGCTACTGACTGAATGAAAGGAGCTGGCATCTCACTCTCTTTGAATCTTCTTTATCATACTAAGAGGAGCAGGAAAAAGCAAAAAATTTCAGAATTGCACCTTGCAATGCGGAGAAATTACTGTTTGTGCATTTACAATATTCATTGATTTTTGCCATTGAAAAACGTCCAGAAATGATTGAAGCTACTGACTGAATGAAAGGAGCTGGCATCTCACTCTCTTTGAATCTTCTTTATCATGCTAAGAGGAGCAGGAAAAAGCAAAAAATTTCAGAATTGCACCTTGCAATGCGGAGAAATTACTGTTTGTGCATTTACAATATTCATTGATTTTTGCCATTGAAAAACATCATGTTATTCATATACCAGAAATGTTTGAAGCTACTGACTGAATGAAAGGAGCTGGCATCTCACTCTCTTTGAATCTTCTTTATCATACTAAGAGGAGCAGGAAAAAGCAAAAAATTTCAGAATTGCACCTTCAATGCGGAGAAATTACTGTTTGTGCATTTACAATATTCATTGATTTTTGCCATTGAAAAACGTCCAGAAATGATTGAAGCTACTGACTGAATGAAAGGAGCTGGCATCTCACTCTCTTTGAATCTTCTTTATCATGCTAAGAGGAGCAGGAAAAAGCAAAAAATTTCAGAATTGCACCTTGCAATGCGGAGAAATTACTGTTTGTGCATTTACAATATTCTTTAATTTTTGCCATTGAAAAACATCATGTTATTCATATACCAGAAATGTTTGAAGCTACTGACTGAATGAAAGGAGCTGGCATCTCACTCTCTTTGAATCTTCTTTATCATACTAAGAGGAGCAGGAAAAAGCAAAAAATTTCAGAATTGCACCTTGCAATGCGGAGAAATTACTGTTTGTGCATTTACAATATTCATTGATTTTTGCCATTGAAAAACGTCCAGAAATGATTGAAGCTACTGACTGAATGAAAGGAGCTGGCATCTCACTCTCTTTGAATCTTCTTTATCATGCTAAGAGGAGCAGGAAAAAGCAAAAAATTTCAGAATTGCACCTTGCAATGCGGAGAAATTACTGTTTGTGCATTTACAATATTCATTGATTTTTGCCATTGAAAAACGTCCAGAAATGATTGAAGCTACTGACTGAATGAAAGGAGCTGGCATCTCACTCTCTTTGAATCTTCTTTATCATGCTAAGAGGAGCAGGAAAAAGCAAAAAATTTCAGAATTGCACCTTGCAATGCGGAGAAATTACTGTTTGTGCATTTACAATATTCATTGATTTTTGCCGCCAATGAAAAACATCATGTTATTCATATACCAGAAATGTTTGAAGCTACTGACTGAATGAAAGGAGCTGGCATCTCACTCTCTTTGAATCTTCTTTATCATGCTAAGAGGAGCAGGAAAAAGCAAAAAATTTCAGAATTGCACCTTGCAATGCGAAGAAATTACTGTTTGTGCATTTACAATATTCATTGATTTTTGCCATTGAAAAACATCATGTTATTCATATACCAGAAATGTTTGATGCTACTGACTGAATGAAAGGAGCTGGCATCTCACTCTCTTTGAATCTTCTTTATCATGCTAAGAGGAGCAGGAAAAAGCAAAAAATTTCAGAATTGCACCTTGCAATGCGGAGAAATTACTGTTTGTGCATTTACAATATTCATTGATTTTTGCCATTGAAAAACGTCCAGAAATGATTGAAGCTACTGACTGAATGAAAGGAGCTGGCATCTCACTCTCTTTGAATCTTCTTTATCATGCTAAGAGGAGCAGGAAAAAGCAAAAAATTTCAGAATTGCACCTTGCAATGCGGAGAAATTACTGTTTGTGCATTTACAATATTCATTGATTTTTGCCATTGAAAAACATCCAGAAATGATTGAAGCTACTGA
The DNA here is from genome assembly GCF_046119375.1 of Phyllobates terribilis. NCBI lineage: Eukaryota > Metazoa > Chordata > Amphibia > Anura > Dendrobatidae > Phyllobates > Phyllobates terribilis. Next base: position 206,547 of record NW_027363852.1, read on the forward strand.
CTGAATGAAAGGAGCTGGCATCTCACTCTCTTTGAATCTTCTTTATCATGCTAAGAGGAGCAGGAAAAAGCAAAAAATTTCAGAATTGCACCTTGCAATGCGGAGAAATTACTGTTTGTGCATTTACAATATTCATTGATTTTTGCCATTGAAAAACGTCCAGAAATGATTGAAGCTACTGACTGAATGAAAGGAGCTGGCATCTCAGTCTCTTTGAATCTTCTTTATCATGCTAAGAGGAGCAGGAAAAAGCAAAAAATTTCAGAATTGCACCTTGCAATGCGGAGAAATTACTGTTTGTGCATCTACAATATTCATTGATTTTTGCCGTTGAAAAACGTCCAGAAATGATTGAAGCTACTGACTGAATGAAAGGAGCTGGCATCTCACTCTCTTTGAGTCTTCTTTACCATGCTAAGAGGAGCAGGAAAAAGCAAAAAATTTCAGAATTGCACCTTGCAATGCGGAGAAATTACTGTTTGTGCATTTACAATATTCATTGATTTTTGCCATTGAAAAACGTCCAGAAATGATTGAAGCTACTGACTGAATGAAAGGAGCTGGCATCTCACTCTCTTTGAATCTTCTTTATCATGCTAAGAGGAGCAGGAAAAAGCAAAAAATTTCAGAATTGCACCTTGCAATGCGGAGAAATTACTGTTTGTGCATTTACAATATTCATTGATTTTTGCCATTGAAAAACATCATGTTATTCATATACCAGAAATGATTGAAGCTACTGACTGAATGAAAGGAGCTGGCATCTCACTCTCTTTGAATCTTCTTTATCATGCTAAGAGGAGCAGGAAAAAGCAAAAAATTTCAGAATTGCACCTTGCAATGCGGAGAAATTACTGTTTGTGCATTTACAATATTCATTGATTTTTGCCATTGAAAAACGTCCAGAAATGATTGAAGCTACTGACTGAATGAAAGGAGCTGGCATCACTCTCTTTGAATCTTCTTTATCATGCTAAGAGGAGCAGGAAAAAGCAAAAAATTTCAGAATTGCACCTTGCAATGCGGAGAAATTACTGTTTGTGCATTTACAATATTCATTGATTTTTGCCATTGAAAAACGTCCAGAAATGATTGAAGCTACTGACTGAATGAAAGGAGCTCTCATCTCACTCTCTTTGAATCTTCTTTATCATGCTAAGAGGAGCAGGAAAAAGCAAAAAATTTCAGAATTGCACCTTGCAATGCGGAGAAATTACTGTTTGTGCATTTACAATATTCATTGATTTTTGCCATTGAAAAACATCATGTTATTCATATACCAGAAATGTTTGAAGCTACTGACTGAATGAAAGGAGCTGGCATCTCACTCTCTTTGAATCTTCTTTATCATGCTAAGAGGAGCAGGAAAAAGCAAAAAATTTCAGAATTGCACCTTGCAATGCGGAGAAATTACTGTTTGTGCATTTACAATATTCATTAATTTTTGCCATTGAAAAACATCATGTTATTCATATACCAGAAATGATTGAAGCTACTGACTGAATGAAAGGAGCTGGCATCTCACTCTCTTTGAATCTTCTTTATCATGCTAAGAGGAGCAGGAAAAAGCAAAAAATTTCAGAATTGCACCTTGCAATGCGGAGAAATTACTGTTTGTGCATTTACAATATTCATTGATTTTTGCCATTGAAAAACATCATGTTATTCATATACCAGAAATGTTTGAAGCTACTGACTGAATGAAAGGAGCTGGCATCTCACTCTCTTTGAATCTTCTTTATCATACTAAGAGGAGCAGGAAAAAGCAAAAAATTTCAGAATTGCACCTTGCAATGCGGAGAAATTACTGTTTGTGCATTTACAATATTCATTTATTTTTGCCTTTGAAAAACGTCCAGAAATGATTGAAGCAACTGACTGAATGAAAGGAGCTGGCATCTCACTCTCTTTGAATCTTCTTTATCATGCTAAGAGGAGCAGGAAAAAGCAAAAAATTTCAGAATTGCACCTTGCAATGCGGAGAAATTACTGTTTGTGCATTTACAATATTCATTGATTTTTGCCATTGAAAAACATCATGTTATTCATATACCAGAAATGTTTGAAGCTACTGACTGAATGAAAGGAGCTGGCATCTCACTCTCTTTGAATCTTCTTTATCATACTAAGAGGAGCAGGAAAAAGCAAAAAATTTCAGAATTGCACCTTCAATGCGGAGAAATTACTGTTTGTGCATTTACAATATTCATTGATTTTTGCCATTGAAAAACGTCCAGAAATGATTGAAGCTACTGACTGAATGAAAGGAGCTGGCATCTCACTCTCTTTGAATCTTCTTTATCATGCTAAGAGGAGCAGGAAAAAGCAAAAAATTTCAGAATTGCACCTTCAATGCGGAGAAATTACTGTTTGTGCATTTACAATATTCATTGATTTTTGCCATTGAAAAACGTCCAGAAATGATTGAAGCTACTGACTGAATGAAAGGAGCTGGCATCTCACTCTCTTTGAATCTTCTTTATCATGCTAAGAGGAGCAGGAAAAAGCAAAAAATTTCAGAATTGCACCTTGCAATGCGGAGAAATTACTGTTTGTGCATTTACAATATTCATTAATTTTTGCCATTGAAAAACATCATGTTATTCATATACCAGAAATGATTGAAGCTACTGACTGAATGAAAGGAGCTGGCATCTCACTCTCTTTGAATCTTCTTTATCATGCTAAGAGGAGCAGGAAAAAGCAAAAAATTTCAGAATTGCACCTTCAATGCGGAGAAATTACTGTTTGTGCATTTACAATATTCATTGATTTTTGCCATTGAAAAACGTCCAGAAATGATTGAAGCTACTGACTGAATGAAAGGAGCTGGCATCTCACTCTCTTTGAATCTTCTTTATCATGCTAAGAGGAGCAGGAAAAAGCAAAAAATTTCAGAATTGCACCTTGCAATGCGGAGAAATTACTGTTTGTGCATTTACAATATTCATTAATTTTTGCCATTGAAAAACATCATGTTATTCATATACCAGAAATGATTGAAGCTACTGACTGAATGAAAGGAGCTGGCATCTCACTCTCTTTGAATCTTCTTTATCATGCTAAGAGGAGCAGGAAAAAGCAAAAAATTTCAGAATTGCACCTTGCAATGCGGAGAAATTACTGTTTGTGCATTTACAATATTCATTGATTTTTGCCATTGAAAAACATCATGTTATTCATATACCAGAAATGTTTGAAGCTACTGACTGAATGAAAGGAGCTGGCATCTCACTCTCTTTGAATCTTCTTTATCATACTAAGAGGAGCAGGAAAAAGCAAAAAATTTCAGAATTGCATCTTGCAATGCGGAGAAATTACTGTTTGTGCATTTACAATATTCATTTATTTTTGCCTTTGAAAAACGTCCAGAAATGATTGAAGCTACTGACTGAATGAAAGGAGCTGGCATCTCACTCTCTTTGAATCTTCTTTATCATGCTAAGAGGAGCAGGAAAAAGCAAAAAATTTCAGAATTGCACCTTGCAATGCGGAGAAATTACTGTTTGTGCATTTACAATATTCATTGATTTTTGCCATTGAAAAACATCATGTTATTCATATACCAGAAATGTTTGAAGCTACTGACTGAATGAAAGGAGCTGGCATCTCACTCTCTTTGAATCTTCTTTATCATACTAAGAGGAGCAGGAAAAAGCAAAAAATTTCAGAATTGCACCTTCAATGCGGAGAAATTACTGTTTGTGCATTTACAATATTCATTGATTTTTGCCATTGAAAAACGTCCAGAAATGATTGAAGCTACTGACTGAATGAAAGGAGCTGGCATCTCACTCTCTTTGAATCTTCTTTATCATGCTAAGAGGAGCAGGAAAAAGCAAAAAATTTCAGAATTGCACCTTGCAATGCGGAGAAATTACTGTTTGTGCATTTACAATATTCATTGATTTTTGCCATTGAAAAACGTCCAGAAATGATTGAAGCTACTGACTGAATGAAAGGAGCTGGCATCTCACTCTCTTTGAATCTTCTTTATCATGCTAAGAGGAGCAGGAAAAAGCAAAAAATTTCAGAATTGCACCTTGCAATGCGGAGAAATTACTGTTTGTGCATTTACAATATTCATTGATTTTTGCCATTGAAAAACATCATGTTATTCATATACCAGAAATGATTGAAGCTACTGACTGAATGAAAGGAGCTGGCATCTCACTCTCTTTGAATCTTCTTTATCATGCTAAGAGGAGCAGGAAAAAGCAAAAAATTTCAGAATTGCACCTTGCAATGCGGAGAAATTACTGTTTGTGCATTTACAATATTCATTGATTTTTGCCATTGAAAAACGTCCAGAAATGATTGAAGCTACTGACTGAATGAAAGGAGCTGGCATCTCACTCTCTTTGAATCTTCTTTATCATGCTAAGAGGAGCAGGAAAAAGCAAAAAATTTCAGAATTGCACCTTGCAATGCGGAGAAATTACTGTTTGTGCATTTACAATATTCATTGATTTTTGCCTTTGAAAAACGTCCAGAAATGATTGAAGCTACTGACTGAATGAAAGGAGCTCTCATCTCACTCTCTTTGAATCTTCTTTATCATGCTAAGAGGAGCAGGAAAAAGCAAAAAATTTCAGAATTGCACCTTGCAATGCGGAGAAATTACTGTTTGTGCATTTACAATATTCATTGATTTTTGCCATTGAAAAACATCATGTTATTCATATACCAGAAATGTTTGAAGCTACTGACTGAATGAAAGGAGCTGGCATCTCACTCTCTTTGAATCTTCTTTATCATACTAAGAGGAGCAGGAAAAAGCAAAAAATTTCAGAATTGCACCTTGCAATGCGGAGAAATTACTGTTTGTGCATTTACAATATTCATTGATTTTTGCCATTGAAAAACGTCCAGAAATGATTGAAGCTACTGACTGAATGAAAGGAGCTGGCATCTCACTCTCTTTGAATCTTCTTTATCATGCTAAGAGGAGCAGGAAAAAGCAAAAAATTTCAGAATTGCACCTTGCAATGCGGAGAAATTACTGTTTGTGCATTTACAATATTCATTGATTTTTGCCATTGAAAAACATCATGTTATTCATATATCAGAAATGTTTGAAGCTACTGACTGAATGAAAGGAGCTGGCATCTCACTCTCTTTGAATCTTCTTTATCATACTAAGAGGAGCAGGAAAAAGCAAAAAATTTCAGAATTGCACCTTCAATGCGGAGAAATTACTGTTTGTGCATTTACAATATTCATTGATTTTTGCCATTGAAAAACGTCCAGAAATGATTGAAGCTACTGACTGAATGAAAGGAGCTGGCATCTCACTCTCTTTGAATCTTCTTTATCATGCTAAGAGGAGCAGGAAAAAGCAAAAAATTTCAGAATTGCACCTTGCAATGCGGAGAAATTACTGTTTGTGCATTTACAATATTCATTAATTTTTGCCATTGAAAAACATCATGTTATTCATATACCAGAAATGTTTGAAGCTACTGACTGAATGAAAGGAGCTGGCATCTCACTCTCTTTGAATCTTCTTTATCATACTAAGAGGAGCAGGAAAAAGCAAAAAATTTCAGAATTGCACCTTGCAATGCGGAGAAATTACTGTTTGTGCATTTACAATATTCATTGATTTTTGCCATTGAAAAACGTCCAGAAATGATTGAAGCTACTGACTGAATGAAAGGAGCTGGCATCTCACTCTCTTTGAATCTTCTTTATCATGCTAAGAGGAGCAGGAAAAAGCAAAAAATTTCAGAATTGCACCTTGCAATGCGGAGAAATTACTGTTTGTGCATTTACAATATTCATTGATTTTTGCCATTGAAAAACGTCCAGAAATGATTGAAGCTACTGACTGAATGAAAGGAGCTGGCATCTCACTCTCTTTGAATCTTCTTTATCATGCTAAGAGGAGCAGGAAAAAGCAAAAAATTTCAGAATTGCACCTTGCAATGCGGAGAAATTACTGTTTGTGCATTTACAATATTCATTGATTTTTGCCGCCAATGAAAAACATCATGTTATTCATATACCAGAAATGATTGAAGCTACTGACTGAATGAAAGGAGCTGGCATCTCACTCTCTTTGAATCTTCTTTATCATGCTAAGAGGAGCAGGAAAAAGCAAAAAATTTCAGAATTGCATCTTGCAATGCGAAGAAATTACTGTTTGTGCATTTACAATATTCATTGATTTTTGCCATTGAAAAACATCATGTTATTCATATACCAGAAATGTTTGATGCTACTGACTGAATGAAAGGAGCTGGCATCTCACTCTCTTTGAATCTTCTTTATCATGCTAAGAGGAGCAGGAAAAAGCAAAAAATTTCAGAATTGCACCTTGCAATGCGGAGAAATTACTGTTTGTGCATTTACAATATTCATTGATTTTTGCCATTGAAAAACATCCAGAAATGATTGAAGCTACTGACTGAATGAAAGGAGCTGGCATCTCACTCTCTTTGAATCTTCTTTATCATGCTAAGAGGAGCAGGAAAAAGCAAAAAATTTCAGAATTGCACCTTGCAATGCGGAGAAATTACTGTTTGTGCATTTACAATATTCATTGATTTTTGCCATTGAAAAACGTCCAGAAATGATTGAAGCTACTGACTGAATGAAAGGAGCTGGCATCTCAGTCTCTTTGAATCTTCTTTATCATGCTAAGAGGAGCAGGAAAAAGCAAAAAATTTCAGAATTGCACCTTGCAATGCGGAGAAATTACTGTTTGTGCATCTACAATATTCATTGATTTTTGCCGTTGAAAAACGTCCAGAAATGATTGAAGCTACTGACTGAATGAAAGGAGCTGGCATCTCACTCTCTTTGAGTCTTCTTTACCATGCTAAGAGGAGCAGGAAAAAGCAAAAAATTTCAGAATTGCACCTTGCAATGCGGAGAAATTACTGTTTGTGCATTTACAATATTCATTGATTTTTGCCATTGAAAAACGTCCAGAAATGATTGAAGCTACTGACTGAATGAAAGGAGCTGGCATCTCACTCTCTTTGAATCTTCTTTATCATGCTAAGAGGAGCAGGAAAAAGCAAAAAATTTCAGAATTGCACCTTGCAATGAGGAGAAATTACTGTTTGTGCATTTACAATATTCATTGATTTTTGCCATTGAAAAACATCATGTTATTCATATACCAGAAATGATTGAAGCTACTGACTGAATGAAAGGAGCTGGCATCTCACTCTCTTTGAATCTTCTTTATCATGCTAAGAGGAGCAGGAAAAAGCAAAAAATTTCAGAATTGCACCTTGCAATGCGGAGAAATTACTGTTTGTGCATTTACAATATTCATTGATTTTTGCCATTGAAAAACGTCCAGAAATGATTGAAGCTACTGACTGAATGAAAGGAGCTGGCATCTCACTCTCTTTGAATCTTCTTTATCATGCTAAGAGGAGCAGGAAAAAGCAAAAAATTTCAGAATTGCACCTTGCAATGCGGAGAAATTACTGTTTGTGCATTTACAATATTCATTGATTTTTGCCATTGAAAAACGTCCAGAAATGATTGAAGCTACTGACTGAATGAAAGGAGCTCTCATCTCACTCTCTTTGAATCTTCTTTATCATGCTAAGAGGAGCAGGAAAAAGCAAAAAATTTCAGAATTGCACCTTGCAATGCGGAGAAATTACTGTTTGTGCATTTACAATATTCATTGATTTTTGCCATTGAAAAACGTCCAGAAATGATTGAAGCTACTGACTGAATGAAAGGAGCTGGCATCTCAGTCTCTTTGAATCTTCTTTATCATGCTAAGAGGAGCAGGAAAAAGCAAAAAATTTCAGAATTGCACCTTGCAATGCGGAGAAATTACTGTTTGTGCATCTACAATATTCATTGATTTTTGCCGTTGAAAAACGTCCAGAAATGATTGAAGCTACTGACTGAATGAAAGGAGCTGGCATCTCACTCTCTTTGAGTCTTCTTTACCATGCTAAGAGGAGCAGGAAAAAGCAAAAAATTTCAGAATTGCACCTTGCAATGCGGAGAAATTACTGTTTGTGCATTTACAATATTCATTGATTTTTGCCATTGAAAAACATCATGTTATTCATATACCAGAAATGTTTGAAGCTACTGACTGAATGAAAGGAGCTGGCATCTCACTCTCTTTGAATCTTCTTTATCATGCTAAGAGGAGCAGGAAAAAGCAAAAAATTTCAGAATTGCACCTTGCAATGCGGAGAAATTACTGTTTGTGCATTTACAATATTCATTAATTTTTGCCTTTGAAAAACATCATGTTATTCATATACCAGAAATGATTGAAGCTACTGACTGAATGAAAGGAGCTGGCATCTCACTATCTTTGAATCTTCTTTATCATGCTAAGAGGAGCAGGAAAAAGCAAAAAATTTCAGAATTGCACCTTGCAATGCGGAGAAATTACTGTTTGTGCATTTACAATATTCATTGATTTTTGCCATTGAAAAACATCATGTTATTCATATACCAGAAATGTTTGAAGCTACTGACTGAATGAAAGGAGCTGGCATCTCACTCTCTTTGAATCTTCTTTATCATACTAAGAGGAGCAGGAAAAAGCAAAAAATTTCAGAATTGCACCTTGCAATGCGGAGAAATTACTGTTTGTGCATTTACAATATTCATTTATTTTTGCCTTTGAAAAACGTCCAGAAATGATTGAAGCAACTGACTGAATGAAAGGAGCTGGCATCTCACTCTCTTTGAATCTTCTTTATCATGCTAAGAGGAGCAGGAAAAAGCAAAAAATTTCAGAATTGCACCTTGCAATGCGGAGAAATTACTGTTTGTGCATTTACAATATTCATTGATTTTTGCCATTGAAAAACATCATGTTATTCATATACCAGAAATGTTTGAAGCTACTGACTGAATGAAAGGAGCTGGCATCTCACTCTCTTTGAATCTTCTTTATCATACTAAGAGGAGCAGGAAAAAGCAAAAAATTTCAGAATTGCACCTTCAATGCGGAGAAATTACTGTTTGTGCATTTACAATATTCATTGATTTTTGCCATTGAAAAACGTCCAGAAATGATTGAAGCTACTGACTGAATGAAAGGAGCTGGCATCTCACTCTCTTTGAATCTTCTTTATCATGCTAAGAGGAGCAGGAAAAAGCAAAAAATTTCAGAATTGCACCTTCAATGCGGAGAAATTACTGTTTGTGCATTTACAATATTCATTGATTTTTGCCATTGAAAAACGTCCAGAAATGATTGAAGCTACTGACTGAATGAAAGGAGCTGGCATCTCACTCTCTTTGAATCTTCTTTATCATGCTAAGAGGAGCAGGAAAAAGCAAAAAATTTCAGAATTGCACCTTGCAATGCGGAGAAATTACTGTTTGTGCATTTACAATATTCATTAATTTTTGCCATTGAAAAACATCATGTTATTCATATACCAGAAATGATTGAAGCTACTGACTGAATGAAAGGAGCTGGCATCTCACTCTCTTTGAATCTTCTTTATCATGCTAAGAGGAGCAGGAAAAAGCAAAAAATTTCAGAATTGCACCTTGCAATGCGGAGAAATTACTGTTTGTGCATTTACAATATTCATTGATTTTTGCCATTGAAAAACATCATGTTATTCATATACCAGAAATGTTTGAAGCTACTGACTGAATGAAAGGAGCTGGCATCTCACTCTCTTTGAATCTTCTTTATCATACTAAGAGGAGCAGGAAAAAGCAAAAAATTTCAGAATTGCACCTTGCAATGCGGAGAAATTACTGTTTGTGCATTTACAATATTCATTTATTTTTGCCTTTGAAAAACGTCCAGAAATGATTGAAGCTACTGACTGAATGAAAGGAGCTGGCATCTCACTCTCTTTGAATCTTCTTTATCATGCTAAGAGGAGCAGGAAAAAGCAAAAAATTTCAGAATTGCACCTTGCAATGCGGAGAAATTACTGTTTGTGCATTTACAATATTCATTGATTTTTGCCATTGAAAAACATCATGTTATTCATATACCAGAAATGTTTGAAGCTACTGACTGAATGAAAGGAGCTGGCATCTCACTCTCTTTGAATCTTCTTTATCATACTAAGAGGAGCAGGAAAAAGCAAAAAATTTCAGAATTGCACCTTCAATGCGGAGAAATTACTGTTTGTGCATTTACAATATTCATTGATTTTTGCCATTGAAAAACGTCCAGAAATGATTGAAGCTACTGACTGAATGAAAGGAGCTGGCATCTCACTCTCTTTGAATCTTCTTTATCATGCTAAGAGGAGCAGGAAAAAGCAAAAAATTTCAGAATTGCACCTTGCAATGCGGAGAAATTACTGTTTGTGCATTTACAATATTCATTAATTTTTGCCATTGAAAAACATCATGTTATTCATATACCAGAAATGATTGAAGCTACTGACTGAATGAAAGGAGCTGGCATCTCACTCTCTTTGAATCTTCTTTATCATGCTAAGAGGAGCAGGAAAAAGCAAAAAATTTCAGAATTGCTCCTTGCAATGCGGAGAAATTACTGTTTGTGCATTTACAATATTCATTGATTTTTGCCATTGAAAAACATCATGTTATTCATATACCAGAAATGTTTGAAGCTACTGACTGAATGAAAGGAGCTGGCATCTCACTCTCTTTGAATCTTCTTTATCATACTAAGAGGAGCAGGAAAAAGCAAAAAATTTCAGAATTGCACCTTGCAATGCGGAGAAATTACTGTTTGTGCATTTACAATATTCATTGATTTTTGCCATTGAAAAACGTCCAGAAATGATTGAAGCTACTGACTGAATGAAAGGAGCTGGCATCTCACTCTCTTTGAATCTTCTTTATCATGCTAAGAGGAGCAGGAAAAAGCAAAAAATTTCAGAATTGAACCTTGCAATGCGGAGAAATTACTGTTTGTGCATTTACAATATTCATTGATTTTTGCCATTGGAAAACGTCCAGAAATGATTGAAGCTACTGACTGAATGAAAGGAGCTGGCATCTCACTCTCTTTGAATCTTCTTTATCATGCTAAGAGGAGCAGGAAAAAGCAAAAAATTTCAGAATTGCACCTTGCAATGCGGAGAAATTACTGTTTGTGCATTTACAATATTCATTGATTTTTGCCGCCATTGAAAAACATCATGTTATTCATATACCAGAAATGTTTGAAGCTACTGACTGAATGAAAGGAGCTGGCATCTCACTCTCTTTGAATCTTCTTTATCATGCTAAGAGGAGCAGGAAAAAGCAAAAAATTTCAGAATTGCACCTTGCAATGCGAAGAAATTACTGTTTGTGCATTTACAATATTCATTGATTTTTGCCATTGAAAAACATCATGTTATTCATATACCAGAAATGTTTGATGCTACTGACTGAATGAAAGGAGCTGGCATCTCACTCTCTTTGAATCTTCTTTATCATGCTAAGAGGAGCAGGAAAAAGCAAAAAATTTCAGAATTGCACCTTGCAATGCGGAGAAATTACTGTTTGTGCATTTACAATATTCATTGATTTTTGCCATTGAAAAACGTCCAGAAATGATTGAAGCTACTGACTGAATGAAAGGAGCTGGCATCTCACTCTCTTTGAATCTTCTTTATCATGCTAAGAGGAGCAGGAAAAAGCAAAAAATTTCAGAATTGCACCTTGCAATGCGGAGAAATTACTGTTTGTGCATTTACAATATTCATTGATTTTTGCCATTGAAAAACATCCAGAAATGATTGAAGCTACTGACTGAATGAAAGGAGCTGGCATCTCACTCTCTTTGAATCTTCTTTATCATGCTAAGAGGAGCAGGAAAAAGCAAAAAATTTCAGAATTGCACCTTGCAATGCGGAGAAATTACTGTTTGTGCATTTACAATATTCATTGATTTTTGCCATTGAAAAACGTCCAGAAATGATTGAAGCTACTGACTGAATGAAAGGAGCTGGCATCTCAGTCTCTTTGAATCTTCTTTATCATGCTAAGAGGAGCAGGAAAAAGCAAAAAATTTCAGAATTGCACCTTGCAATGCGGAGAAATTACTGTTTGTGCATCTACAATATTCATTGATTTTTGCCGTTGAAAAACGTCCAGAAATGATTGAAGCTACTGACTGAATGAAAGGAGCTGGCATCTCACTCTCTTTGAGTCTTCTTTACCATGCTAAGAGGAGCAGGAAAAAGCAAAAAATTTCAGAATTGCACCTTGCAATGCGGAGAAATTACTGTTTGTGCATTTACAATATTCATTGATTTTTGCCATTGAAAAACGTCCAGAAATGATTGAAGCTACTGACTGAATGAAAGGAGCTGGCATCTCACTCTCTTTGAATCTTCTTTATCATGCTAAGAGGAGCAGGAAAAAGCAAAAAATTTCAGAATTGCACCTTGCAATGCGGAGAAATTACTGTTTGTGCATTTACAATATTCATTGATTTTTGCCATTGAAAAACATCATGTTATTCATATACCAGAAATGATTGAAGCTACTGACTGAATGAAAGGAGCTGGCATCTCACTCTCTTTGAATCTTCTTTATCATGCTAAGAGGAGCAGGAAAAAGCAAAAAATTTCAGAATTGCACCTTGCAATGCGGAGAAATTACTGTTTGTGCATTTACAATATTCATTGATTTTTGCCATTGAAAAACGTCCAGAAATGATTGAAGCTACTGACTGAATGAAAGGAGCTGGCATCTCACTCTCTTTGAATCTTCTTTATCATGCTAAGAGGAGCAGGAAAAAGCAAAAAATTTCAGAATTGCACCTTGCAATGCGGAGAAATTACTGTTTGTGCATTTACAATATTCATTGATTTTTGCCATTGAAAAACGTCCAGAAATGATTGAAGCTACTGACTGAATGAAAGGAGCTCTCATCTCACTCTCTTTGAATCTTCTTTATCATGCTAAGAGGAGCAGGAAAAAGCAAAAAATTTCAGAATTGCACCTTGCAATGCGGAGAAATTACTGTTTGTGCATTTACAATATTCATTGATTTTTGCCATTGAAAAACATCATGTTATTCATATACCAGAAATGTTTGAAGCTACTGACTGAATGAAAGGAGCTGGCATCTCACTCTCTTTGAATCTTCTTTATCATGCTAAGAGGAGCAGGAAAAAGCAAAAAATTTCAGAATTGCACCTTCAATGCGGAGAAATTACTGTTTGTGCATTTACAATATTCATTGATTTTTGCCATTGAAAAACGTCCAGAAATGATTGAAGCTACTGACTGAATGAAAGGAGCTGGCATCTCACTCTCTTTGAATCTTCTTTATCATGCTAAGAGGAGCAGGAAAAAGCAAAAAATTTCAGAATTGCACCTTGCAATGCGGAGAAATTACTGTTTGTGCATTTACAATATTCATTGATTTTTGCCATTGAAAAACGTCCAGAAATGATTGAAGCTACTGACTGAATGAAAGGAGCTGGCATCTCACTCTCTTTGAATCTTCTTTATCATGCTAAGAGGAGCAGGAAAAAGCAAAAAATTTCAGAATTGCACCTTGCAATGCGGAGAAATTACTGTTTGTGCATTTACAATATTCATTGATTTTTGCCGCCATTGAAAAACATCATGTTATTCATATACCAGAAATGTTTGAAGCTACTGACTGAATGAAAGGAGCTGGCATCTCACTCTCTTTGAATCTTCTTTATCATGCTAAGAGGAGCAGGAAAAAGCAAAAAATTTCAGAATTGCACCTTGCAATGCGAAGAAATTACTCTTTGTGCATTTACAATATTCATTGATTTTTGCCATTGAAAAACATCATGTTATTCATATACCAGAAATGTTTGATGCTACTGACTGAATGAAAGGAGCTGGCATCTCACTCTCTTTGAATCTTCTTTATCATGCTAAGAGGAGCAGGAAAAAGCAAAAAATTTCAGAATTGCACCTTGCAATGCGGAGAAATTACTGTTTGTGCATTTACAATATTCATTGATTTTTGCCATTGAAAAACATCCAGAAATGATTGAAGCTACTGACTGAATGAAAGGAGCTGGCATCTCACTCTCTTTGAATCTTCTTTATCATGCTAAGAGGAGCAGGAAAAAGCAAAAAATTTCAGAATTGCACCTTGCAATGCGGAGAAATTACTGTTTGTGCATTTACAATATTCATTGATTTTTGCCATTGAAAAACGTCCAGAAATGATTGAAGCTACTGACTGAATGAAAGGAGCTGGCATCTCAGTCTCTTTGAATCTTCTTTATCATGCTAAGAGGAGCAGGAAAAAGCAAAAAATTTCAGAATTGCACCTTGCAATGCGGAGAAATTACTGTTTGTGCATCTACAATATTCATTGATTTTTGCCGTTGAAAAACGTCCAGAAATGATTGAAGCTACTGACTGAATGAAAGGAGCTGGCATCTCACTCTCTTTGAGTCTTCTTTACCATGCTAAGAGGAGCAGGAAAAAGCAAAAAATTTCAGAATTGCACCTTGCAATGCGGAGAAATTACTGTTTGTGCATTTACAATATTCATTGATTTTTGCCATTGAAAAACGTCCAGAAATGATTGAAGCTACTGACTGAATGAAAGGAGCTGGCATCTCACTCTCTTTGAATCTTCTTTATCATGCTAAGAGGAGCAGGAAAAAGCAAAAAATTTCAGAATTGCACCTTGCAATGCGGAGAAATTACTGTTTGTGCATTTACAATATTCATTGATTTTTGCCATTGAAAAACATCATGTTATTCATATACCAGAAATGATTGAAGCTACTGACTGAATGAAAGGAGCTGGCATCTCACTCTCTTTGAATCTTCTTTATCATGCTAAGAGGAGCAGGAAAAAGCAAAAAATTTCAGAATTGCACCTTGCAATGCGGAGAAATTACTGTTTGTGCATTTACAATATTCATTGATTTTTGCCATTGAAAAACGTCCAGAAATGATTGAAGCTACTGACTGAATGAAAGGAGCTGGCATCTCACTCTCTTTGAATCTTCTTTATCATGCTAAGAGGAGCAGGAAAAAGCAAAAAATTTCAGAATTGCACCTTGCAATGCGGAGAAATTACTGTTTGTGCATTTACAATATTCATTGATTTTTGCCATTGAAAAACGTCCAGAAATGATTGAAGCTACTGACTGAATGAAAGGAGCTCTCATCTCACTCTCTTTGAATCTTCTTTATCATGCTAAGAGGAGCAGGAAAAAGCAAAAAATTTCAGAATTGCACCTTGCAATGCGGAGAAATTACTGTTTGTGCATTTACAATATTCATTGATTTTTGCCATTGAAAAACATCATGTTATTCATATACCAGAAATGTTTGAAGCTACTGACTGAATGAAAGGAGCTGGCATCTCACTCTCTTTGAATCTTCTTTATCATGCTAAGAGGAGCAGGAAAAAGCAAAAAATTTCAGAATTGCACCTTCAATGCGGAGAAATTACTGTTTGTGCATTTACAATATTCATTGATTTTTGCCATTGAAAAACGTCCAGAAATGATTGAAGCTACTGACTGAATGAAAGGAGCTGGCATCTCACTCTCTTTGAATCTTCTTTATCATGCTAAGAGGAGCAGGAAAAAGCAAAAAATTTCAGAATTGCACCTTGCAGTGCGGAGAAATTACTGTTTGTGCATTTACAATATTCATTAATTTTTGCCATTGAAAAACATCATGTTATTCATATACCAGAAATGATTGAAGCTACTGACTGAATGAAAGGAGCTGGCATCTCACTCTCTTTGAATCTTCTTTATCATGCTAAGAGGAGCAGGAAAAAGCAAAAAATTTCAGAATTGCACCTTGCAATGCGGAGAAATTACTGTTTGTGCATTTACAATATTCATTGATTTTTGCCATTGAAAAACATCATGTTATTCATATACCAGAAATGTTTGAAGCTACTGACTGAATGAAAGGAGCTGGCATCTCACTCTCTTTGAATCTTCTTTATCATACTAAGAGGAGCAGGAAAAAGCAAAAAATTTCAGAATTGCACCTTGCAATGCGGAGAAATTACTGTTTGTGCATTTACAATATTCATTTATTTTTGCCTTTGAAAAACGTCCAGAAATGATTGAAGCTACTGACTGAATGAAAGGAGCTGGCATCTCACTCTCTTTGAATCTTCTTTATCATGCTAAGAGGAGCAGGAAAAAGCAAAAAATTTCAGAATTGCACCTTGCAATGCGGAGAAATTACTGTTTGTGCATTTACAATATTCATTGATTTTTGCCATTGAAAAACATCATGTTATTCATATACCAGAAATGTTTGAAGCTACTGACTGAATGAAAGGAGCTGGCATCTCACTCTCTTTGAATCTTCTTTATCATACTAAGAGGAGCAGGAAAAAGCAAAAAATTTCAGAATTGCACCTTGCAATGCGGAGAAATTACTGTTTGTGCATTTACAATATTCATTGATTTTTGCCATTGAAAAACGTCCAGAAATGATTGAAGCTACTGACTGAATGAAAGGAGCTGGCATCTCACTCTCTTTGAATCTTCTTTATCATGCTAAGAGGAGCAGGAAAAAGCAAAAAATTTCAGAATTGCACCTTGCAATGCGGAGAAATTACTGTTTGTGCATTTACAATATTCATTGATTTTTGCCATTGAAAAACGTCCAGAAATGATTGAAGCTACTGACTGAATGAAAGGAGCTGGCATCTCACTCTCTTTGAATCTTCTTTATCATGCTAAGAGGAGCAGGAAAAAGCAAAAAATTTCAGAATTGCACCTTGCAATGCGGAGAAATTACTGTTTGTGCATTTACAATATTCATTGATTTTTGCCGCCATTGAAAAACATCATGTTATTCATATACCAGAAATGTTTGAAGCTACTGACTGAATGAAAGGAGCTGGCATCTCACTCTCTTTGAATCTTTTTTATCATGCTAAGAGGAGCAGGAAAAAGCAAAAAATTTCAGAATTGCACCTTGCAATGCGAAGAAATTACTGTTTGTGCATTTACAATATTCATTGATTTTTGCCATTGAAAAACATCATGTTATTCATATACCAGAAATGTTTGATGCTACTGACTGAATGAAAGTAGCTGGCATCTCACTCTCTTTGAATCTTCTTTATCATGCTAAGAGGAGCAGGAAAAAGCAAAAAATTTCAGAATTGCACCTTGCAATGCGGAGAAATTACTGTTTGTGCATTTACAATATTCATTGATTTTTGCCTTTGAAAAACGTCCAGAAATGATTGAAGCTACTGACTGAATGAAAGGAGCTGGCATCTCACTCTCTTTGAATCTTCTTTATCATGCTAAGAGGAGCAGGAAAAAGCAAAAAATTTCAGAATTGCACCTTGCAATGCGGAGAAATTACTGTTTGTGCATTTACAATATTCATTGATTTTTGCCATTGAAAAACATCCAGAAATGATTGAAGCTACTGACTGAATGAAAGGAGCTGGCATCTCACTCTCTTTGAATCTTCTTTATCATGCTAAGAGGAGCAGGAAAAAGCAAAAAATTTCAGAATTGCACCTTGCAATGCGGAGAAATTACTGTTTGTGCATTTACAATATTCATTGATTTTTGCCATTGAAAAACGTCCAGAAATGATTGAAGCTACTGACTGAATGAAAGGAGCTGGCATCTCAGTCTCTTTGAATCTTCTTTATCATGCTAAGAGGAGCAGGAAAAAGCAAAAAATTTCAGAATTGCACCTTGCAATGCGGAGAAATTACTGTTTGTGCATCTACAATATTCATTGATTTTTGCCGTTGAAAAACGTCCAGAAATGATTGAAGCTACTGACTGAATGAAAGGAGCTGGCATCTCACTCTCTTTGAGTCTTCTTTACCATGCTAAGAGGAGCAGGAAAAAGCAAAAAATTTCAGAATTGCACCTTGCAATGCGGAGAAATTACTGTTTGTGCATTTACAATATTCATTGATTTTTGCCATTGAAAAACGTCCAGAAATGATTGAAGCTACTGACTGAATGAAAGGAGCTGGCATCTCACTCTCTTTGAATCTTCTTTATCATGCTAAGAGGAGCAGGAAAAAGCAAAAAATTTCAGAATTGAACCTTGCAATGCGGAGAAATTACTGTTTGTGCATTTACAATATTCATTGATTTTTGCCATTGAAAAACATCATGTTATTCATATACCAGAAATGATTGAAGCTACTGACTGAATGAAAGGAGCTGGCATCTCACTCTCTTTGAATCTTCTTTATCATGCTAAGAGGAGCAGGAAAAAGCAAAAAATTTCAGAATTGCACCTTGCAATGCGGAGAAATTACTGTTTGTGCATTTACAATATTCATTGATTTTTGTCATTGAAAAACGTCCAGAAATGATTGAAGCTACTGACTGAATGAAAGGAGCTGGCATCTCACTCTCTTTGAATCTTCTTTATCATGCTAAGAGGAGCAGGAAAAAGCAAAACATTTCAGAATTGCACCTTGCAATGCGGAGAAATTACTGTTTGTGCATTTACAATATTCATTTATTTTTGCCATTGAGAAACGTCCAGAAATGATTGAAGCTACTGACTGAATGAAAGGAGCTCTCATCTCACTCTCTTTGAATCTTCTTTATCATGCTAAGAGGAGCAGGAAAAAGCAAAAAATTTCAGAATTGCACCTTGCAATGCGGAGAAATTACTGTTTGTGCATTTACAATATTCATTGATTTTTGCCATTGAAAAACATCATGTTATTCATATACCAGAAATGTTTGAAGCTACTGACTGAATGAAAGGAGCTGGCATCTCACTCTCTTTGAATCTTCTTTATCATGCTAAGAGGAGCAGGAAAAAGCAAAAAATTTCAGAATTGCACCTTGCAATGCGGAGAAATTACTGTTTGTGCATTTACAATATTCATTGATTTTTGCCATTGAAAAACGTCCAGAAATGATTGAAGCTACTGACTGAATGAAAGGAGCTGGCATCTCACTCTCTTTGAATCTTCTTTATCATGCTAAGAGGAGCAGGAAAAAGCAAAACATTTCAGAATTGCACCTTGCAATGCGGAGAAATTACTGTTTGTGCATTTACAATATTCATTGATTTTTGCCATTGAAAAACGTCCAGAAATGATTGAAGCTACTGACTGAATGAAAGGAGCTCTCATCTCACTCTCTTTGAATCTTCTTTATCATGCTAAGAGGAGCAGGAAAAAGCAAAAAATTTCAGAATTGCACCTTGCAATGCGGAGAAATTACTGTTTGTGCATTTACAATATTCATTGATTTTTGCCATTGAAAAACATCATGTTATTCATATACCAGAAATGTTTGAAGCTACTGACTGAATGAAAGGAGCTGGCATCTCACTCTCTTTGAATCTTCTTTATCATGCTAAGAGGAGCAGGAAAAAGCAAAAAATTTCAGAATTGCACCTTCAATGCGGAGAAATTACTGTTTGTGCATTTACAATATTCATTGATTTTTGCCATTGAAAAACGTCCAGAAATGATTGAAGCTACTGACTGAATGAAAGGAGCTGGCATCTCACTCTCTTTGAATCTTCTTTATCATGCTAAGAGGAGCAGGAAAAAGCAAAAAATTTCAGAATTGCACCTTGCAATGCGGAGAAATTACTGTTTGTGCATTTACAATATTCATTGATTTTTGCCATTGAAAAACGTCCAGAAATGATTGAAGCTACTGACTGAATGAAAGGAGCTGGCATCTCACTCTCTTTGAATCTTCTTTATCATGCTAAGAGGAGCAGGAAAAAGCAAAAAATTTCAGAATTGCACCTTGCAATGCGGAGAAATTACTGTTTGTGCATTTACAATATTCATTGATTTTTGCCATTGAAAAACATCATGTTATTCATATACCAGAAATGTTTGAAGCTACTGACTGAATGAAAGGAGCTGGCATCTCACTCTCTTTGAATCTTCTTTATCATGCTAAGAGGAGCAGGAAAAAGCAAAAAATTTCAGAATTGCACCTTGCAATGCGAAGAAATTACTGTTTGTGCATTTACAATATTCATTGATTTTTGCCATTGAAAAACATCATGTTATTCATATACCAGAAATGTTTGAAGCTACTGACTGAATGAAAGGAGCTGGCATCTCACTCTCTTTGAATCTTCTTTATCATGCTAAGAGGAGCAGGAAAAAGCAAAAAATTTCAGAATTGCACCTTGCAATGCGGAGAAATTACTGTTTGTGCATTTACAATATTCATTGATTTTTGCCATTGAAAAACGTCCAGAAATGATTGAAGCTACTGACTGAATGAAAGGAGCTGGCATCTCACTCTCTTTGAATCTTCTTTATCATGCTAAGAGGAGCAGGAAAAAGCAAAAAAATTCAGAATTGCACCTTGCAATGCGGAGAAATTACTGTTTGTGCATTTACAATATTCATTGATTTTTGCCATTGAAAAACATCATGTTATTCATATACCAGAAATGATTGAAGCTACTGACTGAATGAAAGGAGCTGGCATCTCACGCTCTTTGAATCTTCTTTTTCATGCTAAGAGGAGCAGGAAAAAGCAAAACATTTCAGAATTGCACCTTGCAATGCGGAGAAATTACTGTTTGTGCATTTACAATATTCATTGATTTTTGCCATTGAAAAACATCATGTTATTCATATACCAGAAATGTTTGAAGCTACTGACTGAATGAAAGGAGCTGGCATCTCACTCTATTTGAATCTTCTTTATCATGCTAAGAGGAGCAGGAAAAAGCAAAAAATTTCAGAATTGCACCTTGCAATGCGGAGAAATTACTGTTTGTGCATTTACAATATTCATTGATTTTTGCCATTGAAAAATGTCCAGAAATGATTGAAGCTACTGACTGAAAGGAGCTGGCATCTCACTCTCTTTGAATCTTCTTTATCATGCTAAGAGGAGCAGGAAAAAGCAAAAAATTTCAGAATTGCACCTTGCAATGCGGAGAAATTACTGTTTGTGCATTTACAATATTCATTGATTTTTGCCATTGAAAAACGTCCAGAAATGATTGAAGCTACTGACTGAATGAAAGGAGCTGGCATCTCACTCTCTTTGAATCTTCTTTATCATGCTAAGAGGAGCAGGAAAAAGCAAAAAAATTCAGAATTGCACCTTGCAATGCGGAGAAATTACTGTTTGTGCATTTACAATATTCATTGATTTTTGCCATTGAAAAACATCATGTTATTCATATACCAGAAATGATTGAAGCTACTGACTGAATGAAAGGATCTGGCATCTCACGCTCTTTGAATCTTCTTTTTCATGCTAAGAGGAGCAGGAAAAAGCAAAACATTTCAGAATTGCACCTTGCAATGCGGAGAAATTACTGTTTGTGCATTTACAATATTCATTGATTTTTGCCATTGAAAAACGTCCAGAAATGATTGAAGCTACTGACTGAATGAAAGGAGCTGGCATCTCACTCTCTTTGAATCTTCTTTATCATGCTAAGAGGAGCAGGAAAAAGCAAAAAATTTCAGAATTGCACCTTGCAATGCGGAGAAATTACTGCTTGTGCATTTACAATATTCATTGATTTTTGCCATTGAAAAACGTCCAGAAATGATTAAAGCTACTGACTGAATGAAAGGAGCTGGCATCTCACTCTCTTTGAATCTTCTTTATCATGCTAAGAGGAGCAGGAAAAAGCAAAAAATTTCAGAATTGCACCTTGCAATGCGGAGAAATTACTGTTTGTGCATTTACAATATTCATTGATTTTTGCCATTGAAAAACATCATGTTATTCATATACCAGAAATGATTGAAGCTACTGACTGAATGAAAGGAGCTGGCATCTCACTCTCTTTGAATCTTCTTTATCATGCTAAGAGGAGCAGGAAAAAGCAAAAAATTTCAGAATTGCACCTTGCAATGCGGAGAAATTACTGTTTGTGCATTTACAATATTCATTGATTTTTGCCATTGAAAAACGTCCAGAAATGATTGAAGCTACTGACTGAATGAAAGGAGCTGGCATCTCACTCTCTTTGAATCTTCTTTATCATGCTAAGAGGAGCAGGAAAAAGCAAAACATTTCAGAATTGCACCTTGCAATGCGGAGAAATTACTGTTTGTGCATTTACAATATTCATTGATTTTTGCCATTGAAAAACGTCCAGAAATGATTGAAGCTACTGACTGAATGAAAGGAGCTCTCATCTCACTCTCTTTGAATCTTCTTTATCATGCTAAGAGGAGCAGGAAAAAGCAAAAAATTTCAGAATTGCACCTTGCAATGCGGAGAAATTACTGTTTGTGCATTTACAATATTCATTGATTTTTGCCATTGAAAAACATCATGTTATTCATATACCAGAAATGTTTGAAGCTACTGACTGAATGAAAGGAGCTGGCATCTCACTCTCTTTGAATCTTCTTTATCATGCTAAGAGGAGCAGGAAAAAGCAAAAAATTTCAGAATTGCACCTTCAATGCGGAGAAATTACTGTTTGTGCATTTACAATATTCATTGATTTTTGCCATTGAAAAACATCCAGAAATGATTGAAGCTACTGACTGAATGAAAGGAGCTGGCATCTCACTCTCTTTGAATCTTCTTTATCATGCTAAGAGGAGCAGGAAAAAGCAAAAAATTTCAGAATTGCACCTTGCAATGCGGAGAAATTACTGTTTGTGCATTTACAATATTCATTGATTTTTGCCATTGAAAAACGTCCAGAAATGATTGAAGCTACTGACTGAATGAAAGGAGCTGGCATCTCACTCTCTTTGAATCTTCTTTATCATGCTAAGAGGAGCAGGAAAAAGCAAAAAATTTCAGAATTGCACCTTGCAATGCGGAGAAATTACTGTTTGTGCATTTACAATATTCATTGATTTTTGCCATTGAAAAACATCATGTTATTCATATACCAGAAATGTTTGAAGCTACTGACTGAATGAAAGGAGCTGGCATCTCACTCTCTTTGAATCTTCTTTATCATGCTAAGAGGAGCAGGAAAAAGCAAAAAATTTCAGAATTGCACCTTGCAATGCGAAGAAATTACTGTTTGTGCATTTACAATATTCATTGATTTTTGCCATTGAAAAACATCATGTTATTCATATACCAGAAATGTTTGAAGCTACTGACTGAATGAAAGGAGCTGGCATCTCACTCTCTTTGAATCTTCTTTATCATGCTAAGAGGAGCAGGAAAAAGCAAAAAATTTCAGAATTGCACCTTGCAATGCGGAGAAATTACTGTTTGTGCATTTACAATATTCATTGATTTTTGCCATTGAAAAACGTCCAGAAATGATTGAAGCTACTGACTGAATGAAAGGAGCTGGCATCTCACTCTCTTTGAATCTTCTTTATCATGCTAAGAGGAGCAGGAAAAAGCAAAAAAATTCAGAATTGCACCTTGCAATGCGGAGAAATTACTGTTTGTGCATTTACAATATTCATTGATTTTTGCCATTGAAAAACATCATGTTATTCATATACCAGAAATGATTGAAGCTACTGACTGAATGAAAGGAGCTGGCATCTCACGCTCTTTGAATCTTCTTTTTCATGCTAAGAGGAGCAGGAAAAAGCAAAACATTTCAGAATTGCACCTTGCAATGCGGAGAAATTACTGTTTGTGCATTTACAATATTCATTGATTTTTGCCATTGAAAAACATCATGTTATTCATATACCAGAAATGTTTGAAGCTACTGACTGAATGAAAGGAGCTGGCATCTCACTCTATTTGAATCTTCTTTATCATGCTAAGAGGAGCAGGAAAAAGCAAAAAATTTCAGAATTGCACCTTGCAATGCGGAGAAATTACTGTTTGTGCATTTACAATATTCATTGATTTTTGCCATTGAAAAATGTCCAGAAATGATTGAAGCTACTGACTGAAAGGAGCTGGCATCTCACTCTCTTTGAATCTTCTTTATCATGCTAAGAGGAGCAGGAAAAAGCAAAAAATTTCAGAATTGCACCTTGCAATGCGGAGAAATTACTGTTTGTGCATTTACAATATTCATTGATTTTTGCCATTGAAAAACGTCCAGAAATGATTGAAGCTACTGACTGAATGAAAGGAGCTGGCATCTCACTCTCTTTGAATCTTCTTTATCATGCTAAGAGGAGCAGGAAAAAGCAAAAAAATTCAGAATTGCACCTTGCAATGCGGAGAAATTACTGTTTGTGCATTTACAATATTCATTGATTTTTGCCATTGAAAAACATCATGTTATTCATATACCAGAAATGATTGAAGCTACTGACTGAATGAAAGGATCTGGCATCTCACGCTCTTTGAATCTTCTTTTTCATGCTAAGAGGAGCAGGAAAAAGCAAAACATTTCAGAATTGCACCTTGCAATGCGGAGAAATTACTGTTTGTGCATTTACAATATTCATTGATTTTTGCCATTGAAAAACGTCCAGAAATGATTGAAGCTACTGACTGAATGAAAGGAGCTGGCATCTCACTCTCTTTGAATCTTCTTTATCATGCTAAGAGGAGCAGGAAAAAGCAAAAAATTTCAGAATTGCACCTTGCAATGCGGAGAAATTACTGCTTGTGCATTTACAATATTCATTGATTTTTGCCATTGAAAAACGTCCAGAAATGATTAAAGCTACTGACTGAATGAAAGGAGCTGGCATCTCACTCTCTTTGAATCTTCTTTATCATGCTAAGAGGAGCAGGAAAAAGCAAAAAATTTCAGAATTGCACCTTGCAATGCGGAGAAATTACTGTTTGTGCATTTACAATATTCATTGATTTTTGCCATTGAAAAACGTCCAGAAATGATTGAAGCTACTGACTGAATGAAAGGAGCTCTCATCTCACTCTCTTTGAATCTTCTTTATCATGCTAAGAGGAGCAGGAAAAAGCAAAAAATTTCAGAATTGCACCTTGCAATGCGGAGAAATTACTGTTTGTGCATTTACAATATTCATTGATTTTTGCCATTGAAAAACATCATGTTATTCATATACCAGAAATGTTTGAAGCTACTGACTGAATGAAAGGAGCTGGCATCTCACTCTCTTTGAATCTTCTTTATCATGCTAAGAGGAGCAGGAAAAAGCAAAAAATTTCAGAATTGCACCTTCAATGCGGAGAAATTACTGTTTGTGCATTTACAATATTCATTGATTTTTGCCATTGAAAAACGTCCAGAAATGATTGAAGCTACTGACTGAATGAAAGGAGCTGGCATCTCACTCTCTTTGAATCTTCTTTATCATGCTAAGAGGAGCAGGAAAAAGCAAAAAATTTCAGAATTGCACCTTGCAATGCGGAGAAATTACTGTTTGTGCATTTACAATATTCATTAATTTTTGCCATTGAAAAACATCATGTTATTCATATACCAGAAATGATTGAAGCTACTGACTGAATGAAAGGAGCTGGCATCTCACTCTCTTTGAATCTTCTTTATCATGCTAAGAGGAGCAGGAAAAAGCAAAAAATTTCAGAATTGCACCTTGCAATGCGGAGAAATTACTGTTTGTGCATTTACAATATTCATAGATTTTTGCCATTGAAAAACATCATGTTATTCATATACCAGAAATGTTTGAAGCTACTGACTGAATGAAAGGAGCTGGCATCTCACTCTCTTTGAATCTTCTTTATCATACTAAGAGGAGCAGGAAAAAGCAAAAAATTTCAGAATTGCACCTTGCAATGCGGAGAAATTACTGTTTGTGCATTTACAATATTCATTGATTTTTGCCATTGAAAAACGTCCAGAAATGATTGAAGCTACTGACTGAATGAAAGGAGCTGGCATCTCACTCTCTTTGAATCTTCTTTATCATGCTAAGAGGAGCAGGAAAAAGCAAAAAATTTCAGAATTGCACCTTGCAATGCGGAGAAATTACTGTTTGTGCATTTACAATATTCATTAATTTTTGCCATTGAAAAACATCATGTTATTCATATACCAGAAATGTTTGAAGCTACTGACTGAATGAAAGGAGTTGGCATCTCACTCTCTTTGAATCTTCTTTATCATACTAAGAGGAGCAGGAAAAAGCAAAAAATTTCAGAATTGCACCTTGCAATGCGGAGAAATTACTGTTTGTGCATTTACAATATTCATTGATTTTTGCCATTGAAAAACGTCCAGAAATGATTGAAGCTACTGACTGAATGAAAGGAGCTGGCATCTCACTCTCTTTGAATCTTCTTTATCATGCTAAGAGGAGCAGGAAAAAGCAAAAAATTTCAGAATTGCACCTTGCAATGCGGAGAAATTACTGTTTGTGCATTTACAATATTCATTGATTTTTGCCATTGAAAAACGTCCAGAAATGATTGAAGCTACTGACTGAATGAAAGGAGCTGGCATCTCACTCTCTTTGAATCTTCTTTATCATGCTAAGAGGAGCAGGAAAAAGCAAAAAATTTCAGAATTGCACCTTGCAATGCGGAGAAATTACTGTTTGTGCATTTACAATATTCATTGATTTTTGCCGCCAATGAAAAACATCATGTTATTCATATACCAGAAATGTTTGAAGCTACTGACTGAATGAAAGGAGCTGGCATCTCACTCTCTTTGAATCTTCTTTATCATGCTAAGAGGAGCAGGAAAAAGCAAAAAATTTCAGAATTGCACCTTGCAATGCGAAGAAATTACTGTTTGTGCATTTACAATATTCATTGATTTTTGCCATTGAAAAACATCATGTTATTCATATACCAGAAATGTTTGATGCTACTGACTGAATGAAAGGAGCTGGCATCTCACTCTCTTTGAATCTTCTTTATCATGCTAAGAGGAGCAGGAAAAAGCAAAAAATTTCAGAATTGCACCTTGCAATGCGGAGAAATTACTGTTTGTGCATTTACAATATTCATTGATTTTTGCCATTGAAAAACATCCAGAAATGATTGAAGCTACTGACTGAATGAAAGGAGCTGGCATCTCACTCTCTTTGAATCTTCTTTATCATGCTAAGAGGAGCAGGAAAAAGCAAAAAATTTCAGAATTGCACCTTGCAATGCGGAGAAATTACTGTTTGTGCATTTACAATATTCATTGATTTTTGCCATTGAAAAACGTCCAGAAATGATTGAAGCTACTGACTGAATGAAAGGAGCTGGCATCTCAGTCTCTTTGAATCTTCTTTATCATGCTAAGAGGAGCAGGAAAAAGCAAAAAATTTCAGAATTGCACCTTGCAATGCGGAGAAATTACTGTTTGTGCATCTACAATATTCATTGATTTTTGCCGTTGAAAAACGTCCAGAAATGATTGAAGCTACTGACTGAATGAAAGGAGCTGGCATCTCACTCTCTTTGAGTCTTCTTTACCATGCTAAGAGGAGCAGGAAAAAGCAAAAAATTTCAGAATTGCACCTTGCAATGCGGAGAAATTACTGTTTGTGCATTTACAATATTCATTGATTTTTGCCATTGAAAAACGTCCAGAAATGATTGAAGCTACTGACTGAATGAAAGGAGCTGGCATCTCACTCTCTTTGAATCTTCTTTATCATGCTAAGAGGAGCAGGAAAAAGCAAAAAATTTCAGAATTGCACCTTGCAATGCGGAGAAATTACTGTTTGTGCATTTACAATATTCATTGATTTTTGCCATTGAAAAACATCATGTTATTCATATACCAGAAATGATTGAAGCTACTGACTGAATGAAAGGAGCTGGCATCTCACTCTCTTTGAATCTTCTTTATCATGCTAAGAGGAGCAGGAAAAAGCAAAAAATTTCAGAATTGCACCTTGCAATGCGGAGAAATTACTGTTTGTGCATTTACAATATTCATTGATTTTTGCCATTGAAAAACGTCCAGAAATGATTGAAGCTACTGACTGAATGAAAGGAGCTGGCATCTCACTCTCTTTGAATCTTCTTTATCATGCTAAGAGGAGCAGGAAAAAGCAAAAAATTTCAGAATTGCACCTTGCAATGCGGAGAAATTACTGCTTGTGCATTTACAATATTCATTGATTTTTGCCATTGAAAAACGTCCAGAAATGATTAAAGCTACTGACTGAATGAAAGGAGCTGGCATCTCACTCTCTTTGAATCTTCTTTATCATGCTAAGAGGAGCAGGAAAAAGCAAAAAATTTCAGAATTGCACCTTGCAATGCGGAGAAATTACTGTTTGTGCATTTACAATATTCATTGATTTTTGCCATTGAAAAACGTCCAGAAATGATTGAAGCTACTGACTGAATGAAAGGAGCTCTCATCTCACTCTCTTTGAATCTTCTTTATCATGCTAAGAGGAGCAGGAAAAAGCAAAAAATTTCAGAATTGCACCTTGCAATGCGGAGAAATTACTGTTTGTGCATTTACAATATTCATTGATTTTTGCCATTGAAAAACATCATGTTATTCATATACCAGAAATGTTTGAAGCTACTGACTGAATGAAAGGAGCTGGCATCTCACTCTCTTTGAATCTTCTTTATCATGCTAAGAGGAGCAGGAAAAAGCAAAAAATTTCAGAATTGCACCTTCAATGCGGAGAAATTACTGTTTGTGCATTTACAATATTCATTGATTTTTGCCATTGAAAAACGTCCAGAAATGATTGAAGCTACTGACTGAATGAAAGGAGCTGGCATCTCACTCTCTTTGAATCTTCTTTATCATGCTAAGAGGAGCAGGAAAAAGCAAAAAATTTCAGAATTGCACCTTGCAATGCGGAGAAATTACTGTTTGTGCATTTACAATATTCATTAATTTTTGCCATTGAAAAACATCATGTTATTCATATACCAGAAATGATTGAAGCTACTGACTGAATGAAAGGAGCTGGCATCTCACTCTCTTTGAATCTTCTTTATCATGCTAAGAGGAGCAGGAAAAAGCAAAAAATTTCAGAATTGCACCTTGCAATGCGGAGAAATTACTGTTTGTGCATTTACAATATTCATAGATTTTTGCCATTGAAAAACATCATGTTATTCATATACCAGAAATGTTTGAAGCTACTGACTGAATGAAAGGAGCTGGCATCTCACTCTCTTTGAATCTTCTTTATCATACTAAGAGGAGCAGGAAAAAGCAAAAAATTTCAGAATTGCACCTTGCAATGCGGAGAAATTACTGTTTGTGCATTTACAATATTCATTGATTTTTGCCATTGAAAAACGTCCAGAAATGATTGAAGCTACTGACTGAATGAAAGGAGCTGGCATCTCACTCTCTTTGAATCTTCTTTATCATGCTAAGAGGAGCAGGAAAAAGCAAAAAATTTCAGAATTGCACCTTGCAATGCGGAGAAATTACTGTTTGTGCATTTACAATATTCATTAATTTTTGCCATTGAAAAACATCATGTTATTCATATACCAGAAATGTTTGAAGCTACTGACTGAATGAAAGGAGTTGGCATCTCACTCTCTTTGAATCTTCTTTATCATACTAAGAGGAGCAGGAAAAAGCAAAAAATTTCAGAATTGCACCTTGCAATGCGGAGAAATTACTGTTTGTGCATTTACAATATTCATTGATTTTTGCCATTGAAAAACGTCCAGAAATGATTGAAGCTACTGACTGAATGAAAGGAGCTGGCATCTCACTCTCTTTGAATCTTCTTTATCATGCTAAGAGGAGCAGGAAAAAGCAAAAAATTTCAGAATTGCACCTTGCAATGCGGAGAAATTACTGTTTGTGCATTTACAATATTCATTGATTTTTGCCATTGAAAAACGTCCAGAAATGATTGAAGCTACTGACTGAATGAAAGGAGCTGGCATCTCACTCTCTTTGAATCTTCTTTATCATGCTAAGAGGAGCAGGAAAAAGCAAAAAATTTCAGAATTGCACCTTGCAATGCGGAGAAATTACTGTTTGTGCATTTACAATATTCATTGATTTTTGCCGCCAATGAAAAACATCATGTTATTCATATACCAGAAATGTTTGAAGCTACTGACTGAATGAAAGGAGCTGGCATCTCACTCTCTTTGAATCTTCTTTATCATGCTAAGAGGAGCAGGAAAAAGCAAAAAATTTCAGAATTGCACCTTGCAATGCGAAGAAATTACTGTTTGTGCATTTACAATATTCATTGATTTTTGCCATTGAAAAACATCATGTTATTCATATACCAGAAATGTTTGATGCTACTGACTGAATGAAAGGAGCTGGCATCTCACTCTCTTTGAATCTTCTTTATCATGCTAAGAGGAGCAGGAAAAAGCAAAAAATTTCAGAATTGCACCTTGCAATGCGGAGAAATTACTGTTTGTGCATTTACAATATTCATTGATTTTTGCCATTGAAAAACATCCAGAAATGATTGAAGCTACTGACTGAATGAAAGGAGCTGGCATCTCACTCTCTTTGAATCTTCTTTATCATGCTAAGAGGAGCAGGAAAAAGCAAAAAATTTCAGAATTGCACCTTGCAATGCGGAGAAATTACTGTTTGTGCATTTACAATATTCATTGATTTTTGCCATTGAAAAACGTCCAGAAATGATTGAAGCTACTGACTGAATGAAAGGAGCTGGCATCTCAGTCTCTTTGAATCTTCTTTATCATGCTAAGAGGAGCAGGAAAAAGCAAAAAATTTCAGAATTGCACCTTGCAATGCGGAGAAATTACTGTTTGTGCATCTACAATATTCATTGATTTTTGCCGTTGAAAAACGTCCAGAAATGATTGAAGCTACTGACTGAATGAAAGGAGCTGGCATCTCACTCTCTTTGAGTCTTCTTTACCATGCTAAGAGGAGCAGGAAAAAGCAAAAAATTTCAGAATTGCACCTTGCAATGCGGAGAAATTACTGTTTGTGCATTTACAATATTCATTGATTTTTGCCATTGAAAAACGTCCAGAAATGATTGAAGCTACTGACTGAATGAAAGGAGCTGGCATCTCACTCTCTTTGAATCTTCTTTATCATGCTAAGAGGAGCAGGAAAAAGCAAAAAATTTCAGAATTGCACCTTGCAATGCGGAGAAATTACTGTTTGTGCATTTACAATATTCATTGATTTTTGCCATTGAAAAACATCATGTTATTCATATACCAGAAATGATTGAAGCTACTGACTGAATGAAAGGAGCTGGCATCTCACTCTCTTTGAATCTTCTTTATCATGCTAAGAGGAGCAGGAAAAAGCAAAAAATTTCAGAATTGCACCTTGCAATGCGGAGAAATTACTGTTTGTGCATTTACAATATTCATTGATTTTTGCCATTGAAAAACGTCCAGAAATGATTGAAGCTACTGACTGAATGAAAGGAGCTGGCATCTCACTCTCTTTGAATCTTCTTTATCATGCTAAGAGGAGCAGGAAAAAGCAAAAAATTTCAGAATTGCACCTTGCAATGCGGAGAAATTACTGTTTGTGCATTTACAATATTCATTGATTTTTGCCATTGAAAAACGTCCAGAAATGATTGAAGCTACTGACTGAATGAAAGGAGCTCTCATCTCACTCTCTTTGAATCTTCTTTATCATGCTAAGAGGAGCAGGAAAAAGCAAAAAATTTCAGAATTGCACCTTGCAATGCGGAGAAATTACTGTTTGTGCATTTACAATATTCATTGATTTTTGCCATTGAAAAACATCATGTTATTCATATACCAGAAATGTTTGAAGCTACTGACTGAATGAAAGGAGCTGGCATCTCACTCTCTTTGAATCTTCTTTATCATGCTAAGAGGAGCAGGAAAAAGCAAAAAATTTCAGAATTGCACCTTGCAATGCGGAGAAATTACTGTTTGTGCATTTACAATATTCATTAATTTTTGCCATTGAAAAACATCATGTTATTCATATACCAGAAATGATTGAAGCTACTGACTGAATGAAAGGAGCTGGCATCTCACTCTCTTTGAATCTTCTTTATCATGCTAAGAGGAGCAGGAAAAAGCAAAAAATTTCAGAATTGCACCTTGCAATGCGGAGAAATTACTGTTTGTGCATTTACAATATTCATTGATTTTTGCCATTGAAAAACATCATGTTATTCATATACCAGAAATGTTTGAAGCTACTGACTGAATGAAAGGAGCTGGCATCTCACTCTCTTTGAATCTTCTTTATCATACTAAGAGGAGCAGGAAAAAGCAAAAAATTTCAGAATTGCACCTTCAATGCGGAGAAATTACTGTTTGTGCATTTACAATATTCATTGATTTTTGCCATTGAAAAACGTCCAGAAATGATTGAAGCTACTGACTGAATGAAAGGAGCTGGCATCTCACTCTCTTTGAATCTTCTTTATCATGCTAAGAGGAGCAGGAAAAAGCAAAAAATTTCAGAATTGCACCTTCAATGCGGAGAAATTACTGTTTGTGCATTTACAATATTCATTGATTTTTGCCATTGAAAAACGTCCAGAAATGATTGAAGCTACTGACTGAATGAAAGGAGCTGGCATCTCACTCTCTTTGAATCTTCTTTATCATGCTAAGAGGAGCAGGAAAAAGCAAAAAATTTCAGAATTGCACCTTGCAATGCGGAGAAATTACTGTTTGTGCATTTACAATATTCATTAATTTTTGCCATTGAAAAACATCATGTTATTCATATACCAGAAATGATTGAAGCTACTGACTGAATGAAAGGAGCTGGCATCTCACTCTCTTTGAATCTTCTTTATCATGCTAAGAGGAGCAGGAAAAAGCAAAAAATTTCAGAATTGCACCTTCAATGCGGAGAAATTACTGTTTGTGCATTTACAATATTCATTGATTTTTGCCATTGAAAAACGTCCAGAAATGATTGAAGCTACTGACTGAATGAAAGGAGCTGGCATCTCACTCTCTTTGAATCTTCTTTATCATGCTAAGAGGAGCAGGAAAAAGCAAAAAATTTCAGAATTGCACCTTGCAATGCGGAGAAATTACTGTTTGTGCATTTACAATATTCATTAATTTTTGCCATTGAAAAACATCATGTTATTCATATACCAGAAATGATTGAAGCTACTGACTGAATGAAAGGAGCTGGCATCTCACTCTCTTTGAATCTTCTTTATCATGCTAAGAGGAGCAGGAAAAAGCAAAAAATTTCAGAATTGCACCTTGCAATGCGGAGAAATTACTGTTTGTGCATTTACAATATTCATTGATTTTTGCCATTGAAAAACATCATGTTATTCATATACCAGAAATGTTTGAAGCTACTGACTGAATGAAAGGAGCTGGCATCTCACTCTCTTTGAATCTTCTTTATCATACTAAGAGGAGCAGGAAAAAGCAAAAAATTTCAGAATTGCACCTTCAATGCGGAGAAATTACTGTTTGTGCATTTACAATATTCATTGATTTTTGCCATTGAAAAACGTCCAGAAATGATTGAAGCTACTGACTGAATGAAAGGAGCTGGCATCTCACTCTCTTTGAATCTTCTTTATCATGCTAAGAGGAGCAGGAAAAAGCAAAAAATTTCAGAATTGCACCTTGCAATGCGGAGAAATTACTGTTTGTGCATTTACAATATTCATTAATTTTTGCCATTGAAAAACATCATGTTATTCATATACCAGAAATGATTGAAGCTACTGACTGAATGAAAGGAGCTGGCATCTCACTCTCTTTGAATCTTCTTTATCATGCTAAGAGGAGCAGGAAAAAGCAAAAAATTTCAGAATTGCTCCTTGCAATGCGGAGAAATTACTGTTTGTGCATTTACAATATTCATTGATTTTTGCCATTGAAAAACATCATGTTATTCATATACCAGAAATGTTTGAAGCTACTGACTGAATGAAAGGAGCTGGCATCTCACTCTCTTTGAATCTTCTTTATCATACTAAGAGGAGCAGGAAAAAGCAAAAAATTTCAGAATTGCACCTTGCAATGCGGAGAAATTACTGTTTGTGCATTTACAATATTCATTGATTTTTGCCATTGAAAAACGTCCAGAAATGATTGAAGCTACTGACTGAATGAAAGGAGCTGGCATCTCACTCTCTTTGAATCTTCTTTATCATGCTAAGAGGAGCAGGAAAAAGCAAAAAATTTCAGAATTGCACCTTGCAATGCGGAGAAATTACTGTTTGTGCATTTACAATATTCATTGATTTTTGCCATTGAAAAACGTCCAGAAATGATTGAAGCTACTGACTGAATGAAAGGAGCTGGCATCTCACTCTCTTTGAATCTTCTTTATCATGCTAAGAGGAGCAGGAAAAAGCAAAAAATTTCAGAATTGCACCTTGCAATGCGGAGAAATTACTGTTTGTGCATTTACAATATTCATTGATTTTTGCCGCCATTGAAAAACATCATGTTATTCATATACCAGAAATGTTTGAAGCTACTGACTGAATGAAAGGAGCTGGCATCTCACTCTCTTTGAATCTTCTTTATCATGCTAAGAGGAGCAGGAAAAAGCAAAAAATTTCAGAATTGCACCTTGCAATGCGAAGAAATTACTGTTTGTGCATTTACAATATTCATTGATTTTTGCCATTGAAAAACATCATGTTATTCATATACCAGAAATGTTTGATGCTACTGACTGAATGAAAGGAGCTGGCATCTCACTCTCTTTGAATCTTCTTTATCATGCTAAGAGGAGCAGGAAAAAGCAAAAAATTTCAGAATTGCACCTTGCAATGCGGAGAAATTACTGTTTGTGCATTTACAATATTCATTGATTTTTGCCATTGAAAAACGTCCAGAAATGATTGAAGCTACTGACTGAATGAAAGGAGCTGGCATCTCACTCTCTTTGAATCTTCTTTATCATGCTAAGAGGAGCAGGAAAAAGCAAAAAATTTCAGAATTGCACCTTGCAATGCGGAGAAATTACTGTTTGTGCATTTACAATATTCATTGATTTTTGCCATTGAAAAACATCCAGAAATGATTGAAGCTACTGACTGAATGAAAGGAGCTGGCATCTCACTCTCTTTGAATCTTCTTTATCATGCTAAGAGGAGCAGGAAAAAGCAAAAAATTTCAGAATTGCACCTTGCAATGCGGAGAAATTACTGTTTGTGCATTTACAATATTCATTGATTTTTGCCATTGAAAAACGTCCAGAAATGATTGAAGCTACTGACTGAATGAAAGGAGCTGGCATCTCAGTCTCTTTGAATCTTCTTTATCATGCTAAGAGGAGCAGGAAAAAGCAAAAAATTTCAGAATTGCACCTTGCAATGCGGAGAAATTACTGTTTGTGCATCTACAATATTCATTGATTTTTGCCGTTGAAAAACGTCCAGAAATGATTGAAGCTACTGACTGAATGAAAGGAGCTGGCATCTCACTCTCTTTGAGTCTTCTTTACCATGCTAAGAGGAGCAGGAAAAAGCAAAAAATTTCAGAATTGCACCTTGCAATGCGGAGAAATTACTGTTTGTGCATTTACAATATTCATTGATTTTTGCCATTGAAAAACGTCCAGAAATGATTGAAGCTACTGACTGAATGAAAGGAGCTGGCATCTCAATCTCTTTGAATTTTCTTTATCATGCTAAGAGGAGCAGGAAAAAGCAAAAAATTTCAGAATTGCACCTTGCAATGCGGAGAAATTACTGTTTGTGCATTTACAATATTCATTGATTTTTGCCATTGAAAAACATCATGTTATTCATATACCAGAAATGATTGAAGCTACTGACTGAATGAAAGGAGCTGGCATCTCACTCTCTTTGAATCTTCTTTATCATGCTAAGAGGAGCAGGAAAAAGCAAAAAATTTCAGAATTGCACCTTGCAATGCGGAGAAATTACTGTTTGTGCATTTACAATATTCATTGATTTTTGCCATTGAAAAACGTCCAGAAATGATTGAAGCTACTGACTGAATGAAAGGAGCTGGCATCTCACTCTCTTTGAATCTTCTTTATCATGCTAAGAGGAGCAGGAAAAAGCAAAAAATTTCAGAATTGCACCTTGCAATGCGGAGAAATTACTGTTTGTGCATTTACAATATTCATTGATTTTTGCCATTGAAAAACGTCCAGAAATGATTGAAGCTACTGACTGAATGAAAGGAGCTCTCATCTCACTCTCTTTGAATCTTCTTTATCATGCTAAGAGGAGCAGGAAAAAGCAAAAAATTTCAGAATTGCACCTTGCAATGCGGAGAAATTACTGTTTGTGCATTTACAATATTCATTGATTTTTGCCATTGAAAAACATCATGTTATTCATATACCAGAAATGTTTGAAGCTACTGACTGAATGAAAGGAGCTGGCATCTCACTCTCTTTGAATCTTCTTTATCATGCTAAGAGGAGCAGGAAAAAGCAAAAAATTTCAGAATTGCACCTTGCAGTGCGGAGAAATTACTGTTTGTGCATTTACAATATTCATTAATTTTTGCCATTGAAAAACATCATGTTATTCATATACCAGAAATGATTGAAGCTACTGACTGAATGAAAGGAGCTGGCATCTCACTCTCTTTGAATCTTCTTTATCATGCTAAGAGGAGCAGGAAAAAGCAAAAAATTTCAGAATTGCACCTTGCAATGCGGAGAAATTACTGTTTGTGCATTTACAATATTCATTGATTTTTGCCATTGAAAAACATCATGTTATTCATATACCAGAAATGTTTGAAGCTACTGACTGAATGAAAGGAGCTGGCATCTCACTCTCTTTGAATCTTCTTTATCATACTAAGAGGAGCAGGAAAAAGCAAAAAATTTCAGAATTGCACCTTGCAATGCGGAGAAATTACTGTTTGTGCATTTACAATATTCATTTATTTTTGCCTTTGAAAAACGTCCAGAAATGATTGAAGCTACTGACTGAATGAAAGGAGCTGGCATCTCACTCTCTTTGAATCTTCTTTATCATGCTAAGAGGAGCAGGAAAAAGCAAAAAATTTCAGAATTGCACCTTGCAATGCGGAGAAATTACTGTTTGTGCATTTACAATATTCATTTATTTTTGCCATTGAAAAACATCATGTTATTCATATACCAGAAATGTTTGAAGCTACTGACTGAATGAAAGGAGCTGGCATCTCACTCTCTTTGAATCTTCTTGATCATACTAAGAGGAGCAGGAAAAAGCAAAAAATTTCAGAATTGCACCTTGCAATGCGGAGAAATTACTGTTTGTGCATTTACAATATTCATTGATTTTTGCCATTGAAAAACGTCCAGAAATGATTGAAGCTACTGACTGAATGAAAGGAGCTGGCATCTCACTCTCTTTGAATCTTCTTTATCATGCTAAGAGGAGCAGGAAAAAGCAAAAAATTTCAGAATTGCACCTTGCAATGCGGAGAAATTACTGTTTGTGCATTTACAATATTCATTGATTTTTGCCATTGAAAAACGTCCAGAAATGATTGAAGCTACTGACTGAATGAAAGGAGCTGGCATCTCACTCTCTTTGAATCTTCTTTATCATGCTAAGAGGAGCAGGAAAAAGCAAAAAATTTCAGAATTGCACCTTGCAATGCGGAGAAATTACTGTTTGTGCATTTACAATATTCATTGATTTTTGCCGCCATTGAAAAACATCATGTTATTCATATACCAGAAATGTTTGAAGCTACTGACTGAATGAAAGGAGCTGGCATCTCACTCTCTTTGAATCTTTTTTATCATGCTAAGAGGAGCAGGAAAAAGCAAAAAATTTCAGAATTGCACCTTGCAATGCGAAGAAATTACTGTTTGTGCATTTACAATATTCATTGATTTTTGCCATTGAAAAACATCATGTTATTCATATACCAGAAATGTTTGATGCTACTGACTGAATGAAAGTAGCTGGCATCTCACTCTCTTTGAATCTTCTTTATCATGCTAAGAGGAGCAGGAAAAAGCAAAAAATTTCAGAATTGCACCTTGCAATGCGGAGAAATTACTGTTTGTGCATTTACAATATTCATTGATTTTTGCCTTTGAAAAACGTCCAGAAATGATTGAAGCTACTGACTGAATGAAAGGAGCTGGCATCTCACTCTCTTTGAATCTTCTTTATCATGCTAAGAGGAGCAGGAAAAAGCAAAAAATTTCAGAATTGCACCTTGCAATGCGGAGAAATTACTGTTTGTGCATTTACAATATTCATTGATTTTTGCCATTGAAAAACATCCAGAAATGATTGAAGCTACTGACTGAATGAAAGGAGCTGGCATCTCAGTCTCTTTGAATCTTCTTTATCATGCTAAGAGGAGCAGGAAAAAGCAAAAAATTTCAGAATTGCACCTTGCAATGCGGAGAAATTACTGTTTGTGCATCTACAATATTCATTGATTTTTGCCGTTGAAAAACGTCCAGAAATGATTGAAGCTACTGACTGAATGAAAGGAGCTGGCATCTCACTCTCTTTGAGTCTTCTTTACCATGCTAAGAGGAGCAGGAAAAAGCAAAAAATTTCAGAATTGCACCTTGCAATGCGGAGAAATTACTGTTTGTGCATTTACAATATTCATTGATTTTTGCCATTGAAAAACGTCCAGAAATGATTGAAGCTACTGACTGAATGAAAGGAGCTGGCATCTCACTCTCTTTGAATCTTCTTTATCATGCTAAGAGGAGCAGGAAAAAGCAAAAAATTTCAGAATTGCACCTTGCAATGCGGAGAAATTACTGTTTGTGCATTTACAATATTCATTGATTTTTGCCATTGAAAAACATCATGTTATTCATATACCAGAAATGATTGAAGCTACTGACTGAATGAAAGGAGCTGGCATCTCACTCTCTTTGAATCTTCTTTATCATGCTAAGAGGAGCAGGAAAAAGCAAAAAATTTCAGAATTGCACCTTGCAATGCGGAGAAATTACTGTTTGTGCATTTACAATATTCATTGATTTTTGCCATTGAAAAACGTCCAGAAATGATTGAAGCTACTGACTGAATGAAAGGAGCTGGCATCTCACTCTCTTTGAATCTTCTTTATCATGCTAAGAGGAGCAGGAAAAAGCAAAACATTTCAGAATTGCACCTTGCAATGCGGAGAAATTACTGTTTGTGCATTTACAATATTCATTGATTTTTGCCATTGAAAAACGTCCAGAAATGATTGAAGCTACTGACTGAATGAAAGGAGCTCTCATCTCACTCTCTTTGAATCTTCTTTATCATGCTAAGAGGAGCAGGAAAAAGCAAAAAATTTCAGAATTGCACCTTGCAATGCGGAGAAATTACTGTTTGTGCATTTACAATATTCATTGATTTTTGCCATTGAAAAACATCATGTTATTCATATACCAGAAATGTTTGAAGCTACTGACTGAATGAAAGGAGCTGGCATCTCACTCTCTTTGAATCTTCTTTATCATGCTAAGAGGAGCAGGAAAAAGCAAAAAATTTCAGAATTGCACCTTGCAATGCGGAGAAATTACTGTTTGTGCATTTACAATATTCATTGATTTTTGCCATTGAAAAACGTCCAGAAATGATTGAAGCTACTGACTGAATGAAAGGAGCTGGCATCTCACTCTCTTTGAATCTTCTTTATCATGCTAAGAGGAGCAGGAAAAAGCAAAACATTTCAGAATTGCACCTTGCAATGCGGAGAAATTACTGTTTGTGCATTTACAATATTCATTGATTTTTGCCATTGAAAAACGTCCAGAAATGATTGAAGCTACTGACTGAATGAAAGGAGCTCTCATCTCACTCTCTTTGAATCTTCTTTATCATGCTAAGAGGAGCAGGAAAAAGCAAAAAATTTCAGAATTGCACCTTGCAATGCGGAGAAATTACTGTTTGTGCATTTACAATATTCATTGATTTTTGCCATTGAAAAACATCATGTTATTCATATACCAGAAATGTTTGAAGCTACTGACTGAATGAAAGGAGCTGGCATCTCACTCTCTTTGAATCTTCTTTATCATGCTAAGAGGAGCAGGAAAAAGCAAAAAATTTCAGAATTGCACCTTCAATGCGGAGAAATTACTGTTTGTGCATTTACAATATTCATTGATTTTTGCCATTGAAAAACGTCCAGAAATGATTGAAGCTACTGACTGAATGAAAGGAGCTGGCATCTCACTCTCTTTGAATCTTCTTTATCATGCTAAGAGGAGCAGGAAAAAGCAAAAAATTTCAGAATTGCACCTTGCAATGCGGAGAAATTACTGTTTGTGCATTTACAATATTCATTGATTTTTGCCATTGAAAAACGTCCAGAAATGATTGAAGCTACTGACTGAATGAAAGGAGCTGGCATCTCACTCTCTTTGAATCTTCTTTATCATGCTAAGAGGAGCAGGAAAAAGCAAAAAATTTCAGAATTGCACCTTGCAATGCGGAGAAATTACTGTTTGTGCATTTACAATATTCATTGATTTTTGCCATTGAAAAACATCATGTTATTCATATACCAGAAATGTTTGAAGCTACTGACTGAATGAAAGGAGCTGGCATCTCACTCTCTTTGAATCTTCTTTATCATGCTAAGAGGAGCAGGAAAAAGCAAAAAATTTCAGAATTGCACCTTGCAATGCGAAGAAATTACTGTTTGTGCATTTACAATATTCATTGATTTTTGCCATTGAAAAACATCATGTTATTCATATACCAGAAATGTTTGAAGCTACTGACTGAATGAAAGGAGCTGGCATCTCACTCTCTTTGAATCTTCTTTATCATGCTAAGAGGAGCAGGAAAAAGCAAAAAATTTCAGAATTGCACCTTGCAATGCGGAGAAATTACTGTTTGTGCATTTACAATATTCATTGATTTTTGCCATTGAAAAACGTCCAGAAATGATTGAAGCTACTGACTGAATGAAAGGAGCTGGCATCTCACTCTCTTTGAATCTTCTTTATCATGCTAAGAGGAGCAGGAAAAAGCAAAAAAATTCAGAATTGCACCTTGCAATGCGGAGAAATTACTGTTTGTGCATTTACAATATTCATTGATTTTTGCCATTGAAAAACATCATGTTATTCATATACCAGAAATGATTGAAGCTACTGACTGAATGAAAGGAGCTGGCATCTCACGCTCTTTGAATCTTCTTTTTCATGCTAAGAGGAGCAGGAAAAAGCAAAACATTTCAGAATTGCACCTTGCAATGCGGAGAAATTACTGTTTGTGCATTTACAATATTCATTGATTTTTGCCATTGAAAAACATCATGTTATTCATATACCAGAAATGTTTGAAGCTACTGACTGAATGAAAGGAGCTGGCATCTCACTCTATTTGAATCTTCTTTATCATGCTAAGAGGAGCAGGAAAAAGCAAAAAATTTCAGAATTGCACCTTGCAATGCGGAGAAATTACTGTTTGTGCATTTACAATATTCATTGATTTTTGCCATTGAAAAATGTCCAGAAATGATTGAAGCTACTGACTGAAAGGAGCTGGCATCTCACTCTCTTTGAATCTTCTTTATCATGCTAAGAGGAGCAGGAAAAAGCAAAAAATTTCAGAATTGCACCTTGCAATGCGGAGAAATTACTGTTTGTGCATTTACAATATTCATTGATTTTTGCCATTGAAAAACGTCCAGAAATGATTGAAGCTACTGACTGAATGAAAGGAGCTGGCATCTCACTCTCTTTGAATCTTCTTTATCATGCTAAGAGGAGCAGGAAAAAGCAAAAAAATTCAGAATTGCACCTTGCAATGCGGAGAAATTACTGTTTGTGCATTTACAATATTCATTGATTTTTGCCATTGAAAAACATCATGTTATTCATATACCAGAAATGATTGAAGCTACTGACTGAATGAAAGGATCTGGCATCTCACGCTCTTTGAATCTTCTTTTTCATGCTAAGAGGAGCAGGAAAAAGCAAAACATTTCAGAATTGCACCTTGCAATGCGGAGAAATTACTGTTTGTGCATTTACAATATTCATTGATTTTTGCCATTGAAAAACGTCCAGAAATGATTGAA
Organism: Phyllobates terribilis; assembly: GCF_046119375.1. NCBI lineage: Eukaryota > Metazoa > Chordata > Amphibia > Anura > Dendrobatidae > Phyllobates > Phyllobates terribilis. Next base: position 248,132 of record NW_027363852.1, read on the forward strand.
GCTACTGACTGAATGAAAGGAGCTGGCATCTCACTCTCTTTGAATCTTCTTTATCATGCTAAGAGGAGCAGGAAAAAGCAAAAAATTTCAGAATTGCACCTTGCAATGCGGAGAAATTACTGCTTGTGCATTTACAATATTCATTGATTTTTGCCATTGAAAAGCGTCCAGAAATGATTAAAGCTACTGACTGAATGAAAGGAGCTGGCATCTCACTCTCTTTGAATCTTCTTTATCATGCTAAGAGGAGCAGGAAAAAGCAAAAAATTTCAGAATTGCACCTTGCAATGCGGAGAAATTACTGTTTGTGCATTTACAATATTCATTGATTTTTGCCATTGAAAAACGTCCAGAAATGATTGAAGCTACTGACTGAATGAAAGGAGCTCTCATCTCACTCTCTTTGAATCTTCTTTATCATGCTAAGAGGAGCAGGAAAAAGCAAAAAATTTCAGAATTGCACCTTGCAATGCGGAGAAATTACTGTTTGTGCATTTACAATATTCATTGATTTTTGCCATTGAAAAACATCATGTTATTCATATACCAGAAATGTTTGAAGCTACTGACTGAATGAAAGGAGCTGGCATCTCACTCTCTTTGAATCTTCTTTATCATGCTAAGAGGAGCAGGAAAAAGCAAAAAATTTCAGAATTGCACCTTCAATGCGGAGAAATTACTGTTTGTGCATTTACAATATTCATTGATTTTTGCCATTGAAAAACGTCCAGAAATGATTGAAGCTACTGACTGAATGAAAGGAGCTGGCATCTCACTCTCTTTGAATCTTCTTTATCATGCTAAGAGGAGCAGGAAAAAGCAAAAAATTTCAGAATTGCACCTTGCAATGCGGAGAAATTACTGTTTGTGCATTTACAATATTCATTAATTTTTGCCATTGAAAAACATCATGTTATTCATATACCAGAAATGATTGAAGCTACTGACTGAATGAAAGGAGCTGGCATCTCACTCTCTTTGAATCTTCTTTATCATGCTAAGAGGAGCAGGAAAAAGCAAAAAATTTCAGAATTGCACCTTGCAATGCGGAGAAATTACTGTTTGTGCATTTACAATATTCATAGATTTTTGCCATTGAAAAACATCATGTTATTCATATACCAGAAATGTTTGAAGCTACTGACTGAATGAAAGGAGCTGGCATCTCACTCTCTTTGAATCTTCTTTATCATACTAAGAGGAGCAGGAAAAAGCAAAAAATTTCAGAATTGCACCTTGCAATGCGGAGAAATTACTGTTTGTGCATTTACAATATTCATTGATTTTTGCCATTGAAAAACGTCCAGAAATGATTGAAGCTACTGACTGAATGAAAGGAGCTGGCATCTCACTCTCTTTGAATCTTCTTTATCATGCTAAGAGGAGCAGGAAAAAGCAAAAAATTTCAGAATTGCACCTTGCAATGCGGAGAAATTACTGTTTGTGCATTTACAATATTCATTAATTTTTGCCATTGAAAAACATCATGTTATTCATATACCAGAAATGTTTGAAGCTACTGACTGAATGAAAGGAGCTGGCATCTCACTCTCTTTGAATCTTCTTTATCATACTAAGAGGAGCAGGAAAAAGCAAAAAATTTCAGAATTGCACCTTGCAATGCGGAGAAATTACTGTTTGTGCATTTACAATATTCATTGATTTTTGCCATTGAAAAACGTCCAGAAATGATTGAAGCTACTGACTGAATGAAAGGAGCTGGCATCTCACTCTCTTTGAATCTTCTTTATCATGCTAAGAGGAGCAGGAAAAAGCAAAAAATTTCAGAATTGCACCTTGCAATGCGGAGAAATTACTGTTTGTGCATTTACAATATTCATTGATTTTTGCCATTGAAAAACGTCCAGAAATGATTGAAGCTACTGACTGAATGAAAGGAGCTGGCATCTCACTCTCTTTGAATCTTCTTTATCATGCTAAGAGGAGCAGGAAAAAGCAAAAAATTTCAGAATTGCACCTTGCAATGCGGAGAAATTACTGTTTGTGCATTTACAATATTCATTGATTTTTGCCGCCAATGAAAAACATCATGTTATTCATATACCAGAAATGTTTGAAGCTACTGACTGAATGAAAGGAGCTGGCATCTCACTCTCTTTGAATCTTCTTTATCATGCTAAGAGGAGCAGGAAAAAGCAAAAAATTTCAGAATTGCACCTTGCAATGCGAAGAAATTACTGTTTGTACATTTACAATATTCATTGATTTTTGCCATTGAAAAACATCATGTTATTCATATACCAGAAATGTTTGATGCTACTGACTGAATGAAAGGAGCTGGCATCTCACTCTCTTTGAATCTTCTTTATCATGCTAAGAGGAGCAGGAAAAAGCAAAAAATTTCAGAATTGCACCTTGCAATGCGGAGAAATTACTGTTTGTGCATTTACAATATTGATTGATTTTTGCCATTGAAAAACATCCAGAAATGATTGAAGCTACTGACTGAATGAAAGGAGCTGGCATCTCACTCTCTTTGAATCTTCTTTATCATGCTAAGAGGAGCAGGAAAAAGCAAAAAATTTCAGAATTGCACCTTGCAATGCGGAGAAATTACTGTTTGTGCATTTACAATATTCATTGATTTTTGCCATTGAAAAACGTCCAGAAATGATTGAAGCTACTGACTGAATGAAAGGAGCTGGCATCTCAGTCTCTTTGAATCTTCTTTATCATGCTAAGAGGAGCAGGAAAAAGCAAAAAATTTCAGAATTGCACCTTGCAATGCGGAGAAATTACTGTTTGTGCATCTACAATATTCATTGATTTTTGCCGTTGAAAAACGTCCAGAAATGATTGAAGCTACTGACTGAATGAAAGGAGCTGGCATCTCACTCTCTTTGAGTCTTCTTTACCATGCTAAGAGGAGCAGGAAAAAGCAAAAAATTTCAGAATTGCACCTTGCAATGCGGAGAAATTACTGTTTGTGCATTTACAATATTCATTGATTTTTGCCATTGAAAAACGTCCAGAAATGATTGAAGCTACTGACTGAATGAAAGGAGCTGGCATCTCACTCTCTTTGAATCTTCTTTATCATGCTAAGAGGAGCAGGAAAAAGCAAAAAATTTCAGAATTGCACCTTGCAATGCGGAGAAATTACTGTTTGTGCATTTACAATATTCATTGATTTTTGCCATTGAAAAACGTCCAGAAATGATTGAAGCTACTGACTGAATGAAAGGAGCTGGCATCTCACTCTCTTTGAATCTTCTTTATCATGCTAAGAGGAGCAGGAAAAAGCAAAAAATTTCAGAATTGCACCTTGCAATGCGGAGAAATTACTGTTTGTGCATTTACAATATTCATTGATTTTTGCCATTGAAAAACGTCCAGAAATGATTGAAGCTACTGACTGAATGAAAGGAGCTCTCATCTCACTCTCTTTGAATCTTCTTTATCATGCTAAGAGGAGCAGGAAAAAGCAAAAAATTTCAGAATTGCACCTTGCAATGCGGAGAAATTACTGTTTGTGCATTTACAATATTCATTGATTTTTGCCATTGAAAAACATCATGTTATTCATATACCAGAAATGTTTGAAGCTACTGACTGAATGAAAGGAGCTGGCATCTCACTCTCTTTGAATCTTCTTTATCATGCTAAGAGGAGCAGGAAAAAGCAAAAAATTTCAGAATTGCACCTTGCAATGCGGAGAAATTACTGTTTGTGCATTTACAATATTCATTAATTTTTGCCATTGAAAAACATCATGTTATTCATATACCAGAAATGATTGAAGCTACTGACTGAATGAAAGGAGCTGGCATCTCACTCTCTTTGAATCTTCTTTATCATGCTAAGAGGAGCAGGAAAAAGCAAAAAATTTCAGAATTGCACCTTGCAATGCGGAGAAATTACTGTTTGTGCATTTACAATATTCATTGATTTTTGCCATTGAAAAACATCATGTTATTCATATACCAGAAATGTTTGAAGCTACTGACTGAATGAAAGGAGCTGGCATCTCACTCTCTTTGAATCTTCTTTATCATACTAAGAGGAGCAGGAAAAAGCAAAAAATTTCAGAATTGCACCTTCAATGCGGAGAAATTACTGTTTGTGCATTTACAATATTCATTGATTTTTGCCATTGAAAAACGTCCAGAAATGATTGAAGCTACTGACTGAATGAAAGGAGCTGGCATCTCACTCTCTTTGAATCTTCTTTATCATGCTAAGAGGAGCAGGAAAAAGCAAAAAATTTCAGAATTGCACCTTCAATGCGGAGAAATTACTGTTTGTGCATTTACAATATTCATTGATTTTTGCCATTGAAAAACGTCCAGAAATGATTGAAGCTACTGACTGAATGAAAGGAGCTGGCATCTCACTCTCTTTGAATCTTCTTTATCATGCTAAGAGGAGCAGGAAAAAGCAAAAAATTTCAGAATTGCACCTTGCAATGCGGAGAAATTACTGTTTGTGCATTTACAATATTCATTAATTTTTGCCATTGAAAAACATCATGTTATTCATATACCAGAAATGATTGAAGCTACTGACTGAATGAAAGGAGCTGGCATCTCACTCTCTTTGAATCTTCTTTATCATGCTAAGAGGAGCAGGAAAAAGAAAAAAATTTCAGAATTGCACCTTCAATGCGGAGAAATTACTGTTTGTGCATTTACAATATTCATTGATTTTTGCCATTGAAAAACGTCCAGAAATGATTGAAGCTACTGACTGAATGAAAGGAGCTGGCATCTCACTCTCTTTGAATCTTCTTTATCATGCTAAGAGGAGCAGGAAAAAGCAAAAAATTTCAGAATTGCACCTTGCAATGCGGAGAAATTACTGTTTGTGCATTTACAATATTCATTAATTTTTGCCATTGAAAAACATCATGTTATTCATATACCAGAAATGATTGAAGCTACTGACTGAATGAAAGGAGCTGGCATCTCACTCTCTTTGAATCTTCTTTATCATGCTAAGAGGAGCAGGAAAAAGCAAAAAATTTCAGAATTGCACCTTGCAATGCGGAGAAATTACTGTTTGTGCATTTACAATATTCATTGATTTTTGCCATTGAAAAACATCATGTTATTCATATACCAGAAATGTTTGAAGCTACTGACTGAATGAAAGGAGCTGGCATCTCACTCTCTTTGAATCTTCTTTATCATACTAAGAGGAGCAGGAAAAAGCAAAAAATTTCAGAATTGCACCTTGCAATGCGGAGAAATTACTGTTTGTGCATTTACAATATTCATTTATTTTTGCCTTTGAAAAACGTCCAGAAATGATTGAAGCTACTGACTGAATGAAAGGAGCTGGCATCTCACTCTCTTTGAATCTTCTTTATCATGCTAAGAGGAGCAGGAAAAAGCAAAAAATTTCAGAATTGCACCTTGCAATGCGGAGAAATTACTGTTTGTGCATTTACAATATTCATTGATTTTTGCCATTGAAAAACATCATGTTATTCATATACCAGAAATGTTTGAAGCTACTGACTGAATGAAAGGAGCTGGCATCTCACTCTCTTTGAATCTTCTTTATCATACTAAGAGGAGCAGGAAAAAGCAAAAAATTTCAGAATTGCACCTTCAATGCGGAGAAATTACTGTTTGTGCATTTACAATATTCATTGATTTTTGCCATTGAAAAACGTCCAGAAATGATTGAAGCTACTGACTGAATGAAAGGAGCTGGCATCTCACTCTCTTTGAATCTTCTTTATCATGCTAAGAGGAGCAGGAAAAAGCAAAAAATTTCAGAATTGCACCTTGCAATGCGGAGAAATTACTGTTTGTGCATTTACAATATTCATTAATTTTTGCCATTGAAAAACATCATGTTATTCATATACCAGAAATGATTGAAGCTACTGACTGAATGAAAGGAGCTGGCATCTCACTCTCTTTGAATCTTCTTTATCATGCTAAGAGGAGCAGGAAAAAGCAAAAAATTTCAGAATTGCTCCTTGCAATGCGGAGAAATTACTGTTTGTGCATTTACAATATTCATTGATTTTTGCCATTGAAAAACATCATGTTATTCATATACCAGAAATGTTTGAAGCTACTGACTGAATGAAAGGAGCTGGCATCTCACTCTCTTTGAATCTTCTTTATCATACTAAGAGGAGCAGGAAAAAGCAAAAAATTTCAGAATTGCACCTTGCAATGCGGAGAAATTACTGTTTGTGCATTTACAATATTCATTGATTTTTGCCATTGAAAAACGTCCAGAAATGATTGAAGCTACTGACTGAATGAAAGGAGCTGGCATCTCACTCTCTTTGAATCTTCTTTATCATGCTAAGAGGAGCAGGAAAAAGCAAAAAATTTCAGAATTGCACCTTGCAATGCGGAGAAATTACTGTTTGTGCATTTACAATATTCATTGATTTTTGCCATTGAAAAACGTCCAGAAATGATTGAAGCTACTGACTGAATGAAAGGAGCTGGCATCTCACTCTCTTTGAATCTTCTTTATCATGCTAAGAGGAGCAGGAAAAAGCAAAAAATTTCAGAATTGCACCTTGCAATGCGGAGAAATTACTGTTTGTGCATTTACAATATTCATTGATTTTTGCCGCCATTGAAAAACATCATGTTATTCATATACCAGAAATGTTTGAAGCTACTGACTGAATGAAAGGAGCTGGCATCTCACTCTCTTTGAATCTTCTTTATCATGCTAAGAGGAGCAGGAAAAAGCAAAAAATTTCAGAATTGCACCTTGCAATGCGAAGAAATTACTGTTTGTGCATTTACAATATTCATTGATTTTTGCCATTGAAAAACATCATGTTATTCATATACCAGAAATGTTTGATGCTACTGACTGAATGAAAGGAGCTGGCATCTCACTCTCTTTGAATCTTCTTTATCATGCTAAGAGGAGCAGGAAAAAGCAAAAAATTTCAGAATTGCACCTTGCAATGCGGAGAAATTACTGTTTGTGCATTTACAATATTCATTGATTTTTGCCATTGAAAAACGTCCAGAAATGATTGAAGCTACTGACTGAATGAAAGGAGCTGGCATCTCACTCTCTTTGAATCTTCTTTATCATGCTAAGAGGAGCAGGAAAAAGCAAAAAATTTCAGAATTGCACCTTGCAATGCGGAGAAATTCCTGTTTGTGCATTTACAATATTCATTGATTTTTGCCATTGAAAAACATCCAGAAATGATTGAAGCTACTGACTGAATGAAAGGAGCTGGCATCTCACTCTCTTTGAATCTTCTTTATCATGCTAAGAGGAGCAGGAAAAAGCAAAAAATTTCAGAATTGCACCTTGCAATGCGGAGAAATTACTGTTTGTGCATTTACAATATTCATTGATTTTTGCCATTGAAAAACGTCCAGAAATGATTGAAGCTACTGACTGAATGAAAGGAGCTGGCATCTCAGTCTCTTTGAATCTTCTTTATCATGCTAAGAGGAGCAGGAAAAAGCAAAAAATTTCAGAATTGCACCTTGCAATGCGGAGAAATTACTGTTTGTGCATCTACAATATTCATTGATTTTTGCCGTTGAAAAACGTCCAGAAATGATTGAAGCTACTGACTGAATGAAAGGAGCTGGCATCTCACTCTCTTTGAGTCTTCTTTACCATGCTAAGAGGAGCAGGAAAAAGCAAAAAATTTCAGAATTGCACCTTGCAATGCGGAGAAATTACTGTTTGTGCATTTACAATATTCATTGATTTTTGCCATTGAAAAACGTCCAGAAATGATTGAAGCTACTGACTGAATGAAAGGAGCTGGCATCTCACTCTCTTTGAATCTTCTTTATCATGCTAAGAGGAGCAGGAAAAAGCAAAAAATTTCAGAATTGCACCTTGCAATGCGGAGAAATTACTGTTTGTGCATTTACAATATTCATTGATTTTTGCCATTGAAAAACATCATGTTATTCATATACCAGAAATGATTGAAGCTACTGACTGAATGAAAGGAGCTGGCATCTCACTCTCTTTGAATCTTCTTTATCATGCTAAGAGGAGCAGGAAAAAGCAAAAAATTTCAGAATTGCACCTTGCAATGCGGAGAAATTACTGTTTGTGCATTTACAATATTCATTGATTTTTGCCATTGAAAAACGTCCAGAAATGATTGAAGCTACTGACTGAATGAAAGGAGCTCTCATCTCACTCTCTTTGAATCTTCTTTATCATGCTAAGAGGAGCAGGAAAAAGCAAAAAATTTCAGAATTGCACCTTGCAATGCGGAGAAATTACTGTTTGTGCATTTACAATATTCATTGATTTTTGCCATTGAAAAACATCATGTTATTCATATACCAGAAATGTTTGAAGCTACTGACTGAATGAAAGGAGCTGGCATCTCACTCTCTTTGAATCTTCTTTATCATGCTAAGAGGAGCAGGAAAAAGCAAAAAATTTCAGAATTGCACCTTCAATGCGGAGAAATTACTGTTTGTGCATTTACAATATTCATTGATTTTTGCCATTGAAAAACGTCCAGAAATGATTGAAGCTACTGACTGAATGAAAGGAGCTGGCATCTCACTCTCTTTGAATCTTCTTTATCATGCTAAGAGGAGCAGGAAAAAGCAAAAAATTTCAGAATTGCACCTTGCAATGCGGAGAAATTACTGTTTGTGCATTTACAATATTCATTGATTTTTGCCATTGAAAAACATCATGTTATTCATATACCAGAAATGTTTGAAGCTACTGACTGAATGAAAGGAGCTGGCATCTCACTCTCTTTGAATCTTCTTTATCATACTAAGAGGAGCAGGAAAAAGCAAAAAATTTCAGAATTGCACCTTGCAATGCGAAGAAATTACTGTTTGTGCATTTACAATATTCATTTATTTTTGCCTTTGAAAAACGTCCAGAAATGATTGAAGCTACTGACTGAATGAAAGGAGCTGGCATCTCACTCTCTTTGAATCTTCTTTATCATGCTAAGAGGAGCAGGAAAAAGCAAAAAATTTCAGAATTGCACCTTGCAATGCGGAGAAATTACTGTTTGTGCATTTACAATATTCATTGATTTTTGCCATTGAAAAACATCATGTTATTCATATACCAGAAATGTTTGAAGCTACTGACTGAATGAAAGGAGCTGGCATCTCACTCTCTTTGAATCTTCTTTATCATACTAAGAGGAGCAGGAAAAAGCAAAAAATTTCAGAATTGCACCTTGCAATGCGGAGAAATTACTGTTTGTGCATTTACAATATTCATTGATTTTTGCCATTGAAAAACGTCCAGAAATGATTGAAGCTACTGACTGAATGAAAGGAGCTGGCATCTCACTCTCTTTGAATCTTCTTTATCATGCTAAGAGGAGCAGGAAAAAGCAAAAAATTTCAGAATTGCACCTTGCAATGCGGAGAAATTACTGTTTGTGCATTTACAATATTCATTGATTTTTGCCATTGAAAAACGTCCAGAAATGATTGAAGCTACTGACTGAATGAAAGGAGCTGGCATCTCACTCTCTTTGAATCTTCTTTATCATGCTAAGAGGAGCAGGAAAAAGCAAAAAATTTCAGAATTGCACCTTGCAATGCGGAGAAATTACTGTTTGTGCATTTACAATATTCATTGATTTTTGCCGCCATTGAAAAACATCATGTTATTCATATACCAGAAATGTTTGAAGCTACTGACTGAATGAAAGGAGCTGGCATCTCACTCTCTTTGAATCTTCTTTATCATGCTAAGAGGAGCAGGAAAAAGCAAAAAATTTCAGAATTGCACCTTGCAATGCGAAGAAATTACTGTTTGTGCATTTACAATATTCATTGATTTTTGCCATTGAAAAACATCATGTTATTCATATACCAGAAATGTTTGATGCTACTGACTGAATGAAAGTAGCTGGCATCTCACTCTCTTTGAATCTTCTTTATCATGCTAAGAGGAGCAGGAAAAAGCAAAAAATTTCAGAATTGCACCTTGCAATGCGGAGAAATTACTGTTTGTGCATTTACAATATTCATTGATTTTTGCCTTTGAAAAACGTCCAGAAATGATTGAAGCTACTGACTGAATGAAAGGAGCTGGCATCTCACTCTCTTTGAATCTTCTTTATCATGCTAAGAGGAGCAGGAAAAAGCAAAAAATTTCAGAATTGCACCTTGCAATGCGGAGAAATTACTGTTTGTGCATTTACAATATTCATTGATTTTTGCCATTGAAAAACATCCAGAAATGATTGAAGCTACTGACTGAATGAAAGGAGCTGGCATCTCACTCTCTTTGAATCTTCTTTATCATGCTAAGAGGAGCAGGAAAAAGCAAAAAATTTCAGAATTGCACCTTGCAATGCGGAGAAATTACTGTTTGTGCATTTACAATATTCATTGATTTTTGCCATTGAAAAACGTCCAGAAATGATTGAAGCTACTGACTGAATGAAAGGAGCTGGCATCTCAGTCTCTTTGAATCTTCTTTATCATGCTAAGAGGAGCAGGAAAAAGCAAAAAATTTCAGAATTGCACCTTGCAATGCGGAGAAATTACTGTTTGTGCATCTACAATATTCATTGATTTTTGCCGTTGAAAAACGTCCAGAAATGATTGAAGCTACTGACTGAATGAAAGGAGCTGGCATCTCACTCTCTTTGAGTCTTCTTTACCATGCTAAGAGGAGCAGGAAAAAGCAAAAAATTTCAGAATTGCACCTTGCAATGCGGAGAAATTACTGTTTGTGCATTTACAATATTCATTGATTTTTGCCATTGAAAAACGTCCAGAAATGATTGAAGCTACTGACTGAATGAAAGGAGCTGGCATCTCACTCTCTTTGAATCTTCTTTATCATGCTAAGAGGAGCAGGAAAAAGCAAAAAATTTCAGAATTGCACCTTGCAATGCAGAGAAATTACTGTTTGTGCATTTACAATATTCATTGATTTTTGCCATTGAAAAACATCATGTTATTCATATACCAGAAATGATTGAAGCTACTGACTGAATGAAAGGAGCTGGCATCTCACTCTCTTTGAATCTTCTTTATCATGCTAAGAGGAGCAGGAAAAAGCAAAAAATTTCAGAATTGCACCTTGCAATGCGGAGAAATTACTGTTTGTGCATTTACAATATTCATTGATTTTTGCCATTGAAAAACGTCCAGAAATGATTGAAGCTACTGACTGAATGAAAGGAGCTGGCATCTCACTCTCTTTGAATCTTCTTTATCATGCTAAGAGGAGCAGGAAAAAGCAAAACATTTCAGAATTGCACCTTGCAATGCGGAGAAATTACTGTTTGTGCATTTACAATATTCATTGATTTTTGCCATTGAAAAACGTCCAGAAATGATTGAAGCTACTGACTGAATGAAAGGAGCTCTCATCTCACTCTCTTTGAATCTTCTTTATCATGCTAAGAGGAGCAGGAAAAAGCAAAAAATTTCAGAATTGCACCTTGCAATGCGGAGAAATTACTGTTTGTGCATTTACAATATTCATTGATTTTTGCCATTGAAAAACATCATGTTATTCATATACCAGAAATGTTTGAAGCTACTGACTGAATGAAAGGAGCTGGCATCTCACTCTCTTTGAATCTTCTTTATCATGCTAAGAGGAGCAGGAAAAAGCAAAAAATTTCAGAATTGCACCTTCAATGCGGAGAAATTACTGTTTGTGCATTTACAATATTCATTGATTTTTGCCATTGAAAAACGTCCAGAAATGATTGAAGCTACTGACTGAATGAAAGGAGCTGGCATCTCACTCTCTTTGAATCTTCTTTATCATGCTAAGAGGAGCAGGAAAAAGCAAAAAATTTCAGAATTGCACCTTGCAATGCGGAGAAATTACTGTTTGTGCATTTACAATATTCATTGATTTTTGCCATTGAAAAACGTCCAGAAATGATTGAAGCTACTGACTGAATGAAAGGAGCTGGCATCTCACTCTCTTTGAATCTTCTTTATCATGCTAAGAGGAGCAGGAAAAAGCAAAAAATTTCAGAATTGCACCTTGCAATGCGGAGAAATTACTGTTTGTGCATTTACAATATTCATTGATTTTTGCCATTGAAAAACATCATGTTATTCATATACCAGAAATGTTTGAAGCTACTGACTGAATGAAAGGAGCTGGCATCTCACTCTCTTTGAATCTTCTTTATCATGCTAAGAGGAGCAGGAAAAAGCAAAAAATTTCAGAATTGCACCTTGCAATGCGAAGAAATTACTGTTTGTGCATTTACAATATTCATTGATTTTTGCCATTGAAAAACATCATGTTATTCATATACCAGAAATGTTTGAAGCTACTGACTGAATGAAAGGAGCTGGCATCTCACTCTCTTTGAATCTTCTTTATCATGCTAAGAGGAGCAGGAAAAAGCAAAAAATTTCAGAATTGCACCTTGCAATGCGGAGAAATTACTGTTTGTGCATTTACAATATTCATTGATTTTTGCCATTGAAAAACGTCCAGAAATGATTGAAGCTACTGACTGAATGAAAGGAGCTGGCATCTCACTCTCTTTGAATCTTCTTTATCATGCTAAGAGGAGCAGGAAAAAGCAAAAAAATTCAGAATTGCACCTTGCAATGCGGAGAAATTACTGTTTGTGCATTTACAATATTCATTGATTTTTGCCATTGAAAAACATCATGTTATTCATATACCAGAAATGATTGAAGCTACTGACTGAATGAAAGGAGCTGGCATCTCACGCTCTTTGAATCTTCTTTTTCATGCTAAGAGGAGCAGGAAAAAGCAAAACATTTCAGAATTGCACCTTGCAATGCGGAGAAATTACTGTTTGTGCATTTACAATATTCATTGATTTTTGCCATTGAAAAACATCATGTTATTCATATACCAGAAATGTTTGAAGCTACTGACTGAATGAAAGGAGCTGGCATCTCACTCTATTTGAATCTTCTTTATCATGCTAAGAGGAGCAGGAAAAAGCAAAAAATTTCAGAATTGCACCTTGCAATGCGGAGAAATTACTGTTTGTGCATTTACAATATTCATTGATTTTTGCCATTGAAAAATGTCCAGAAATGATTGAAGCTACTGACTGAAAGGAGCTGGCATCTCACTCTCTTTGAATCTTCTTTATCATGCTAAGAGGAGCAGGAAAAAGCAAAAAATTTCAGAATTGCACCTTGCAATGCGGAGAAATTACTGTTTGTGCATTTACAATATTCATTGATTTTTGCCATTGAAAAACGTCCAGAAATGATTGAAGCTACTGACTGAATGAAAGGAGCTGGCATCTCACTCTCTTTGAATCTTCTTTATCATGCTAAGAGGAGCAGGAAAAAGCAAAAAAATTCAGAATTGCACCTTGCAATGCGGAGAAATTACTGTTTGTGCATTTACAATATTCATTGATTTTTGCCATTGAAAAACATCATGTTATTCATATACCAGAAATGATTGAAGCTACTGACTGAATGAAAGGAGCTGGCATCTCACTCTCTTTGAATCTTCTTTTTCATGCTAAGAGGAGCAGGAAAAAGCAAAAAATTTCAGAATTGCACCTTGCAATGCGGAGAAATTACTGTTTGTGCATTTACAATATTCATTGATTTTTGCCATTGAAAAACGTCCAGAAATGATTGAAGCTACTGACTGAATGAAAGGAGCTGGCATCTCACTCTCTTTGAATCTTCTTTATCATGCTAAGAGGAGCAGGAAAAAGCAAAAAATTTCAGAATTGCACCTTGCAATGCGGAGAAATTACTGCTTGTGCATTTACAATATTCATTGATTTTTGCCATTGAAAAACGTCCAGAAATGATTAAAGCTACTGACTGAATGAAAGGAGCTGGCATCTCACTCTCTTTGAATCTTCTTTATCATGCTAAGAGGAGCAGGAAAAAGCAAAAAATTTCAGAATTGCACCTTGCAATGCGGAGAAATTACTGTTTGTGCATTTACAATATTCATTGATTTTTGCTATTGAAAAACGTCCAGAAATGATTGAAGCTACTGACTGAATGAAAGGAGCTGGCATCTCACTCTCTTTGAATCTTCTTTATCATGCTAAGAGGAGCAGGAAAAAGCAAAAAATTTCAGAATTGCACCTTGCAATGCGGAGAAATTACTGTTTGTGCATTTACAATATTCATTGATTTTTGCCGTTGAAAAACGTCCAGAAATGATTGAAGCTACTGACTGAATGAAAGGAGCTGGCATCTCATTCTCTTTGAATCTTCTTTATCATGCTAAGAGGAGCAGGAAAAAGCAAAAAATTTCAGAATTGCACCTTGCAATGCGGAGAAATTACTGTTTGTGCATTTACAATATTCATTGATTTTTGCCATTGAAAAACGTCCAGAAATGATTGAAGCTACTGACTGAATGAAAGGAGCTGGCATCTCACTCTCTTTGAATCTTCTTTATCATGCTAAGAGGAGCAGGAAAAAGCAAAAAATTTCAGAATTGCACCTTGCAATGCGGAGAAATTACTGTTTGTGCATTTACAATATTCATTGATTTTTGCCATTGAAAAACATCATGTTATTCATATTCCAGAAATGTTTGAAGCTACTGACTGAATGAAAGGAGCTGGCATCTCACTCTCTTTGAATCTTCTTTATCATGCTAAGAGGAGCAGGAAAAAGCAAAAAATTTCAGAATTGCACCTTGCAATGCGGAGAAATTACTGTTTGTGCATTTACAATATTCATTGATTTTTGCCATTGAAAAACGTCCAGAAATGATTGAAGCTACTGACTGAATTAAAGGAGCTGGCATCTCACTCTCTTTGAATCTTCTTTATCATGCTAAGAGGAGCAGGAAAAAGGAAAAAATTTCAGAATTGCACCTTGCAATGCGGAGAAATTACTGTTTGTGCATTTACAATATTCATTGATTTTTGCTATTGAAAAACGTCCAGAAATGATTGAAGCTACTGACTGAATGAAAGGAGCTGGCATCTCACTCTCTTTGAATCTTCTTTATCATGCTAAGAGGAGCAGGAAAAAGCAAAAAATTTCAGAATTGCACCTTGCAATGCGGAGAAATTACTGTTTGTGCATTTACAATATTCATTGATTTTTGCCGTTGAAAAACGTCCAGAAATGATTGAAGCTACTGACTGAATGAAAGGAGCTGGCATCTCATTCTCTTTGAATCTTCTTTATCATGCTAAGAGGAGCAGGAAAAAGCAAAACATTTCAGAATTGCACCTTGCAATGCGGAGAAATTACTGTTTGTGCATTTACAATATTCATTGATTTTTGCCATTGAAAAACGTCCAGAAATGATTGAAGCTACTGACTGAATGAAAGGAGCTGGCATCTCACTCTCTTTGAATCTTCTTCATCATGCTAAGAGGAGCAGGAAAAAGCAAAAAATTTCAGAATTGCACCTTGCAATGCGGAGAAATTACTGTTTGTGCATTTACAATATTCATTGATTTTTGCCATTGAAAAACATCATGTTATTCATATTCCAGAAATGTTTGAAGCTACTGACTGAATGAAAGGAGCTGGCATCTCACTCTCTTTGAATCTTCTTTATCATGCTAAGAGGAGCAGGAAAAAGCAAAAAAATTTCAGAATTGCACCTTGCAATGTGGAGAAATTACTGTTTGTGCATTTACAATATTCATTGATTTTTGCCATTGAAAAACGTCCAGAAATGATTGAAGCTACTGACTGAATTAAAGGAGCTGGCATCTCACTCTCTTTGAATCTTCTTTATCATGCTAAGAGGAGCAGGAAAAAGGAAAAAATTTCAGAATTGCACCTTGCAATGCGGAGAAATTACTGTTTGTGCATTTACAATATTCATTGATTTTTGCCATTGAAAAACATCATGTTATTCATATACCAGAAATGATTGAAGCTACTGACTGAATGAAAGGAGCTGGCATCTCACTCTCTTTGAATCTTCTTTATCATGCTAAGAGGAGCAGGAAAAAGCAAAAAATTTCAGAATTGCACCTTGCAATGCGGAGAAATTACTGTTTGTGCATTTACAATATTCATTGATTTTTGCCATTGAAAAACGTCCAGAAATGATTGAAGCTACTGACTGAATGAAAGGAGCTGGCATCTCACTCTCTTTGAATCTTCTTTATCATGCTAAGAGGAGCAGGAAAAAGCAAAAAATTTCAGAATTGCACCTTGCAATGCGGAGAAATTACTGTTTGTGCATTTCCAATATTCATTGATTTTTGCCATTGAAAAACATCATGTTATTCATATACCAGAAATGATTGAAGCTACTGACTGAATGAAAGGAGCTGGCATCTCACTCTCTTTGAATCTTCTTTATCATGCTAAGAGGAGCAGAAAAAAGCAAAAAATTTCAGAATTGCACCTTGCAATGCGGAGAAATTACTGTTTGTGCATTTACAATATTCATTGATTTTTGCCATTGAAAAACGTCCAGAAATGATTGAAGCTACTGACTGAATGAAAGGAGCTGGCATCTCACTCTCTTTGAATCTTCTTTATCATGCTAAGAGGAGCAGGAAAAGGCAAAAAATTTCAGAATTGCACCTTGCAATGCGGAGAAATTACTGTTTGTGCATTTACAATATTCATTGATTTTTGCCATTGAAAAACATCATGTTATTCATATACCAGAAATGATTGAAGCTACTGACTGAATGAAAGGAGCTGGCATCTCACTCTCTTTGAATCTTCTTTATCATGCTAAGAGGAGCAGGAAAAAGCAAAAAATTTCAGAATTGCACCTTGCAATGCGGAGAAATTACTGTTTGTGCATTTACAATATTCATTTATTTTTGCCATTGAAAAACATCATGTTATTCATATACCAGAAATGATTGAAGCTACTGACTGAATGAAAGGAGCTGGCATCTCACTCTCTTTGAATCTTCTTTATCATGCTAAGAGGAGCAGGAAAAAGCAAAAAATTTCAGAATTGCACCTTGCAATGCGGAGAAATTACTGTTTGTGCATTTACGATATTCATTGATTTTTGCCATTGAAAAACGTCCAGAAATGATTGAAGCTACTGACTGAATGAAAGGAGCTGGCATCTCACTCTCTTTGAATCTTCTTTATCATGCTAAGAGGAGCAGGAAAAGGCAAAAAATTTCAGAATTGCACCTTGCAATGCGGAGAAATTACTGTTTGTGCATTTACAATATTCATTGATTTTTGCCATTGAAAAACATCATGTTATTCATATACCAGAAATGATTGGAGCTACTGACTGAATGAAAGGAGCTGGCATCTCACTCTCTTTGAATCTTCTTTATCATGCTAAGAGGAGCAGGAAAAAGCAAAAAATTTCAGAATTGCACCTTGCAATGCGGAGAAATTACTGTTTGTGCATTTACAATATTCATTTATTTTTGCCATTGAAAAACATCATGTTATTCATATACCAGAAATGATTGAAGCTACTGACTGAATGAAAGGAGCTGGCATCTCACTCTCTTTGAATCTTCTTTATCATGCTAAGAGGAGCAGGAAAAAGCAAAAAATTTCAGAATTGCACCTTGCAATGCGGAGAAATTACTGTTTGTGCATTTACAATATTCATTGATTTTTGCCATTGAAAAACGTCCAGAAATGATTGAAGCTACTGACTGAATGAAAGGAGCTGGCATCTCACTCTCTTTGAATCTTCTTTATCATGCTAAGAGGAGCAGGAAAAAGCAAAAAATTTCAGAATTGCACCTTGCAATGCGGAGAAATTACTGTTTGTGCATTTACAATATTCATTGATTTTTGCCATTGAAAAACATCATGTTATTCATATACCAGAAATGTTTGAAGCTACTGACTGAATGAAAGGAGCTGGCATCTCACTCTCTTTGAATCTTCTTTATCATGCTAAGAGGAGCAGGAAAAAGCAAAAAATTTCAGAATTGCACCTTGCAATGCGGAGAAATTACTGTTTGTGCATTTACAATATTCATTGATTTTTGCCATTGAAAAACATCATGTTATTCATATACCAGAAATGATTGAAGCTACTGACTGAATGAAAGGAGCTGGCATCTCACTCTCTTTGAATCTTCTTTATCATGCTAAGAGGAGCAGGAAAAAGCAAAAAATTTCAGAATTGCACCTTGCAATGCGGAGAAATTACTGTTTGTGCATTTACAATATTCATTGATTTTTGCCATTGAAAAACGTCCAGAAATGATTGAAGCTACTGACTGAATGAAAGGAGCTGGCATCTCACTCTCTTTGAATCTTCTTTATCATGCTAAGAGGAGCAGGAAAAAGCAAAAAATTTCAGAATTGCACCTTGCAATGCGGAGAAATTACTGTTTGTGCATTTCCAATATTCATTGATTTTTGCCATTGAAAAACATCATGTTATTCACATACCAGAAATGATTGAAGCTACTGACTGAATGAAAGGAGCTGGCATCTCACTCTCTTTGAATCTTCTTTATCATGCTAAGAGGAGCAGAAAAAAGCAAAAAATTTCAGAATTGCACCTTGCAATGCGGAGAAATTACTGTTTGTGCATTTACAATATTCATTGATTTTTGCCATTGAAAAACGTCCAGAAATGATTGAAGCTACTGACTGAATGAAAGGAGCTGGCATCTCACTCTCTTTGAATCTTCTTTATCATGCTAAGAGGAGCAGGAAAAAGCAAAAAATTTCAGAATTGCACCTTGCAATGCGGAGAAATTACTGTTTGTGCATTTACAATATTCATTGATTTTTGCCATTGAAAAACATCCAGAAATGATTGAAGCTACTGACTGAATGAAAGGAGCTGGCATCTCACTCTCTTTGAATCTTCTTTATCATGCTAAGAGGAGCAGGAAAAGGCAAAAAATTTCAGAATTGCACCTTGCAATGCGGAGAAATTACTGTTTGTGCATTTACAATATTCATTGATTTTTGCCATTGAAAAACATCATGTTATTCATATACCAGAAATGATTGAAGCTACTGACTGAATGAAAGGAGCTGGCATCTCACTCTCTTTGAATCTTCTTTATCATGCTAAGAGGAGCAGGAAAAAGCAAAAAATTTCAGAATTGCACCTTGCAATGCGGAGAAATTACTGTTTGTGCATTTACAATATTCATTTATTTTTGCCATTGAAAAACATCATGTTATTCATATACCAGAAATGATTGAAGCTACTGACTGAATTAAAGGAGCTGGCATCTCACTCTCTTTGAATCTTCTTTATCATGCTAAGAGGAGCAGGAAAAAGCAAAAAATTTCAGAATTGCACCTTGCAATGCGGAGAAATTACTGTTTGTGCATTTACAATATTCATTGATTTTTGCCATTGAAAAACGTCCAGAAATGATTGAAGCTACTGACTGAATGAAAGGAGCTGGCATCTCACTCTCTTTGAATCTTCTTTATCATGCTAAGAGGAGCAGGAAAAGGCAAAAAATTTCAGAATTGCACCTTGCAATGCGGAGAAATTACTGTTTGTGCATTTACAATATTCATTGATTTTTGCCATTGAAAAACATCATGTTATTCATATACCAGAAATGATTGGAGCTACTGACTGAATGAAAGGAGCTGGCATCTCACTCTCTTTGAATCTTCTTTATCATGCTAAGAGGAGCAGGAAAAAGCAAAAAATTTCAGAATTGCACCTTGCAATGCGGAGAAATTACTGTTTGTGCATTTACAATATTCATTTATTTTTGCCATTGAAAAACATCATGTTATTCATATACCAGAAATGATTGAAGCTACTGACTGAATGAAAGGAGCTGGCATCTCACTCTCTTTGAATCTTCTTTATCATGCTAAGAGGAGCAGGAAAAAGCAAAAAATTTCAGAATTGCACCTTGCAATGCGGAGAAATTACTGTTTGTGCATTTACAATATTCATTGATTTTTGCCATTGAAAAACGTCCAGAAATGATTGAAGCTACTGACTGAATGAAAGGAGCTGGCATCTCACTCTCTTTGAATCTTCTTTATCATGCTAAGAGGAGCAGGAAAAAGCAAAAAATTTCAGAATTGCACCTTGCAATGCGGAGAAATTACTGTTTGTGCATTTACAATATTCATTGATTTTTGCCATTGAAAAACATCATGTTATTCATATACCAGAAATGTTTGAAGCTACTGACTGAATGAAAGGAGCTGGCATCTCACTCTCTTTGAATCTTCTTTATCATGCTAAGAGGAGCAGGAAAAAGCAAAAAATTTCAGAATTGCACCTTGCAATGCGGAGAAATTACTGTTTGTGCATTTACAATATTCATTGATTTTTGCCATTGAAAAACATCATGTTATTCATATACCAGAAATGATTGAAGCTACTGACTGAATGAAAGGAGCTGGCATCTCACTCTCTTTGAATCTTCTTTATCATGCTAAGAGGAGCAGGAAAAAGCAAAAAATTTCAGAATTGCACCTTGCAATGCGGAGAAATTACTGTTTGTGCATTTACAATATTCATTGATTTTTGCCATTGAAAAACGTCCAGAAATGATTGAAGCTACTGACTGAATGAAAGGAGCTGGCATCTCACTCTCTTTGAATCTTCTTTATCATGCTAAGAGGAGCAGGAAAAAGCAAAAAATTTCAGAATTGCACCTTGCAATGCGGAGAAATTACTGTTTGTGCATTTCCAATATTCATTGATTTTTGCCATTGAAAAACATCATGTTATTCATATACCAGAAATGATTGAAGCTACTGACTGAATGAAAGGAGCTGGCATCTCACTCTCTTTGAATCTTCTTTATCATGCTAAGAGGAGCAGAAAAAAGCAAAAAATTTCAGAATTGCACCTTGCAATGCGGAGAAATTACTGTTTGTGCATTTACAATATTCATTGATTTTTGCCATTGAAAAACGTCCAGAAATGATTGAAGCTACTGACTGAATGAAAGGAGCTGGCATCTCACTCTCTTTGAATCTTCTTTATCATGCTAAGAGGAGCAGGAAAAAGCAAAAAATTTCAGAATTGCACCTTGCAATGCGGAGAAATTACTGTTTGTGCATTTACAATATTCATTGATTTTTGCCATTGAAAAACATCCAGAAATGATTGAAGCTACTGACTGAATGAAAGGAGCTGGCATCTCACTCTCTTTGAATCTTCTTTATCATGCTAAGAGGAGCAGGAAAAGGCAAAAAATTTCAGAATTGCACCTTGCAATGCGGAGAAATTACTGTTTGTGCATTTACAATATTCATTGATTTTTGCCATTGAAAAACATCATGTTATTCATATACCAGAAATGATTGAAGCTACTGACTGAATGAAAGGAGCTGGCATCTCACTCTCTTTGAATCTTCTTTATCATGCTAAGAGGAGCAGGAAAAAGCAAAAAATTTCAGAATTGCACCTTGCAATGCGGAGAAATTACTGTTTGTGCATTTACAATATTCATTTATTTTTGCCATTGAAAAACATCATGTTATTCATATACCAGAAATGATTGAAGCTACTGACTGAATGAAAGGAGCTGGCATCTCACTCTCTTTGAATCTTCTTTATCATGCTAAGAGGAGCAGGAAAAAGCAAAAAATTTCAGAATTGCACCTTGCAATGCGGAGAAATTACTGTTTGTGCATTTACAATATTCATTGATTTTTGCCATTGAAAAACGTCCAGAAATGATTGAAGCTACTGACTGAATGAAAGGAGCTGGCATCTCACTCTCTTTGAATCTTCTTTATCATGCTAAGAGGAGCAGGAAAAGGCAAAAAATTTCAGAATTGCACCTTGCAATGCGGAGAAATTACTGTTTGTGCATTTACAATATTCATTGATTTTTGCCATTGAAAAACATCATGTTATTCATATACCAGAAATGATTGGAGCTACTGACTGAATGAAAGGAGCTGGCATCTCACTCTCTTTGAATCTTCTTTATCATGCTAAGAGGAGCAGGAAAAAGCAAAAAATTTCAGAATTGCACCTTGCAATGCGGAGAAATTACTGTTTGTGCATTTACAATATTCATTTATTTTTGCCATTGAAAAACATCATGTTATTCATATACCAGAAATGATTGAAGCTACTGACTGAATGAAAGGAGCTGGCATCTCACTCTCTTTGAATCTTCTTTATCATGCTAAGAGGAGCAGGAAAAAGCAAAAAATTTCAGAATTGCACCTTGCAATGCGGAGAAATTACTGTTTGTGCATTTACAATATTCATTGATTTTTGCCATTGAAAAACGTCCAGAAATGATTGAAGCTACTGACTGAATGAAAGGAGCTGGCATCTCACTCTCTTTGAATCTTCTTTATCATGCTAAGAGGAGCAGGAAAAAGCAAAAAATTTCAGAATTGCACCTTGCAATGCGGAGAAATTACTGTTTGTGCATTTACAATATTCATTGATTTTTGCCATTGAAAAACATCATGTTATTCATATACCAGAAATGTTTGAAGCTACTGACTGAATGAAAGGAGCTGGCATCTCACTCTCTTTGAATCTTCTTTATCATGCTAAGAGGAGCAGGAAAAAGCAAAAAATTTCAGAATTGCACCTTGCAATGCGGAGAAATTACTGTTTGTGCATTTACAATATTCATTGATTTTTGCCATTGAAAAACGTCCAGAAATGATTGAAGCTACTGACTGAATGAAAGGAGCTGGCATCTCACTCTCTTTGAATCTTCTTTATCATGCTAAGAGGAGCAGGAAAAGGCAAAAAATTTCAGAATTGCACCTTGCAATGCGGAGAAATTACTGTTTGTGCATTTACAATATTCATTGATTTTTGCCATTGAAAAACATCATGTTATTCATATACCAGAAATGATTGAAGCTACTGACTGAATGAAAGGAGCTGGCATCTCACTCTCTTTGAATCTTCTTTATCATGCTTAGAGGAGCAGGAAAAAGCAAAAAATTTCAGAATTGCACCTTGCAATGCGGAGAAATTACTGTTTGTGCATTTACAATATTCATTGATTTTTGCCATTGAAAAACATCATGTTATTCATATACCAGAAATGATTGAAGCTACTGACTGAATGAAAGGAGCTGGCATCTCACTCTCTTTGAATCTTCTTTATCATGCTAAGAGGAGCAGGAAAAAGCAAAAAATTTCAGAATTGCACCTTGCAATGCGGAGAAATTACTGTTTGTGCATTTACAATATTCATTGATTTTTGCCATTGAAAAACGTCCAGAAATGATTGAAGCTACTGACTGAATGAAAGGAGCTGGCATCTCACTCTCTTTGAATCTTCTTTATCATGCTAAGAGGAGCAGGAAAAAGCAAAAAAATTCAGAATTGCACCTTGCAATGCGGAGAAATTACTGTTTGTGCATTTACAATTATTCATTGATTTTTGCCATTGAAAAACATCATGTTATTCATATACCAGAAATGATTGAAGCTACTGACTGAATGAAAGGAGCTGGCATCTCACTCTCTTTGAATCTTCTTTTTCATGCTAAGAGGAGCAGGAAAAAGTAAAAAATTTCAGAATTGCACCTTGCAATGCGGAGAAATTACTGTTTGTGCATTTACAATATTCATTGATTTTTGCCATTGAAAAACGTCCAGAAATGATTGAAGCTACTGACTGAATGAAAGGAGCTGGCA
Organism: Phyllobates terribilis; assembly: GCF_046119375.1. Lineage (NCBI taxonomy): Eukaryota > Metazoa > Chordata > Amphibia > Anura > Dendrobatidae > Phyllobates > Phyllobates terribilis. The sequence continues at coordinate 271,568 of NW_027363852.1, forward strand.
TCTCAGTCTCTTTGAATCTTCTTTATCATGCTAAGAGGAGCAGGAAAAAGCAAAAAATTTCAGAATTGCACCTTGCAATGCGGAGAAATTACTGCTTGTGCATTTACAATATTCATTGATTTTTGCCATTGAAAAACGTCCAGAAATGATTGAAGCTACTGACTGAATGAAAGGAGCTGGCATCTCACTCTCTTTGAATCTTCTTTATCATGCTAAGAGGAGCAGGAAAAAGCAAAAAATTTCAGAATTGCACCTTGCAATGCGGAGAAATTACTGTTTGTGCATTTACAATATTCATTGATTTTTGCCATTGAAAAACGTCCAGAAATGATTGAAGCTACTGACTGAATGAAAGGAGCTGGCATCTCACTCTCTTTGAATCTTCTTTATCATGCTAAGAGGAGCAGGAAAAAGCAAAAAATTTCAGAATTGCACCTTGCAATGCGGAGAAATTACTGTTTGTGCATTTACAATATTCATTGATTTTTGCCATTGAAAAACGTCCAGAAATGATTGAAGCTACTGACTGAATGAAAGGAGCTGGCATCTCACTCTCTTTGAATCTTCTTTATCATGCTAAGAGGAGCAGGAAAAAGCAAAAAATTTCAGAATTGCACCTTGCAATGCGGAGAAATTACTGTTTGTGCATTTACAATATTCATTGATTTTTGCCGTTGAAAAACGTCCAGAAATGATTGAAGCTACTGACTGAATGAAAGGAGCTGGCATCTCACTCTCTTTGAATCTTCTTTATCATGCTAAGAGGAGCAGGAAAAAGCAAAAAATTTCAGAATTGCACCTTGCAATGCGGAGAAATTACTGTTTGTGCATTTACAATATTCATTGATTTTTGCCATTGAAAAACATCCAGAAATGATTGAAGCTACTGACTGAATGAAAGGAGCTGGCATCTCACTCTCTTTGAATCTTCTTTATCATGCTAAGAGGAGCAGGAAAAAGCAAAAAATTTCAGAATTGCACCTTGCAATGCGGAGAAATTACTGTTTGTGCATTTACAATATTCATTGATTTTTGCCATTGTTAAACATCATGTTATTCATATACCAGAAATGATTGAAGCTACTGACTGAATGAAAGGAGCTGGCATCTCACTCTCTTTGAATCTTCTTTATCATGCTAAGAGGAGCAGGAAAAAGCAAAAAATTTCAGAATTGCACCTTGCAATGCGGAGAAATTACTGTTTGTGCATTTACAATATTCATTGATTTTTGCCATTGAAAAACGTCCAGAAATGTTTGAAGCTACTGACTGAATGAAAGGAGCTGGCATCTCACTCTCTTTGAATCTTCTTTATCATGCTAAGAGGAGCAGGAAAAAGCAAAAAATTTCAGAATTGCACCTTGCAATGCGGAGAAATTACTGTTTGTGCATTTACAATATTCATTGATTTTTGCCATTGAAAAACATCATGTTATTCATATACCAGAAATGATTGAAGCTACTGACTGAATGAAAGGAGCTGGCATCTCACTCTCTTTGAATCTTCTTTATCATGCTAAGAGGAGCAGGAAAAAGCAAAAAATTTCAGAATTGCACCTTGCAATGCGGAGAAATTACTGTTTGTGCATTTACAATATTCATTGATTTTTGCCATTGAAAAACGTCCAGAAATGATTGAAGCTACTGACTGAATGAAAGGAGCTGGCATCTCACTCTCTTTGAATCTTCTTTATCATGCTAAGAGGAGCAGGAAAAAGCAAAAAATTTCAGAATTGCACCTTGCAATGCGGAGAAATTACTGTTTGTGCATTTACAATATTCATTGATTTTTGCCATTGAAAAACATCATGTTATTCATATACCAGAAATGATTGAAGCTACTGACTGAATGAAAGGAGCTGGCATCTCACTCTCTTTGAATCTTCTTTATCATGCTAAGAGGAGCAGGAAAAAGTAAAAAATTTCAGAATTGCACCTTGCAATGCGGAGAAATTACTGTTTGTGCATTTACAATATTCATTGATTTTTGCCATTGAAAAACGTCCAGAAATGATTGAAGCTACTGACTGAATGAAAGGAGCTGGCATCTCAGTCTCTTTGAATCTTCTTTATCATGCTAAGAGGAGCAGGAAAAAGCAAAAAATTTCAGAATTGCACCTTGCAATGCGGAGAAATTACTGCTTGTGCATTTACAATATTCATTGATTTTTGCCATTGAAAAACGTCCAGAAATGATTGAAGCTACTGACTGAATGAAAGGAGCTGGCATCTCACTCTCTTTGAATCTTCTTTATCATGCTAAGAGGAGCAGGAAAAAGCAAAAAATTTCAGAATTGCACCTTGCAATACGGAGAAATTACTGTTTGTGCATTTACAATATTCATTGATTTTTGCCATTGAAAAACGTCCAGAAATGATTGAAGCTACTGACTGAATGAAAGGAGCTGGCATCTCACTCTGTTTGAATCTTCTTTATCATGCTAAGAGGAGCAGGAAAAAGCAAAAAATTTCAGAATTGCACCTTGCAATGCGGAGAAATTACTGTTTGTGCATTTACAATATTCATTGATTTTTGCCATTGAAAAACGTCCAGAAATGATTGAAGCTACTGACTGAATGAAAGGAGCTGGCATCTCACTCTCTTTGAATCTTCTTTATCATGCTAAGAGGAGCAGGAAAAAGCAAAAAATTTCAGAATTGCACCTTGCAATGCGGAGAAATTACTGTTTGTGCATTTACAATATTCATTGATTTTTGCCGTTGAAAAACGTCCAGAAATGATTGAAGCTACTGACTGAATGAAAGGAGCTGGCATCTCACTCTCTTTGAATCTTCTTTATCATGCTAAGAGGAGCAGGAAAAAGCAAAAAATTTCAGAATTGCACCTTGCAATGCGGAGAAATTACTGTTTGTGCATTTACAATATTCATTGATTTTTGCCATTGAAAAACATCCAGAAATGATTGAAGCTACTGACTGAATGAAAGGAGCTGGCATCTCACTCTCTTTGAATCTTCTTTATCATGCTAAGAGGAGCAGGAAAAAGCAAAAAATTTCAGAATTGCACCTTGCAATACGGAGAAATTACTGTTTGTGCATTTACAATATTCATTGATTTTTGCCATTGAAAAATGTCCAGAAATGATTGAAGCTACTGACTGAATGAAAGGAGCTGGCATCTCACTCTGTTTGAATCTTCTTTATCATGCTAAGAGGAGCAGGAAAAAGCAAAAAATTTCAGAATTGCACCTTGCAATGCGGAGAAATTACTGTTTGTGCATTTACAATATTCATTGATTTTTGCCATTGAAAAACGTCCAGAAATGATTGAAGCTACTGACTGAATGAAAGGAGCTGGCATCTCACTCTCTTTGAATCTTCTTTATCATGCTAAGAGGAGCAGGAAAAAGCAAAAAATTTCAGAATTGCACCTTGCAATGCGGAGAAATTACTGTTTGTGCATTTACAATATTCATTGATTTTTGCCGTTGAAAAACGTCCAGAAATGATTGAAGCTACTGACTGAATGAAAGGAGCTGGCATCTCACTCTCTTTGAATCTTCTTTATCATGCTAAGAGGAGCAGGAAAAAGCAAAAAATTTCAGAATTGCACCTTGCAATGCGGAGAAATTACTGTTTGTGCATTTACAATATTCATTGATTTTTGCCATTGAAAAACATCCAGAAATGATTGAAGCTACTGACTGAATGAAAGGAGCTGGCATCTCACTCTCTTTGAATCTTCTTTATCATGCTAAGAGGAGCAGGAAAAAGCAAAAAATTTCAGAATTGCACCTTGCAATGCGGAGAAATTACTGTTTGTGCATTTACAATATTCATTGATTTTTGCCATTGTTAAACATCATGTTATTCATATACCAGAAATGATTGAAGCTACTGACTGAATGAAAGGAGCTGGCATCTCAGTCTCTTTGAATCTTCTTTATCATGCTGAGGAGCAGGAAAAAGCAAAAAATTTCAGAATTGCACCTTGCAATGCGGAGAAATTACTGTTTGTGCATTTACAATATTCATTGATTTTTGCCATTGAAAAACGTCCAGAAATGTTTGAAGCTACTGACTGAATGAAAGGAGCTGGCATCTCACTCTCTTTGAATCTTCTTTATCATGCTAAGAGGAGCAGGAAAAAGCAAAAAATTTCAGAATTGCACCTTGCAATGCGGAGAAATTACTGTTTGTGCATTTACAATATTCATTGATTTTTGCCATTGAAAAACATCATGTTATTCATATACCAGAAATGTTTGAAGCTACTGACTGAATGAAAGGAGCTGGCATGTCACTCTCTTTGAATCTTCTTTATCATGCTAAAAGGAGCAGGAAAAAGCAAAAAATTTCAGAATTGCACCTTGCAATGCGGAGAAATTACTGTTTGTGCATTTACAATATTCATTGATTTTTGCCATTGAAAAACGTCCAGAAATGATTGAAGCTACTGACTGAATGAAAGGAGCTGGCATCTCACTCTCTTTGAATCTTCTTTATCATGCTAAGAGGAGCAGGAAAAAGCAAAAAATTTCAGAATTGCACCTTGCAATGCGGAGAAATTACTGTTTGTGCATTTACAATATTCATTGATTTTTGCCATTGAAAAACATCATGTTATTCATATACCAGAAATGATTGAAGCTACTGACTGAATGAAAGGAGCTGGCATCTCACTCTCTTTGAATCTTCTTTATCATGCTAAGAGGAGCAGGAAAAAGCAAAAAATTTCAGAATTGCACCTTGCAATGCGGAGAAATTACTGTTTGTGCATTTACAATATTCATTGATTTTTGCCATTGAAAAACGTCCAGAAATGATTGAAGCTACTGACTGAATGAAAGGAGCTGGCATCTCACTCTCTTTGAATCTTCTTTATCATGCTAAGAGGAGCAGGAAAAAGCAAAAAATTTCAGAATTGCACCTTGCAATGCGGAGAAATTACTGTTTGTGCATTTACAATATTCATTGATTTTTGCCATTGAAAAACATCATGTTATTCATATACCAGAAATGTTTGAAGCTACTGACTGAATGAAAGGAGCTGGCATCTCACTCTCTTTGAATCTTCTTTATCATGCTAAGAGGAGCAGGAAAAAGCAAAAAATTTCAGAATTGCACCTTGCAATGCGGAGAAATTACTGTTTGTGCATTTACAATATTCATTGATTTTTGCCATTGAAAAACGTCCAGAAATGATTGAAGCTACTGACTGAATGAAAGGAGCTGGCATCTCACTCTCTTTGAATCTTCTTTATCATGCTAAGAGGAGCAGGAAAAGGCAAAAAATTTCAGAATTGCACCTTGCAATGCGGAGAAATTACTGTTTGTGCATTTACAATATTCATTGATTTTTGCCATTGAAAAACATCATGTTATTCATATACCAGAAATGTTTGAAGCTACTGACTGAATGAAAGGAGCTGGCATCTCACTCTCTTTGAATCTTCTTTATCATGCTAAGAGGAGCAGGAAAAAGCAAAAAATTTCAGAATTGCACCTTGCAATGCGAATAAATTACTCTTTGTGCATTTACAATATTCATTGATTTTTGCCATTGAAAAACATCATGTTATTCATATACCAGAAATGATTGAAGCTACTGACTGAATGAAAGGAGCTGGCATCTCACTCTCTTTGAATCTTCTTTATCATGCTAAGAGGAGCAGGAAAAAGCAAAAAATTTCAGAATTGCACCTTGCAATGCGGAGAAATTACTGTTTGTGCATTTACAATATTCATTGATTTTTGCCATTGAAAAACATCATGTTATTCATATACCAGAAATGATTGAAGCTACTGACTGAATGAAAGGAGCTGGCATCTCACTCTCTTTGAATCTTCTTTATCATGCTAAGAGGAGCAGGAAAAAGCAAAAAATTTCAGAATTGCACCTCGCAATGCGGAGAAATTACTGTTTGTGCATTTACAATATTCATTGATTTTTGCCATTGAAAAACGTCCAGAAATGATTGAAGCTACTGACTGAATGAAAGGAGCTGGCATCTCACTCTCTTTGAATCTTCTTTATCATGCTAAGAGGAGCAGGAAAAAGCAAAAAATTTCAGAATTGCACCTTGCAATGCGGAGAAATTACTGTTTGTGCATTTACAATATTCATTGATTTTTGCCATTGAAAAACATCATGTTTTTCATATACCAGAAATGATTGAAGCTACTGACTGAATGAAAGGAGCTGGCATCTCACTCTCTTTGAATCTTCTTTATCATGCTAAGAGGAGCAGGAAAAAGCAAAAAATTTCAGAATTGCACCTCGCAATGCGGAGAAATTACTGTTTGTGCATTTACAATATTCATTGATTTTTGCCATTGAAAAACGTCCAGAAATGATTGAAGCTACTGACTGAATGAAAGGAGCTGGCATCTCACTCTCTTTGAATCTTCTTTATCATGCTAAGAGGAGCAGGAAAAAGCAAAAAATTTCAGAATTGCACCTTGCAATGCGGAGAAATTGCTGTTTGTGCATTTACAAAATTCATTGATTTTTGCCATTGAAAAACATCATGTTATTCATATACCAGAAATGTTTGAAGCTACTGACTGAATGAAAGGAGCTGGCATCTCACTCTCTTTGAATCTTCTTTATCATGCTAAGAGGAGCAGGAAAAAGCAAAAAATTTCAGAATTGCACCTTGCAATGCGGAGAAATTACTGTTTGTGCATTTACAATATTCATTGATTTTTGCCATTGAAAAACGTCCAGAAATGATTGAAGCTACTGACTGAATGAAAGGAGCTGGCATCTCACTCTCTTTGAATCTTCTTTATCATGCTAAGAGGAGCAGGAAAAAGCAAAAAATTTCAGAATTGCACCTTGCAATGCGGAGAAATTACTGTTTGTGCATTTACAATATACATTGATTTTTGCCATTGAAAAACGTCCAGAAATGATTGAAGCTACTGACTGAATGAAAGGAGCTGGCATCTCACTCTCTTTGAATCTTCTTTATCATGCTAAGAGGAGCAGGAAAAAGCAAAAAATTTCAGAATTGCACCTTGCAATGCGGAGAAATTACTGTTTGTGCATTTACAATATACATTGATTTTTGCCATTGAAAAACGTCCAGAAATGATTGAGGCTACTGACTGAATGAAAGGAGCTGGCATCTCACTCTCTTTGAATCTTCTTTATCATGCTAAGAGGAGCAGGAAAAAGCAAAAAATTTCAGAATTGCACCTTGCAATGCGGAGAAATTACTGTTTGTGCATTTACAATATTCATTGATTTTTGCCATTGAAAAACGTCCAGAAATGATTGAAGCTACTGACTGAATGAAAGGAGCTGGCATCTCACTCTCTTTGAATCTTCTTTATCATGCTAAGAGGAGCAGGAAAAAGCAAAAAATTTCAGAATTGCACCTTGCAATGCGGAGAAATTACTGTTTGTGCATTTACAATATTCATTGATTTTTGCCATTGAAAAACGTCCAGAAATGATTGAACTTACCGACTGAATGAAAGGAGCTGGCATCTCACTCTCTTTGAATCTTCTTTATCATGCTAAGAGGAGCAGGAAAAAGCAAAAAATTTCAGAATTGCACCTTGCAATGCGGAGAAATTACTGTTTGTGCATTTACAATATTCATTGATTTTTGCCGTTGAAAAACGTCCAGAAATGATTGAAGCTACTGACTGAATGAAAGGAGCTGGCATCTCACTCTCTTTGAATCTTCTTTATCATGCTAAGAGGAGCAGGAAAAGGCAAAAAATTTCAGAATTGCACCTTGCAATGCGGAGAAATTACTGTTTGTGCATTTACAATATTCATTGATTTTTGCCATTGAAAAACATCATGTTATTCATATACCAGAAATGTTTGAAGCTACTGACTGAATGAAAGGAGCTGGCATCTCACTCTCTTTGAATCTTCTTTATCATGCTAAGAGGAGCAGGAAAAAGCAAAAAATTTCAGAATTGCACCTTGCAATGCGAATAAATTACTCTTTGTGCATTTACAATATTCATTGATTTTTGCCATTGAAAAACATCATGTTATTCATATACCAGAAATGATTGAAGCTACTGACTGAATGAAAGGAGCTGGCATCTCACTCTCTTTGAATCTTCTTTATCATGCTAAGAGGAGCAGGAAAAAGCAAAAAATTTCAGAATTGCACCTTGCAATGCGGAGAAATTACTGTTTGTGCATTTACAATATTCATTGATTTTTGCCATTGAAAAACATCATGTTATTCATATACCAGAAATGATTGAAGCTACTGACTGAATGAAAGGAGCTGGCATCTCACTCTCTTTGAATCTTCTTTATCATGCTAAGAGGAGCAGGAAAAAGCAAAAAATTTCAGAATTGCACCTCGCAATGCGGAGAAATTACTGTTTGTGCATTTACAATATTCATTGATTTTTGCCATTGAAAAACGTCCAGAAATGATTGAAGCTACTGACTGAATGAAAGGAGCTGGCATCTCACTCTCTTTGAATCTTCTTTATCATGCTAAGAGGAGCAGGAAAAAGCAAAAAATTTCAGAATTGCACCTTGCAATGCGGAGAAATTACTGTTTGTGCATTTACAATATTCATTGATTTTTGCCATTGAAAAACATCATGTTATTCATATACCAGAAATGATTGAAGCTACTGACTGAATGAAAGGAGCTGGCATCTCACTCTCTTTGAATCTTCTTTATCATGCTAAGAGGAGCAGGAAAAAGCAAAAAATTTCAGAATTGCACCTCGCAATGCGGAGAAATTACTGTTTGTGCATTTACAATATTCATTGATTTTTGCCATTGAAAAACGTCCAGAAATGATTGAAGCTACTGACTGAATGAAAGGAGCTGGCATCTCACTCTCTTTGAATCTTCTTTATCATGCTAAGAGGAGCAGGAAAAAGCAAAAAATTTCAGAATTGCACCTTGCAATGCGGAGAAATTGCTGTTTGTGCATTTACAAAATTCATTGATTTTTGCCATTGAAAAACATCATGTTATTCATATACCAGAAATGTTTGAAGCTACTGACTGAATGAAAGGAGCTGGCATCTCACTCTCTTTGAATCTTCTTTATCATGCTAAGAGGAGCAGGAAAAAGCAAAAAATTTCAGAATTGCACCTTGCAATGCGGAGAAATTACTGTTTGTGCATTTACAATATTCATTGATTTTTGCCATTGAAAAACGTCCAGAAATGATTGAAGCTACTGACTGAATGAAAGGAGCTGGCATCTCACTCTCTTTGAATCTTCTTTATCATGCTAAGAGGAGCAGGAAAAAGCAAAAAATTTCAGAATTGCACCTTGCAATGCGGAGAAATTACTGTTTGTGCATTTACAATATACATTGATTTTTGCCATTGAAAAACGTCCAGAAATGATTGAAGCTACTGACTGAATGAAAGGAGCTGGCATCTCACTCTCTTTGAATCTTCTTTATCATGCTAAGAGGAGCAGGAAAAAGCAAAAAATTTCAGAATTGCACCTTGCAATGCGGAGAAATTACTGTTTGTGCATTTACAATATACATTGATTTTTGCCATTGAAAAACGTCCAGAAATGATTGAAGCTACTGACTGAATGAAAGGAGCTGGCATCTCACTCTCTTTGAATCTTCTTTATCATGCTAAGAGGAGCAGGAAAAAGCAAAAAATTTCAGAATTGCACCTTGCAATGCGGAGAAATTACTGTTTGTGCATTTACAATATTCATTGATTTTTGCCATTGAAAAACGTCCAGAAATGATTGAAGCTACTGACTGAATGAAAGGAGCTGGCATCTCACTCTCTTTGAATCTTCTTTATCATGCTAAGAGGAGCAGGAAAAAGCAAAAAATTTCAGAATTGCACCTTGCAATGCGGAGAAATTACTGTTTGTGCATTTACAATATTCATTGATTTTTGCCATTGAAAAACGTCCAGAAATGATTGAACTTACCGACTGAATGAAAGGAGCTGGCATCTCACTCTCTTTGAATCTTCTTTATCATGCTAAGAGGAGCAGGAAAAAGCAAAAAATTTCAGAATTGCACCTTGCAATGCGGAGAAATTACTGTTTGTGCATTTACAATATTCATTGATTTTTGCCGTTGAAAAACGTCCAGAAATGATTGAAGCTACTGACTGAATGAAAGGAGCTGGCATCTCACTCTCTTTGAATCTTCTTTATCATGCTAAGAGGAGCAGGAAAAAGCAAAAAATTTCAGAATTGCACCTTGCAATGCGGAGAAATTACTGTTGGTGCATTTACAATATTCATTGATTTTTGCCATTGAAAAACATCATGTTATTCATATACCAAAAATGATTGAAGCTACTGAGTGAATGAAAGGAGCTGGCATCTCACTCTCTTTGAATCTTCTTTATCATGCTAAGAGGAGCAGGAAAAAGCAAAAAATTTCAGAATTGCACCTTGCAATGCGGAGAAATTACTGTTTGTGCATTTACAATATTCATTGATTTTTGCCATTGAAAAACGTCCAGAAATGATTGAAGCTACTGACTGAATGAAAGGAGCTGGCATCTCACTCTCTTTGAATCTTCTTTATCATGCTAAGAGGAGCAGGAAAAAGCAAAAAATTTCAAAATTGCACCTTGCAATGCGGAGAAATTACTGTTTGTGCATTTACAATATTCATTGATTTTTGCCATTGAAAAACATCATGTTATTCATATACCAGAAATGTTTGAAGCTACTGACTGAATGAAAGGAGCTGGCATGTCACTCTCTTTGAATCTTCTTTATCATGCTAAGAGGAGCAGGAAAAAGCAAAAAATTTCAGAATTGCACCTTGCAATGCGGAGAAATTACTGTTTGTGCATTTACAATATTCATTGATTTTTGCCATTGAAAAACGTCCAGAAATGATTGAAGCTACTGACTGAATGAAAGGAGCTGGCATCTCACTCTCTTTGAATCTTCTTTATCATGCTAAGAGGAGCAGGAAAAAGCAAAAAATTTCAGAATTGCACCTTGCAATGCGGAGAAATTACTGTTTGTGCATTTACAATATTCATTGATTTTTGCCATTGAAAAACATCATGTTATTCATATACCAGAAATGATTGAAGCTACTGACTGAATGAAAGGAGCTGGCATCTCACTCTCTTTGAATCTTCTTTATCATGCTAAGAGGAGCAGGAAAAAGCAAAAAATTTCAGAATTGCACCTTGCAATGCGGAGAAATTACTGTTTGTGCATTTACAATATTCATTGATTTTTGCCATTGAAAAACGTCCAGAAATGATTGAAGCTACTGACTGAATGAAAGGAGCTGGCATCTCACTCTCTTTGAATCTTCTTTATCATGCTAAGAGGAGCAGGAAAAGGCAAAAAATTTCAGAATTGCACCTTGCAATGCGGAGAAATTACTGTTTGTGCATTTACAATATTCATTGATTTTTGCCATTGAAAAACATCATGTTATTCATATACCAGAAATGTTTGAAGCTACTGACTGAATGAAAGGAGCTGGCATCTCACTCTCTTTGAATCTTCTTTATCATGCTAAGAGGAGCAGGAAAAACCAAAAAATTTCAGAATTGCACCTTGCAATGCGAATAAATTACTGTTTGTGCATTTACAATATTCATTGATTTTTGCCATTGAAAAACATCATGTTATTCATATACCAGAAATGATTGAAGCTACTGACTGAATGAAAGGAGCTGGCATCTCACTCTCTTTGAATCTTCTTTATCATGCTAAGAGGAGCAGGAAAAAGCAAAACATTTCAGAATTGCACCTTGCAATGCGGAGAAATTACTGTTTGTGCATTTACAATATTCATTGATTTTTGCCATTGAAAAACATCATGTTATTCACATACCAGAAATGATTGAAGCTACTGACTGAATGAAAGGAGCTGGCATCTCACTCTCTTTGAATCTTCTTTATCATGCAAAGAGGAGCAGGAAAAAGCAAAAAATTTCAGAATTGCACCTCGCAATGCGGAGAAATTACTGTTTGTGCATTTACAATATTCATTGATTTTTGCCATTGAAAAACGTCCAGAAATGATTGAAGCTACTGACTGAATGAAAGGAGCTGGCATCTCACTCTCTTTGAATCTTCTTTATCATGCTAAGAGGAGCAGGAAAAAGCAAAAAATTTCAGAATTGCACCTTGCAATGCGGAGAAATTGCTGTTTGTGCATTTACAAAATTCATTGATTTTTGCCATTGAAAAACATCATGTTATTCATATACCAGAAATGTTTGAAGCTACTGACTGAATGAAAGGAGCTGGCATCTCACTCTCTTTGAATCTTCTTTATCATGCTAAGAGGAGCAGGAAAAAGCAAAAAATTTCAGAATTGCACCTTGCAATGCGGAGAAATTACTGTTTGTGCATTTACAATATTCATTGATTTTTGCCATTGAAAAACGTCCAGAAATGATTGAAGCTACTGACTGAATGAAAGGAGCTGGCATCTCACTCTCTTTGAATCTTCTTTATCATGCTAAGAGGAGCAGGAAAAAGCAAAAAATTTCAGAATTGCACCTTGCAATGCGGAGAAATTACTGTTTGTGCATTTACAATATTCATTGATTTTTGCCATTGAAAAACGTCCAGAAATGATTGAACCTACCGACTGAATGAAAGGAGCTGGCATCTCACTCTCTTTGAATCTTCTTTATCATGCTAAGAGGAGCAGGAAAAAGCAAAAAATTTCAGAATTGCACCTTGCAATGCGGAGAAATTACTGTTTGTGCATTTACAATATTCATTGATTTTTGCCGTTGAAAAACGTCCAGAAATGATTGAAGCTACTGACTGAATGAAAGGAGCTGGCATCTCACTCTCTTTGAATCTTCTTTATCATGCTAAGAGGAGCAGGAAAAAGCAAAAAATTTCAGAATTGCACCTTGCAATGCGGAGAAATTACTGTTTGTGCATTTACAATATTCATTGATTTTTGCCATTGAAAAACATCATGTTATTCATATACCAAAAATGATTGAAGCTACTGAGTGAATGAAAGGAGCTGGCATCTCACTCTCTTTGAATCTTCTTTATCATGCTAAGAGGAGCAGGAAAAAGCAAAAAATTTCAGAATTGCACCTTGCAATGCGGAGAAATTACTGTTTGTGCATTTACAATATTCATTGATTTTTGCCATTGAAAAACGTCCAGAAATGATTGAACTTACCGACTGAATGAAAGGAGCTGGCATCTCACTCTCTTTGAATCTTCTTTATCATGCTAAGAGGAGCAGGAAAAAGCAAAAAATTTCAGAATTGCACCTTGCAATGCGGAGAAATTACTGTTTGTGCATTTACAATATTCATTGATTTTTGCCGTTGAAAAACGTCCAGAAATGATTGAAGCTACTGACTGAATGAAAGGAGCTGGCATCTCACTCTCTTTGAATCTTCTTTATCATGCTAAGAGGAGCAGGAAAAAGCAAAAAATTTCAGAATTGCACCTTGCAATGCGGAGAAATTACTGTTGGTGCATTTACAATATTCATTGATTTTTGCCATTGAAAAACATCATGTTATTCATATACCAAAAATGATTGAAGCTACTGAGTGAATGAAAGGAGCTGGCATCTCACTCTCTTTGAATCTTCTTTATCATGCTAAGAGGAGCAGGAAAAAGCAAAAAATTTCAGAATTGCACCTTGCAATGCGGAGAAATTACTGTTTGTGCATTTACAATATTCATTGATTTTTGCCATTGAAAAACGTCCAGAAATGATTGAAGCTACTGACTGAATGAAAGGAGCTGGCATCTCACTCTCTTTGAATCTTCTTTATCATGCTAAGAGGAGCAGGAAAAAGCAAAAAATTTCAAAATTGCACCTTGCAATGCGGAGAAATTACTGTTTGTGCATTTACAATATTCATTGATTTTTGCCATTGAAAAACATCATGTTATTCATATACCAGAAATGTTTGAAGCTACTGACTGAATGAAAGGAGCTGGCATGTCACTCTCTTTGAATCTTCTTTATCATGCTAAGAGGAGCAGGAAAAAGCAAAAAATTTCAGAATTGCACCTTGCAATGCGGAGAAATTACTGTTTGTGCATTTACAATATTCATTGATTTTTGCCATTGAAAAACGTCCAGAAATGATTGAAGCTACTGACTGAATGAAAGGAGCTGGCATCTCACTCTCTTTGAATCTTCTTTATCATGCTAAGAGGAGCAGGAAAAAGCAAAAAATTTCAGAATTGCACCTTGCAATGCGGAGAAATTACTGTTTGTGCATTTACAATATTCATTGATTTTCCATTGAAAAACATCATGTTATTCATATACCAGAAATGATTGAAGCTACTGACTGAATGAAAGGAGCTGGCATCTCACTCTCTTTGAATCTTCTTTATCATGCTAAGAGGAGCAGGAAAAAGCAAAAAATTTCAGAATTGCACCTTGCAATGCGGAGAAATTACTGTTTGTGCATTTACAATATTCATTGATTTTTGCCATTGAAAAACGTCCAGAAATGATTGAAGCTACTGACTGAATGAAAGGAGCTGGCATCTCACTCTCTTTGAATCTTCTTTATCATGCTAAGAGGAGCAGGAAAAGGCAAAAAATTTCAGAATTGCACCTTGCAATGCGGAGAAATTACTGTTTGTGCATTTACAATATTCATTGATTTTTGCCATTGAAAAACATCATGTTATTCATATACCAGAAATGTTTGAAGCTACTGACTGAATGAAAGGAGCTGGCATCTCACTCTCTTTGAATCTTCTTTATCATGCTAAGAGGAGCAGGAAAAACCAAAAAATTTCAGAATTGCACCTTGCAATGCGAATAAATTACTGTTTGTGCATTTACAATATTCATTGATTTTTGCCATTGAAAAACATCATGTTATTCATATACCAGAAATGATTGAAGCTACTGACTGAATGAAAGGAGCTGGCATCTCACTCTCTTTGAATCTTCTTTATCATGCTAAGAGGAGCAGGAAAAAGCAAAACATTTCAGAATTGCACCTTGCAATGCGGAGAAATTACTGTTTGTGCATTTACAATATTCATTGATTTTTGCCATTGAAAAACATCATGTTATTCACATACCAGAAATGATTGAAGCTACTGACTGAATGAAAGGAGCTGGCATCTCACTCTCTTTGAATCTTCTTTATCATGCTAAGAGGAGCAGGAAAAAGCAAAAAATTTCTGAATTGCACCTCGCAATGCGGAGAAATTACTGTTTGTGCATTTACAATATTCATTGATTTTTGCCATTGAAAAACGTCCAGAAATGATTGAAGCTACTGACTGAATGAAAGGAGCTGGCATCTCACTCTCTTTGAATCTTCTTTATCATGCTAAGAGGAGCAGGAAAAAGCAAAAAATTTCAGAATTGCACCTTGCAATGCGGAGAAATTGCTGTTTGTGCATTTACAAAATTCATTGATTTTTGCCATTGAAAAACATCATGTTATTCATATACCAGAAATGTTTGAAGCTACTGACTGAATGAAAGGAGCTGGCATCTCACTCTCTTTGAATCTTCTTTATCATGCTAAGAGGAGCAGGAAAAAGCAAAAAATTTCAGAATTGCACCTTGCAATGCGGAGAAATTACTGTTTGTGCATTTACAATATTCATTGATTTTTGCCATTGAAAAACGTCCAGAAATGATTGAAGCTACTGACTGAATGAAAGGAGCTGGCATCTCACTCTCTTTGAATCTTCTTTATCATGCTAAGAGGAGCAGGAAAAAGCAAAAAATTTCAGAATTGCACCTTGCAATGCGGAGAAATTACTGTTTGTGCATTTACAATATTCATTGATTTTTGCCATTGAAAAACGTCCAGAAATGATTGAACCTACCGACTGAATGAAAGGAGCTGGCATCTCACTCTCTTTGAATCTTCTTTATCATGCTAAGAGGAGCAGGAAAAAGCAAAAAATTTCAGAATTGCACCTTGCAATGCGGAGAAATTACTGTTTGTGCATTTACAATATTCATTGATTTTTGCCGTTGAAAAACGTCCAGAAATGATTGAAGCTACTGACTGAATGAAAGGAGCTGGCATCTCACTCTCTTTGAATCTTCTTTATCATGCTAAGAGGAGCAGGAAAAAGCAAAAAATTTCAGAATTGCACCTTGCAATGCGGAGAAATTACTGTTTGTGCATTTACAATATTCATTGATTTTTGCCATTGAAAAACATCATGTTATTCATATACCAAAAATGATTGAAGCTACTGAGTGAATGAAAGGAGCTGGCATCTCACTCTCTTTGAATCTTCTTTATCATGCTAAGAGGAGCAGGAAAAAGCAAAAAATTTCAGAATTGCACCTTGCAATGCGGAGAAATTACTGTTTGTGCATTTACAATATTCATTGATTTTTGCCATTGAAAAACGTCCAGAAATGATTGAAGCTACTGACTGAATGAAAGGAGCTGGCATCTCACTCTCTTTGAATCTTCTTTATCATGCTAAGAGGAGCAGGAAAAAGCAAAAAATTTCAGAATTGCACCTTGCAATGCGGAGAAATTACTGTTTGTGCATTTACAATATTCATTGATTTTTGCCATTGAAAAACATCATGTTATTCATATACCAGAAATGTTTGAAGCTACTGACTGAATGAAAGGAGCTGGCATGTCACTCTCTTTGAATCTTCTTTATCATGCTAAGAGGAGCAGGAAAAAGCAAAACATTTCAGAATTGCACCTTGCAATGCGGAGAAATTACTGTTTGTGCATTTACAATATTCATTGATTTTTGCCATTGAAAAACATCATGTTATTCACATACCAGAAATGATTGAAGCTACTGACTGAATGAAAGGAGCTGGCATCTCACTCTCTTTGAATCTTCTTTATCATGCTAAGAGGAGCAGGAAAAAGCAAAAAATTTCAGAATTGCACCTCGCAATGCGGAGAAATTACTGTTTGTGCATTTACAATATTCATTGATTTTTGCCATTGAAAAACGTCCAGAAATGATTGAAGCTACTGACTGAATGAAAGGAGCTGGCATCTCACTCTCTTTGAATCTTCTTTATCATGCTAAGAGGAGCAGGAAAAAGCAAAAAATTTCAGAATTGCACCTTGCAATGCGGAGAAATTGCTGTTTGTGCATTTACAAAATTCATTGATTTTTGCCATTGAAAAACATCATGTTATTCATATACCAGAAATGTTTGAAGCTACTGACTGAATGAAAGGAGCTGGCATCTCACTCTCTTTGAATCTTCTTTATCATGCTAAGAGGAGCAGGAAAAAGCAAAAAATTTCAGAATTGCACCTTGCAATGCGCAGAAATTACTGTTTGTGCATTTACAATATTCATTGATTTTTGCCATTGAAAAATGTCCAGAAATGATTGAAGCTACTGACTGAATGAAAGGAGCTGGCATCTCACTCTCTTTGAATCTTCTTTATCATGCTAAGAGGAGCAGGAAAAAGCAAAAAATTTCAGAATTGCACCTTGCAATGCGGAGAAATTACTGTTTGTGCATTTACAATATTCATTGATTTTTGCCATTGAAAAACGTCCAGAAATGATTGAACCTACCGACTGAATGAAAGGAGCTGGCATCTCACTCTCTTTGAATCTTCTTTATCATGCTAAGAGGAGCAGGAAAAAGCAAAAAATTTCAGAATTGCACCTTGCAATGCGGAGAAATTACTGTTTGTGCATTTACAATATTCATTGATTTTTGCCGTTGAAAAACGTCCAGAAATGATTGAAGCTACTGACTGAATGAAAGGAGCTGGCATCTCACTCTCTTTGAATCTTCTTTATCATGCTAAGAGGAGCAGGAAAAAGCAAAAAATTTCAGAATTGCACCTTGCAATGCGGAGAAATTACTGTTTGTGCATTTACAATATTCATTGATTTTTGCCATTGAAAAACATCATGTTATTCATATACCAAAAATGATTGAAGCTACTGAGTGAATGAAAGGAGCTGGCATCTCACTCTCTTTGAATCTTCTTTATCATGCTAAGAGGAGCAGGAAAAAGCAAAAAATTTCAGAATTGCACCTTGCAATGCGGAGAAATTACTGTTTGTGCATTTACAATATTCATTGATTTTTGCCATTGAAAAACGTCCAGAAATGATTGAAGCTACTGACTGAATGAAAGGAGCTGGCATCTCACTCTCTTTGAATCTTCTTTATCATGCTAAGAGGAGCAGGAAAAAGCAAAAAATTTCAGAATTGCACCTTGCAATGCGGAGAAATTACTGTTTGTGCATTTACAATATTCATTGATTTTTGCCATTGAAAAACATCATGTTATTCATATACCAGAAATGTTTGAAGCTACTGACTGAATGAAAGGAGCTGGCATGTCACTCTCTTTGAATCTTCTTTATCATGCTAAGAGGAGCAGGAAAAAGCAAAAAATTTCAGAATTGCACCTTGCAATGCGGAGAAATTACTGTTTGTGCATTTACAATATTCATTGATTTTTGCCATTGAAAAACGTCCAGAAATGATTGAAGCTACTGACTGAATGAAAGGAGCTGGCATCTCACTCTCTTTGAATCTTCTTTATCATGCTAAGAGGAGCAGGAAAAAGCAAAAAATTTCAGAATTGCACCTTGCAATGCGGAGAAATTACTGTTTGTGCATTTACAATATTCATTGATTTTTGCCATTGAAAAACATCATGTTATTCATATACCAGAAATGATTGAAGCTACTGACTGAATGAAAGGAGCTGGCATCTCACTCTCTTTGAATCTTCTTTATCATGCTAAGAGGAGCAGGAAAAAGCAAAAAATTTCAGAATTGCACCTTGCAATGCGAAGAAATTACTGTTTGTGCATTTACAATATTCATTGATTTTTGCCATTGAAAAACGTCCAGAAATGATTGAAGCTACTGACTGAATGAAAGGAGCTGGCATCTCACTCTCTTTGAATCTTCTTTATCATGCTAAGAGGAGCAGGAAAAAGCAAAAAATTTCAGAATTGCACCTTGCAATGCGGAGAAATTACTGTTTGTGCATTTACAATATTCATTGATTTTTGCCATTGAAAAACATCATGTTATTCATATACCAGAAATGTTTGAAGCTACTGACTGAATGAAAGGAGCTGGAATCTCACTCTCTTTGAATCTTCTTTATCATGCTAAGAGGAGCAGGAAAAAGCAAAAAATTTCAGAATTGCACCTTGCAATGCGGAGAAATTACTGTTTGTGCATTTACAATATTCATTGATTTTTGCCATTGAAAAACGTCCAGAAATGATTGAAGCTACTGACTGAATGAAAGGAGCTGGCATCTCACTCTCTTTGAATCTTCTTTATCATGCTAAGAGGAGCAGGAAAAGGCAAAAAATTTCAGAATTGCACCTTGCAATGCGGAGAAATTACTGTTTGTGCATTTACAATATTCATTGATTTTTGCAATTGAAAAACATCATGTTATTCATATACCAGAAATGTTTGAAGCTACTGACTGAATGAAAGGAGCTGGCATCTCACTCTCTTTGAATCTTCTTTATCATGCTAAGAGGAGCAGGAAAAACCAAAAAATTTCAGAATTGCACCTTGCAATGCGAATAAATTACTGTTTGTGCATTTACAATATTCATTGATTTTTGCCATTGAAAAACATCATGTTATTCATATACCAGAAATGATTGAAGCTACTGACTGAATGAAAGGAGCTGGCATCTCACTCTCTTTGAATCTTCTTTATCATGCTAAGAGGAGCAGGAAAAAGCAAAACATTTCAGAATTGCACCTTGCAATGCGGAGAAATTACTGTTTGTGCATTTACAATATTCATTGATTTTTGCCATTGAAAAACATCATGTTATTCACATACCAGAAATGATTGAAGCTACTGACTGAATGAAAGGAGCTGGCATCTCACTCTCTTTGAATCTTCTTTATCATGCTAAGAGGAGCAGGAAAAAGCAAAAAATTTCAGAATTGCACCTCGCAATGCGGAGAAATTACTGTTTGTGCATTTACAATATTCATTGATTTTTGCCATTGAAAAACGTCCAGAAATGATTGAAGCTACTGACTGAATGAAAGGAGCTGGCATCTCACTCTCTTTGAATCTTCTTTATCATGCTAAGAGGAGCAGGAAAAAGCAAAAAATTTCAGAATTGCACCTTGCAATGCGGAGAAATTGCTGTTTGTGCATTTACAAAATTCATTGATTTTTGCCATTGAAAAACATCATGTTATTCATATACCAGAAATGTTTGAAGCTACTGACTGAATGAAAGGAGCTGGCATCTCACTCTCTTTGAATCTTCTTTATCATGCTAAGAGGAGCAGGAAAAAGCAAAAAATTTCAGAATTGCACCTTGCAATGCGGAGAAATTACTGTTTGTGCATTTACAATATTCATTGATTTTTGCCATTGAAAAACGTCCAGAAATGATTGAAGCTACTGACTGAATGAAAGGAGCTGGCATCTCACTCTCTTTGAATCTTCTTTATCATGCTAAGAGGAGCAGGAAAAAGCAAAAAATTTCAGAATTGCACCTTGCAATGCGGAGAAATTACTGTTTGTGCATTTACAATATACATTGATTTTTGCCATTGAAAAACGTCCAGAAATGATTGAAGCTACTGACTGAATGAAAGGAGCTGGCATCTCACTCTCTTTGAATCTTCTTTATCATGCTAAGAGGAGCAGGAAAAAGCAAAAAATTTCAGAATTGCACCTTGCAATGCGGAGAAATTACTGTTTGTGCATTTACAATATTCATTGATTTTTGCCGTTGAAAAAAGTCCAGAAATGATTGAAGCTACTGACTGAATGAAAGGAGCTGGCATCTCACTCTCTTTGAATCTTCTTTATCATGCTAAGAGGAGCAGGAAAAAGCAAAAAATTTCAGAATTGCACCTTGCAATGCGGAGAAATTACTGTTTGTGCATTTACAATATTCATTGATTTTTGCCATTGAAAAACATCATGTTATTCATATACCAGAAATGATTGAAGCTACTGACTGAATGAAAGGAGCTGGCATCTCACTCTCTTTGAATCTTCTTTATCATGCTAAGAGGAGCAGGAAAAAGCAAGAAATTTCAGAATTGCACCTTGCAATGCGGAGAAATTACTGTTTGTGCATTTACAATATTCATTGATTTTTGCCATTGAAAAACATCATGTTATTCATATACCAGAAATGTTTGAAGCTACTGACTGAATGAAAGGAGCTGGCATCTCACTCTCTTTGAATCTTCTTTATCATGCTAAGAGGAGCAGGAAAAAGCAAAAAATTTCAGAATTGCACCTTGCAATGCGGAGAAATTACTGTTTGTGCATTTACAATATTCATTGATTTTTGCCATTGAAAAACGTCCAGAAATGATTGAAGCTACTGACTGAATGAAAGGAGCTGGCATCTCACTCTCTTTGAATCTTCTTTATCATGCAAAGAGGAGCAGGAAAAAGCAAAAAATTTCAGAATTGCACCTTGCAATGCGGAGAAATTACAGTTTGTGCATTTACAATATTCATTGATTTTTGCCATTGAGAAACGTCCAGAAATGATTGAAGCTACTGACTGAATGAAAGGAGCTGGCATCTCACTCTCTTTGAATCTTCTTTATCATGCTAAGAGGAACAGGAAAAAGCAAAAAATTTCAGAATTGCACCTTGCAATGCGGAGAAATTACTGTTTGTGCATTTACAATATTCATTGATTTTTGCCATTGAAAAACATCATGTTATTTATATACCAGAAATGTTTGAAGCTACTGACTGAATGAAAGGAGCTGGCATCTCACTCTCTTTGAATCTTCTTTATCATGCTAAGAGGAGCAGGAAAAAGCAAAAAATTTCAGAATTGCACCTTGCAATGTGGAGAAATTACTGTTTGTGCATTTACAATATTCATTGATTTTTACCATTGAAAAACGTCCAGAAATGATTGAAGCTACTGACTGAATGAAAGTAGCTGGCATCTCACTCTCTTTGAATTTTCTTTATCATGCTAAGAGGAGCAGGAAAAAGCAAAAAATTTCAGACTTGCACCTTGCAATGCGGAGAAATTACTGTTTGTGCATTTACAATATTCATTGATTTTTGCCATTGAAAAACATCATGTTATTCATATACCAGAAATGTTTGAAGCTACTGACTGAATGAAAGGAGCTGGCATCTCACTCTCTTTGAATCTTCTTTATCATGCTAAGAGGAGCAGGAAAAAGCAAAAAATTTCAGAATTGCACCTTGCAATGCGGAGAAATTACTGTTTGTGCATTTACAATATTCATTGATTTTTGCCATTGAAAAACATCATGTTATTCATATACAAGAAATGTTTGAAGCTACTGACTGAATGAAAGGAGCTGGCATCTCAATCTCTTTGAATCTTCTTTATCATGCTAAGAGGAGCAGGAAAAAGCAAAAAATTTCAGAATTGCACCTTGCAATGTGGAGAAATTACTGTTTGTGCATTTACAATATTCATTGATTTTTACCATTGAAAAATGTCCAGAAATGATTGAAGCTACTGACTGAATGAAAGTAGCTGGCATCTCACTCTCTTTGAATCTTCTTTATCATGCAAAGAGGAGCAGGAAAAAGCAAAAAATTTCAGAATTGCACCTTGCAATGCGGAGAAATTACAGTTTGTGCATTTACAATATTCATTGATTTTTGCCATTGAGAAACGTCCAGAAATGATTGAAGCTACTGACTGAATGAAAGGAGCTGGCATCTCACTCTCTTTGAATCTTCTTTATCATGCTAAGAGGAACAGGAAAAAGCAAAAAATTTCAGAATTGCACCTTGCAATGCGGAGAAATTACTGTTTGTGCATTTACAATATTCATTGATTTTTGCCATTGAAAAACATCATGTTATTTATATACCAGAAATGTTTGAAGCTACTGACTGAATGAAAGGAGCTGGCATCTCACTCTCTTTGAATCTTCTTTATCATGCTAAGAGGAGCAGGAAAAAGCAAAAAATTTCAGAATTGCACCTTGCAATGTGGAGAAATTACTGTTTGTGCATTTACAATATTCATTGATTTTTACCATTGAAAAACGTCCAGAAATGATTGAAGCTACTGACTGAATGAAAGTAGCTGGCATCTCACTCTCTTTGAATTTTCTTTATCATGCTAAGAGGAGCAGGAAAAAGCAAAAAATTTCAGACTTGCACCTTGCAATGCGGAGAAATTACTGTTTGTGCATTTACAATATTCATTGATTTTTGCCATTGAAAAACATCATGTTATTCATATACCAGAAATGTTTGAAGCTACTGACTGAATGAAAGGAGCTGGCATCTCACTCTCTTTGAATCTTCTTTATCATGCTAAGAGGAGCAGGAAAAAGCAAAAAATTTCAGAATTGCACCTTGCAATGCGGAGAAATTACTGTTTGTGCATTTACAATATTCATTGATTTTTGCCATTGAAAAACATCATGTTATTCATATACAAGAAATGTTTGAAGCTACTGACTGAATGAAAGGAGCTGGCATCTCAATCTCTTTGAATCTTCTTTATCATGCTAAGAGGAGCAGGAAAAAGCAAAAAATTTCAGAATTGCACCTTGCAATGTGGAGAAATTACTGTTTGTGCATTTACAATATTCATTGATTTTTACCATTGAAAAATGTCCAGAAATGATTGAAGCTACTGACTGAATGAAAGTAGCTGGCATCTCACTCTCTTTGAATCTTCTTTATCATGCTAAGAGGAGCAGGAAAAAGCAAAAAATTTCAGACTTGCACCTTGCAATGCGGAGAAATTACTATTTGTGCATTTACAATATTCATTGATTTTTGCCATTGAAAAACATCATGTTATTCATATACCAGAAATGTTTGAAGCTACTGACTGAATGAAAGGAGCTGGCATCTCACTCTCTTTGAATCTTCTTTATCATGCTAAGAGGAGCAGGAAAAAGCAAAAAATTTCAGAATTGCACCTTGCAATGCGGAGAAATTACTGTTTGTGCATTTACAATATTCATTGATTTTTGCCATTGAAAAACATCATGTTATTCATATACCAGAAATGTTTGAAGCTACTGACTGAATGAAAGGAGCTGACATCTCACTCTCTTTGAATCTTCTTTATCATGCTAAGAGGAGCAGGAAAAAGCAAAAAATTTCAGAATTGCACCTTGCAATGCGGAGAAATTACTGTTTGTGCATTTACAATATTCATTGATTTTTGCCATTGAAAAATGTCCAGAAATGATTGAAGCTACTGACTGAATGAAAGGAGCTGGCATCTCACTCTCTTTGAATCATGCTAAGAGGAGCAGGAAAAAGCAAAAAATTTCAGAATTGCACCTTGCAATGCGGAGAAATTACTGTTTGTGCATTTACAATATTCATTGATTTTTGCCATTGAAAAACATCATGTTATTCATATACCAGAAATGTTTGAAGCTACTGACTGAATGAAAGGAGCTGGCATCTCACTCTCTTTGAATCTTCTTTATCATGCTAAGAGGAGCAGGAAAAAGCAAAAAATTTTAGAATTGCACCTTGCAATGTGGAGAAATTACTGTTTGTGCATTTACAATATTCATTGATTTTTACCATTGAAAAACGTCCAGAAATGATTGAAGCTACTGACTGAATGAAAGTAGCTGGCATCTCACTCTCTTTGAATCTTCTTTATCATGCTAAGAGGAGCAGGAAAAAGCAAAAAATTTCAGACTTGCACCTTGCAATGCGGAGAAATTACTGTTTGTGCATTTACAATATTCATTGATTTTTGCCATTGATAAACATCATGTTATTCATATACCAGAAATGTTTGAAGCTACTGACTGAATGAAAGGAGCTGGCATCTCACTCTCTTTGAATCTTCTTTATCATGCTAAGAGGAGCAGGAAAAAGCAAAAAATTTCAGAATTGCACCTTGCAATGCGGAGAAATTACTGTTTGTGCATTTACAATATTCATTGATTTTTGCCATTGAAAAACGTCCAGAAATGATTGAAGCTACTGACTGAATGAAAGGAGCTGGCATCTCACTCTCTTTGAAACTTCTTTATCATGCTAAGAGGAGCAGGAAAAAGCAAAAAATTTCAGAATTGCACCTTGCAATGCGGAGAAATTACTGTTTGTGCATTTACAATATTCATTGATTTTTGCCATTGAAAAACGTCCAGAAATGATTGAAGCTACTGACTGAATGAAAGGAGCTGGCATCTCACTCTCTTTGAATCTTCTTTATCATGCTAAGAGGAGCAGGAAAAAGCAAAAAATTTCAGAATTGCACCTTGCAATGCGGAGAAATTACTGTTTGTGCATTTACAATATTCATTGATTTTTGCCATTGAAAAACATGTTATTCATATACCAGAAATGTTTGAAGCTACTGACTGAATGAAAGGAGCTGGCACCTCACTCTCTTTGAATCTTCTTTATCATGCTAAGAGGAGCGGGAAAAAGCAAAAAATTTCAGAATTGCACCTTGCAATGCGGAAAAATTACTGTTTGTGCATTTACAATATTCATTGATTTTTGCCATTGAAAAACGTCCAGAAATGATTGAAGGTACTGACTGAATGAAAGGAGCTGGCATCTCACTCTCTTTGAATCTTCTTTATCATGCTAAGAGGAGCAGGAAAAAGCAAAAAATTTCAGAATTGCACCTTGCAATGCGGAGAAATTACTGTTTGTGCATTTACAATATTCATTGATTTTTGCCATTGAAAAACGTCCAGAAATGATTGAAGCTACTGACTGAATGAAAGGAGCTGGCATCTCACTCTCTTTGAATCTTCTTTATCATGCTAAGAGGAGCAGGAAAAAGCAAAAAATTTCAGAATTGCACCTTGCAATGCGGAGAAATTACAGTTTGTGCATTTACAATATTCATTGATTTTTGCCATTGAAAAACATCCAGAAATGATTGAAGCTACTGACTGAATGAAAGGAGCTGGCATCTCACTCTCTTTGAATCTTCTTTATCATGCTAAGAGGAGCAGGAAAAAGCAAAAAATTTCAGAATTGCACCTTGCAATGCGGAGAAATTACTGTTTGTGCATTTACAATATTCATTGATTTTTGCCATTGAAAAACATCATGTTATTCATATACCAGAAATGTTTGAAGCTACTGACTGAATGAAAGGAGCTGGCATCTCACTCTCTTTGAATCTTCTTTATCATGCTAAGAGGAGCAGGAAAAAGCAAAAAATTTCAGAATTGCACCTTGCAATGTGGAGAAATTACTGTTTGTGCATTTACAATATTCATTGATTTTTACCATTGAATAACGTCCAGAAATGATTGAAGCTACTGACTGAATGAAAGTAGCTGGCATCTCACTCTCTTTGAATCTTCTTTATCATGCTAAGAGGAGCAGGAAAAAGCAAAAAATTTCAGACTTGCACCTTGCAATGCGGAGAAATTACTGTTTGTGCATTTACAATATTCATTGATTTTTGCCATTGAAAAACATCATGTTATTCATATACCAGAAATGTTTGAAGCTACTGACTGAATGAAAGGAGCTGGCATCTCACTCTCTTTGAATCTTCTTTATCATGCTAAGAGGAGCAGGAAAAAGCAAAAAATTTCAGAATTGCACCTTGCAATGCGGAGAAATTACTGTTTGTGCATTTACAATATTCATTGATTTTTGCCATTGAAAAACATCATGTTATTCATATACCAGAAATGTTTGAAGCTACTGACTGAATGAAAGGAGCTGGCATCTCAATCTCTTTGAATCTTCTTTATCATGCTAAGAGGAGCAGGATAAAGCAAAAAATTTCAGAATTGCACCTTGCAATGTGGAGAAATTACTTTTTGTGCATTTACAATATTCATTGATTTTTACCATTGAAAAACGTCCAGAAATGATTGAAGCTACTGACTGAATGAAAGTAGCTGGCATCTCACTCTCTTTGAATCTTCTTTATCATGCTAAGAGGAGCAGGAAAAAGCAAAAAATTTCAGACTTGCACCTTGCAATGCGGAGAAATTACTGTTTGTGCATTTACAATATTCATTGATTTTTGCCATTGAAAAACATCATGTTATTCATATACCAGAAATGTTTGAAGCTACTGACTGAATGAAAGGAGCTGGCATCTCACTCTCTTTGAATCTTCTTTATCATGCTAAGAGGAGCAGGAAAAAGCAAAAAATTTCAGACTTGCACCTTGCAAAGCGGAGAAATTACTGTTTGTGCATTTACAATATTCATTGATTTTTGCCATTGAAAAACATCATGTTATTCATATACCAGAAATGTTTGAAGCTACTGACTGAATGAAAGGAACTGGCATCTCACTCTCTTTGAATCTTCTTTATCATGCTAAGAGGAGCAGGAAAAAGCAAAAAATTTCAGAATTGCTCCTTGCAATGCGGAGAAATTACTGTTTGTGCATTTACAATATTCATTGATTTTTGCCATTGAAAAACGTCCAGAAATGATTGAAGGTACTGACTGAATGAAAGGAGCTGGCATCTCACTCTCTTTGAATCTTCTTTATCATTCTAAGAGGAGCAGGAAAAAGCAAAAAATTTCAGAATTGCACCTTGCAATGCGGAGAAATTACTGTTTGTGCATTTACAATATTCATTGATTTTTGCCATTGAAAAACGTCCAGAAATGATTGAAGCTACTGACTCAATGAATGGAGCTGGCATCTCACTCTCTTTGAGTCTTCTTTATCATGCTAAGAGGAGCAGGAAAAAGCAAAAAATTTCAGAATTGCACCTTGCAATGCGGAGAAATTACAGTTTGTGCATTTACAATATTCATTGATTTTTGCCATTGAAAAACGTCCAGAAATGATTGAAGCTACTGACTGAATGAAAGGAGCTGGCATCTCACTCTCTTTGAATCTTCTTTATCATGCTAAGAGGAGCAGGAAAAAGCAAAAAATTTCAGAATTGCACCTTGCAATGCGGAGAAATTACTGTTTGTGCATTTACAATATTCGTTGATTTTTGCCATTGAAAAACGTCCAGAAATGATTGAAGCTACTGACTGAATGAAAGGAGCTGGCATCTCACTCTCTTTGAATCTTCTTTATCATGCTAAGAGGAGCAGGAAAAAGCAAAAAATTTCAGAATTGCACCTTGCAATGCGGAGAAATTACAGTTTGTGCATTTACAATATTCATTGATTTTTGCCATTGAAAAACGTCCAGAAATGATTGAAGCTACTGACTGAATGAAAGGAGCTGGCATCTCACTCTCTTTGAATCTTCTTTATCATGCTAAGAGGAGCAGGAAAAAGCAAAAAATTTCAGAATTGCACCTTGCAATGCGGAGAAATTACTGTTTGTGCATTTACAATATTCATTGATTTTTGCCATTGAAAAACATGTTATTCATATACCAGAAATGTTTGAAGCTCCTGACTGAATGAAAGGAGCTGGCACCTCACTCTCTTTGAATCTTCTTTATCATGCTAAGAGGAGCAGGAAAAAGCAAAAAATTTCAGAATTGCACCTTGCAATGCGGAGAAATTACTGTTTGTGCATTTACAATATTCATTGATTTTTGCCATTGAAAAACGTCCAGAAATGATTGAAGCTACTGACTGAATGAAAGGAGCTGGCATCTCACTCTCTTTGAATCTTCTTTATCATGCTAAGAGGAGCAGGAAAAAGCAAAAAATTTCAGAATTGCACCTTGCAATGCGGAGAAATTACTGTTTGTGCATTTACAATATTCATTGATTTTTGCCATTGAAAAATGTCCAGAAATGATTGAAGCTACTGACTGAATGAAAGGAGCTGGCATCTCACTCTCTTTGAATCTTCTTTATCATGCTAAGAGGAGCAGGAAAAAGCAAAAAATTTCAGAATTGCGCCTTGCAATGCGGAGAAATTACTGTTTGTGCATTTACAAAATTCATTGATTTTTGCCATTGAAAAACATCATGTTATTCATATACCAGAAATGATTGAAGCTACTGACTGAAGGAAAGGAGCTGGCATCTCACTCTCTTTGAATCTTCTTTATCATGCTAAGAGGAGCAGGAAAAAGCAAAAAATTTCAGAATTGCACCTTGCAATGCGGAGAAATTACTGTTTGTGCATTTACAATATTCATTGATTTTTGCCATTGAAAAACGTCCAGAAATGATTGAAGCTACTGACTGAATGAAAGGAGCTGGCATCTCACTCTCTTTGAATCTTCTTTATCATGCTAAGAGGAGCAGGAAAAAGCAAAAAATTTCAGAATTGCTCCTTGCAATGCGGAGAAATTACTGTTTGTGCATTTACAATATTCATTGATTTTTGCGATTGAAAAACATCATGTTATTCCTATACCAGAAATGATTGAAGCTACTGACTGAATGAAAGGAGCTGGCATCTCATTCTCTTTGAATCTTCTTTATCATGCTAAGAGGAGCAGGAAAAAGTAAAAAATTTCAGAATTGCACCTTGCAATGCGGAGAAATTACTGTTTGTGCATTTACAATATTCAATGATTTTTGCCATTGAAAAACGTCCAGAAATGATTGAAGCTACTGACTGAATGAAAGGAGCTGGCATCTCACTCTCTTTGAATCTTGTTTATCATGCTAAGAGGAGCAGGAAAAAGCAAAAAATTTCAGAATTGCACCTTGCAATGCGGAGAAATTACTGTTTGTGCATTTACAATATTCATTGATTTTTGCCATTGAAAAACTTCCAGAAATGATTGAAGCTACTGACTGAATGAAAGGAGCTGGCATCTCACTCTCTTTGAATCTTCTTTATCATGCTAAGAGGAGCAGGAAAAAGCCAAAAATTTCAGAATTGCACCTTGCAATGCGGAGAAATTACTGTTTGTGCATTTACAATATTCATTGATTTTTGCTATTGAAAAACATCATGTTATTCATATACCAGAAATGATTGAAGCTACTGACTGAATGAAAGGAGCTGGCATCTCACTCTCTTTGAATCTTCTTTATCATGCTAAGAGGAGCAGGAAAAAGCAAAAAATTTCAGAATTGCACCTTGCAATGCGGAGAAATTGCAGTTTGTGCATTTACAATATTCATTGATTTTTGCCATTGAAAAACGTCCAGAAATGATTGCAGCTACTGACTGAATGAAAGGAGCTGGCATCTCACTCTCTTTGAATCTTCTTTATCATGCTAAGAGGAGCAGGAAAAAGCAAAAAATTTCAGAATTGCACCTTGCAATGCGGAGAAATTACTGTTTGTGCATTTACAATATTCATTGATTTTTGCCATTGAAAAACATCATGTTATTCATATACCAGAAATGATTGAAGCTACTGACTGAATGAAAGGAGCTGGCATCTCACTCTCTTTGAATCTTCTTTATCATGCTAAGAGGAGCAGGAAAAAGCAAAAAATTTCAGAATTGCACCTTGCAATGCGGAGAAATTGCAGTTTGTGCATTTACAATATTCATTGATTTTTGCCATTGAAAAACGTCCAGAAATGATTGAAGCTACTGACTGAATGAAAGGAGCTGGCATCTCACTCTCTTTGAATCTTCTTTATCATGCTAAGAGGAGCAGGAAAAAGCAAAAAATTTCAGAATTGCACCTTGCAATGCGGAGAAATTACTGTTTGTGCATTTACAATATTCATTGATTTTTGCCATTGAAAAACGTCCAGAAATGATTGAAGCTACTGACTGAATGAAAGGAGCTGGCATCTCACTCTCTTTGAATCTTCTTTATCATGCTAAGAGGAGCAGGAAAAAGCAAAAAATTTCAGAATTGCACCTTGCAATGCGGAGAAATTACTGTTTGTGCATTTACAATATTCATTGATTTTTGCCATTGAAAAATGTCCAGAAATGATTGAAGCTACTGACTGAATGAAAGGAGCTGGCATCTCACTCTCTTTGAATCTTCTTTATCATGCTAAGAGGAGCAGGAAAAAGCAAAAAATTTCAGAATTGCGCCTTGCAATGCGGAGAAATTACTGTTTGTGCATTTACAAAATTCATTGATTTTTGCCATTGAAAAACATCATGTTATTCATATACCAGAAATGATTGAAGCTACTGACTGAAGGAAAGGATCTGGCATCTCACTCTCTTTGAATCTTCTTTGTCATGCTAAGAGGAGCAGGAAAAAGCAAAAAATTTCAGAATTGCACCTTGCAATGCGGAGAAATTACTGTTTGTGCATTTACAATATTCATTGATTTTTGCCATTGAAAAACGTCCAGAAATGATTGAAGCTACTGACTGAATGAAAGGAGCTGGCATCTCACTCTCTTTGAATCTTCTTTATCATGCTAAGAGGAGCAGGAAAAAGCAAAACATTTCAGAATTGCACCTTGCAATGCGGAGAAATTACTGTTTGTGCATTTACAATATTCATTGATTTTTGCGATTGAAAAACATCATGTTATTCATATACCAGAAATGATTGAAGCTACTGACTGAATGAAAGGAGCTGGCATCTCACTCTCTTTGAATCTTCTTTATCATGCTAAGAGGAGCAGGAAAAAGTAAAAAATTTCAGAATTGCACCTTGCAATGCGGAGAAATTACTGTTTGTGCATTTACAATATTCAATGATTTTTGCCATTGAAAAACGTCCAGAAATGATTGAAGCTACTGACTGAATGAAAGGAGCTGGCATCTCACTCTCTTTGAATCTTCTTTATCATGCTAAGAGGAGCAGGAAAAAGCAAAAAATTTCAGAATTGCACCTTGCAATGCGGAGAAATTACTGTTTGTGCATTTACAATATTCATTGATTTTTGCCATTGAAAAACGTCCAGAAATGATTGAAGCTACTGACTGAATGAAAGGAGCTGGCATCTCACTCTCTTTGAATCTTCTTTATCATGCTAAGAGGAGCAGGAAAAAGCAAAAAATTTCAGAATTGCACCTTGCAATGCGGAGAAATTACTGTTTGTGCATTTACAATATTCATTGATTTTTGCCATTGAAAAATGTCCAGAAATGATTGAAGCTACTGACTGAATGAAAGGAGCTGGCATCTCACTCTCTTTGAATCTTCTTTATCATGCTAAGAGGAGCAGGAAAAAGCAAAAAATTTCAGAATTGCGCCTTGCAATGCGGAGAAATTACTGTTTGTGCATTTACAAAATTCATTGATTTTTGCCATTGAAAAACATCATGTTATTCATATACCAGAAATGATTGAAGCTACTGACTGAAGGAAAGGATCTGGCATCTCACTCTCTTTGAATCTTCTTTGTCATGCTAAGAGGAGCAGGAAAAAGCAAAAAATTTCAGAATTGCACCTTGCAATGCGGAGAAATTACTGTTTGTGCATTTACAATATTCATTGATTTTTGCCATTGAAAAACGTCCAGAAATGATTGAAGCTACTGACTGAATGAAAGGAGCTGGCATCTCACTCTCTTTGAATCTTCTTTATCATGCTAAGAGGAGCAGGAAAAAGCAAAACATTTCAGAATTGCACCTTGCAATGCGGAGAAATTACTGTTTGTGCATTTACAATATTCATTGATTTTTGCGATTGAAAAACATCATGTTATTCATATACCAGAAATGATTGAAGCTACTGACTGAATGAAAGGAGCTGGCATCTCACTCTCTTTGAATCTTCTTTATCATGCTAAGAGGAACAGGAAAAAGTAAAAAATTTCAGAATTGCACCTTGCAATGCGGAGAAATTACTGTTTGTGCATTTACAATATTCAATGATTTTTGCCATTGAAAAACGTCCAGAAATGATTGAAGCTACTGACTGAATGAAAGGAGCTGGCATCTCACTCTCTTTGAATCTTCTTTATCATGCTAAGAGGAGCAGGAAAAAGCAAAAAATTTCAGAATTGCACCTTGCAATGCGGAGAAATTACTGTTTGTGCATTTACAATATTCATTGATTTTTGCCATTGAAAAACATCATGTTATTCATATACCAGAAATGATTGAAGCTACTGACTGAATGAAAGGAGCTGGCATCTCACTCTCTTTGAATCTTCTTTATCATGCTAAGAGGAGCAGGAAAAAGCAAAAAATTTCAGAATTGCACCTTGCAATGCGGAGAAATTGCAGTTTGTGCATTTACAATATTCATTGATTTTTGCCATTGAAAAACGTCCAGAAATGATTGTAGCTACTGACTGAATGAAAGGAGCTGGCATCTCACTCTCTTTGAATCTTCTTTATCATGCTAAGAGGAGCAGGAAAAAGCAAAAAATTTCAGAATTGCACCTTGCAATGCGGAGAAATTACTGTTTGTGCATTTACAATATTCATTGATTTTTGCCATTGAAAAACGTCCAGAAATGATTGAAGCTACTGACTGAATGAAAGGAGCTGGCATCTCACTCTCTTTGAATCTTCTTTATCATGCTAAGAGGAGCAGGAAAAAGCAAAAAATTTCAGAATTGCACCTTGCAATGCGGAGAAATTACTGTTTGTGCATTTACAATATTCATTGATTTTTGCCATTGAAAAACATCATGTTATTCATATACCAGAAATGTTTGAAGCTACTGACTGAATGAAAGGAGCTGGCATCTCACTCTCTTTGAATCTTCTTTATCATGCTAAGAGGAGCAGGAAAAAGCAAAAAATTTCAGAATTGCACCTTGCAATGCGGAGAAATTACTGTTTGTGCATTTACAATATTCATTGATTTTTGCCATTGAAAAACGTCCAGAAATGATTGAAGCTACTGACTGAATGAAAGGAGCTGGCATCTCACTCTCTTTGAATCTTCTTTATCATGCTAAGAGGAGCAGGAAAAGGCAAAAAATTTCAGAATTGCACCTTGCAATGCGGAGAAATTACTGTTTGTGCATTTACAATATTCATTGATTTTTGCCATTGAAAAACATCATGTTATTCATATACCAGAAATGATTGAAGCTACTGACTGAATGAAAGGAGCTGGCATCTCACTCTCTTTGAATCTTCTTTATCATGCTAAGAGGAGCAGGAAAAAGCAAAAAATTTCAGAATTGCACCTTGCAATGCGGAGAAATTACTGTTTGTGCATTTACAATATTCATTGATTTTTGCCATTGAAAAACATCATGTTATTCATATACCAGAAATGATTGAAGCTACTGACTGAATGAAAGGAGCTGGCATCTCACTCTCTTTGAATCTTCTTTATCATGCTAAGAGGAGCAGGAAAAAGCAAAAAATTTCAGAAGTGCACCTTGCAATGCGGAGAAATTACTGTTTGTGCATTTACAATATTCATTGATTTTTGCCATGGAAAAACGTCCAGAAATGATTGAAGCTACTGACTGAATGAAAGGAGCTGGCATCTCACTCTCTTTGAATCTTCTTTATCATGCTAAGAGGAGCAGGAAAAAGCAAAAAAATTCAGAATTGCACCTTGCAATGCGGAGAAATTACTGTTTGTGCATTTACAATATTCATTGATTTTTGCCATTGAAAAACATCATGTTATTCATATACCAGAAATGATTGAAGCTACTGACTGAATGAAAGGAGCTGGCATCTCACTCTCTTTGAATCTTCTTTTTCATGCTAAGAGGAGCAGGAAAAAGTAAAAAATTTCAGAATTGCACCTTGCAATGCGGAGAAATTACTGTTTGTGCATTTACAATATTCATTGATTTTTGCCATTGAAAAACGTCCAGAAATGATTGAAGCTACTGACTGAATGAAAGGAGCTGGCATCTCAGTCTCTTTGAATCTTCTTTATCATGCTAAGAGGAGCAGGAAAAAGCAAAAAATTTCAGAATTGCACCTTGCAATGCGGAGAAATTACTGCTTGTGCATTTACAATATTCATTGATTTTTGCCATTGAAAAACGTCCAGAAATGATTGAAGCTACTGACTGAATGAAAGGAGCTGGCATCTCACTCTCTTTGAATCTTCTTTATCATGCTAAGAGGAGCAGGAAAAAGCAAAAAATTTCAGAATTGCACCTTGCAATACGGAGAAATTACTGTTTGTGCATTTACAATATTCATTGATTTTTGCCATTGAAAAACGTCCAGAAATGATTGAAGCTACTGACTGAATGAAAGGAGCTGGCATCTCACTCTCTTTGAATCTTCTTTATCATGCTAAGAGGAGCAGGAAAAAGCAAAAAATTTCAGAATTGCACCTTGCAATGCGGAGAAATTGCAGTTTGTGCATTTACAATATTCATTGATTTTTGCCATTGAAAAACGTCCAGAAATGATTGAAGCTACTGACTGAATGAAAGGAGCTGGCATCTCACTCTCTTTGAATCTTCTTTATCATGCTAAGAGGAGCAGGAAAAAGCAAAAAATTTCAGAATTGCACCTTGCAATGCGGAGAAATTACTGTTTGTGCATTTACAATATTCATTGATTTTTGCCATTGAAAAACGTCCAGAAATGATTGAAGCTACTGACTGAATGAAAGGAGCTGGCATCTCACTCTCTTTGAATCTTCTTTATCATGCTAAGAGGAGCAGGAAAAAGCAAAAAATTTCAGAATTGCACCTTGCAATGCGGAGAAATTACTGTTTGTGCATTTACAATATTCATTGATTTTTGCCATTGAAAAATGTCCAGAAATGATTGAAGCTACTGACTGAATGAAAGGAGCTGGCATCTCACTCTCTTTGAATCTTCTTTATCATGCTAAGAGGAGCAGGAAAAAGCAAAAAATTTCAGAATTGCACCTTGCAATGCGGAGAAATTACTGTTTGTGCATTTACAAAATTCATTGATTTTTGCCATTGAAAAACATCATGTTATTCATATACCAGAAATGATTGAAGCTACTGACTGAAGGAAAGGATCTGGCATCTCACTCTCTTTGAATCTTCTTTATCATGCTAAGAGGAGCAGGAAAAAGTAAAAAATTTCAGAATTGCACCTTGCAATGCGGAGAAATTACTGTTTGTGCATTTACAATATTCAATGATTTTTGCCATTGAAAAACGTCCAGAAATGATTGAAACTACTGACTGAATGAAAGGAGCTGGCATCTCACTCTCTTTGAATCTTCTTTATCATGCTAAGAGGAGCAGGAAAAAGCAAAAAATTTCAGAATTGCACCTTGCAATGCGGAGAAATTACTGTTTGTGCATTTACAATATTCAATGATTTTTGCCATTGAAAAACGTCCAGAAATGATTGAAACTACTGACTGAATGAAAGGAGCTGGCATCTCACTCTCTTTGAATCTTCTTTATCATGCTAAGAGGAGCAGGAAAAAGCAAAAAATTTCAGAATTGCGCCTTGCAATGCGGAGAAATTACTGTTTGTGCATTTACAAAATTCATTGATTTTTGCCATTGAAAAACATCATGTTATTCATATACCAGAAATGATTGAAGCTACTGACTGAAGGAAAGGATCTGGCATCTCACTCTCTTTGAATCTTCTTTGTCATGCTAAGAGGAGCAGGAAAAAGCAAAAAATTTCAGAATTGCACCTTGCAATGCGGAGAAATTACTGTTTGTGCATTTACAATATTCATTGATTTTTGCCATTGAAAAACGTCCAGAAATGATTGAAGCTACTGACTGAATGAAAGGAGCTGGCATCTCACTCTCTTTGAATCTTCTTTATCATGCTAAGAGGAGCAGGAAAAAGCAAAACATTTCAGAATTGCACCTTGCAATGCGGAGAAATTACTGTTTGTGCATTTACAATATTCATTGATTTTTGCGATTGAAAAACATCATGTTATTCATATACCAGAAATGATTGAAGCTACTGACTGAATGAAAGGAGCTGGCATCTCACTCTCTTTGAATCTTCTTTATCATGCTAAGAGGAGCAGGAAAAAGTAAAAAATTTCAGAATTGCACCTTGCAATGCGGAGAAATTACTGTTTGTGCATTTACAATATTCAATGATTTTTGCCATTGAAAAACGTCCAGAAATGATTGAAGCTACTGACTGAATGAAAGGAGCTGGCATCTCACTCTCTTTGAATCTTCTTTATCATGCTAAGAGGAGCAGGAAAAGCAAAAAATTTCAGAATTGCACCTTGCAATGCGGAGAAATTACTGTTTGTGCATTTACAATATTCATTGATTTTTGCCATTGAAAAACATCATGTTATTCATATACCAGAAATGATTGAAGCTACTGACTGAATGAAAGGAGCTGGCATCTCACTCTCTTTGAATCTTCTTTACCATGCTAAGAGGAGCAGGAAAAAGCAAAAAATTTCAGAATTGCACCTTGCAATGCGGAGAAATTGCAGTTTGTGCATTTACAATATTCATTGATTTTTGCCATTGAAAAACGTCCAGAAATGATTGAAGCTACTGACTGAATGAAAGGAGCTGGCATCTCACTCTCTTTGAATCTTCTTTATCATGCTAAGAGGAGCAGGAAAAAGCAAAAAATTTCAGAATTGCACCTTGCAATGCGGAGAAATTACTGTTTGTGCATTTACAATATTCATTGATTTTTGCCATTGAAAAACGTCCAGAAATGATTGAAGCTACTGACTGAATGAAAGGAGCTGGCATCTCACTCTCTTTGAATCTTCTTTATCATGCTAAGAGGAGCAGGAAAAAGCAAAAAATTTCAGAATTGCACCTTGCAATGCGGAGAAATTACTGTTTGTGCATTTACAATATTCATTGATTTTTGCCATTGAAAAACATCATGTTATTCATATACCAGAAATGTTTGAAGCTACTGACTGAATGAAAGGAGCTGGCATCTCACTCTCTTTGAATCTTCTTTATCATGCTAAGAGGAGCAGGAAAAAGCAAAAAATTTCAGAATTGCACCTTGCAATGCGGAGAAACTACTGTTTGTGCATTTACAATATTCATTGATTTTTGCCATTGAAAAATGTCCAGAAATGATTGAAGCTACTGACTGAATGAAAGGAGCTGGCATCTCACTCTCTTTGAATCTTCTTTATCATGCTAAGAGGAGCAGGAAAAAGCAAAAAATTTCAGAATTGCACCTTGCAATGCGGAGAAATTACTGTTTGTGCATTTACAATATTCATTGATTTTTGCCATTGAAAAACATCATGTTATTCATATACCAGAAATGTTTGAAGCTACTGACTGAATGAAAGGAGCTGGCATCTCACTCTCTTTGAATCTTCTTTATCATGCTAAGAGGAGCAGGAAAAAGCAAAAAATTTCAGAATTGCACCTTGCAATGCGGAGAAATTACTGTTTGTGCATTTACAATATTCATTGATTTTTGCCATTGAAAAACGTCCAGAAATGATTGAAGCTACTGACTGAATGAAAGGAGCTGGCATCTCACTCTCTTTGAATCTTCTTTATCATGCTAAGAGGAGCAGGAAAAGGCAAAAAATTTCAGAATTGCACCTTGCAATGCGGAGAAATTACTGTTTGTGCATTTACAATATTCATTGATTTTTGCCATTGAAAAACATCATGTTATTCATATACCAGAAATGATTGAAGCTACTGACTGAATGAAAGGAGCTGGCATCTCACTCTCTTTGAATCTTCTTTATCATGCTAAGAGGAGCAGGAAAAAGCAAAAAATTTCAGAATTGCACCTTGCAATGCGGAGAAATTACTGTTTGTGCATTTACAATATTCATTGATTTTTGCCATTGAAAAACATCATGTTATTCATATACCAGAAATGATTGAAGCTACTGACTGAATGAAAGGAGCTGGCATCTCACTCTCTTTGAATCTTCTTTATCATGCTAAGAGGAGCAGGAAAAAGCAAAAAATTTCAGAAGTGCACCTTGCAATGCGGAGAAATTACTGTTTGTGCATTTACAATATTCATTGATTTTTGCCATTGAAAAACGTCCAGAAATGATTGAAGCTACTGACTGAATGAAAGGAGCTGGCATCTCACTCTCTTTGAATCTTCTTTATCATGCAAAGAGGAGCAGGAAAAAGCAAAAAAATTCAGAATTGCACCTTGCAATGCGGAGAAATTACTGTTTGTGCATTTACAATATTCATTGATTTTTGCCATTGAAAAACATCATGTTATTCATATACCAGAAATGATTGAAGCTACTGACTGAATGAAAGGAGCTGGCATCTCACTCTCTTTGAATCTTCTTTTTCATGCTAAGAGGAGCAGGAAAAAGTAAAAAATTTCAGAATTGCACCTTGCAATGCGGAGAAATTACTGTTTGTGCATTTACAATATTCATTGATTTTTGCCATTGAAAAACGTCCAGAAATGATTGAAGCTACTGACTGAATGAAAGGAGCTGGCATCTCAGTCTCTTTGAATCTTCTTTATCATGCTAAGAGGAGCAGGAAAAAGCAAAAAATTTCAGAATTGCACCTTGCAATGCGGAGAAATTACTGCTTGTGCATTTACAATATTCATTGATTTTTGCCATTGAAAAACGTCCAGAAATGATTGAAGCTACTGACTGAATGAAAGGAGCTGGCATCTCACTCTCTTTGAATCTTCTTTATCATGCTAAGAGGAGCAGGAAAAAGCAAAAAATTTCAGAATTGCACCTTGCAATACGGAGAAATTACTGTTTGTGCATTTACAATATTCATTGATTTTTGCCATTGAAAAACGTCCAGAAATGATTGAAGCTACTGACTGAATGAAAGGAGCTGGCATCTCACTCTCTTTGAATCTTCTTTATCATGCTAAGAGGAGCAGGAAAAAGCAAAAAATTTCAGAATTGCACCTTGCAATGCGGAGAAATTGCAGTTTGTGCATTTACAATATTCATTGATTTTTGCCATTGAAAAACGTCCAGAAATGATTGAAGCTACTGACTGAATGAAAGGAGCTGGCATCTCACTCTCTTTGAATCTTCTTTATCATGCTAAGAGGAGCAGGAAAAAGCAAAAAATTTCAGAATTGCACCTTGCAATGCGGAGAAATTACTGTTTGTGCATTTACAATATTCATTGATTTTTGCCATTGAAAAACGTCCAGAAATGATTGAAGCTACTGACTGAATGAAAGGAGCTGGCATCTCACTCTCTTTGAATCTTCTTTATCATGCTAAGAGGAGCAGGAAAAAGCAAAAAATTTCAGAATTGCACCTTGCAATGCGGAGAAATTACTGTTTGTGCATTTACAATATTCATTGATTTTTGCCATTGAAAAATGTCCAGAAATGATTGAAGCTACTGACTGAATGAAAGGAGCTGGCATCTCACTCTCTTTGA
This sequence comes from Phyllobates terribilis, assembly GCF_046119375.1. Classification (NCBI taxonomy): domain Eukaryota; kingdom Metazoa; phylum Chordata; class Amphibia; order Anura; family Dendrobatidae; genus Phyllobates; species Phyllobates terribilis. The sequence goes on from NW_027363852.1 coordinate 311,422, forward strand.
ATCTTCTTTATCATGCTAAGAGGAGCAGGAAAAAGCAAAAAATTTCAGAATTGCACCTTGCAATGCGGAGAAATTACTGTTTGTGCATTTACAAAATTCATTGATTTTTGCCATTGAAAAACATCATGTTATTCATATACCAGAAATGATTGAAGCTACTGACTGAAGGAAAGGATCTGGCATCTCACTCTCTTTGAATCTTCTTTATCATGCTAAGAGGAGCAGGAAAAAGTAAAAAATTTCAGAATTGCACCTTGCAATGCGGAGAAATTACTGTTTGTGCATTTACAATATTCAATGATTTTTGCCATTGAAAAACGTCCAGAAATGATTGAAGCTACTGACTGAATGAAAGGAGCTGGCATCTCACTCTCTTTGAATCTTCTTTATCATGCTAAGAGGAGCAGGAAAAAGCAAAAAATTTCAGAATTGCACCTTGCAATGCGGAGAAATTACTGTTTGTGCATTTACAATATTCATTGATTTTTGCCATTGAAAAACGTCCAGAAATGATTGAAGCTACTGACTGAATGAAAGGAGCTGGCATCTCACTCTCTTTGAATCTTCTTTATCATGCTAAGAGGAGCAGGAAAAAGCAAAAAATTTCAGAATTGCACCTTGCAATGCGGAGAAATTACTGTTTGTGCATTTACAATATTCATTGATTTTTGCCATTGAAAAATGTCCAGAAATGATTGAAGCTACTGACTGAATGAAAGGAGCTGGCATCTCACTCTCTTTGAATCTTCTTTATCATGCTAAGAGGAGCAGGAAAAAGCAAAAAATTTCAGAATTGCGCCTTGCAATGCGGAGAAATTACTGTTTGTGCATTTACAAAATTCATTGATTTTTGCCATTGAAAAACATCATGTTATTCATATACCAGAAATGATTGAAGCTACTGACTGAAGGAAAGGATCTGGCATCTCACTCTCTTTGAATCTTCTTTGTCATGCTAAGAGGAGCAGGAAAAAGCAAAAAAATTCAGAATTGCACCTTGCAATGCGGAGAAATTACTGTTTGTGCATTTACAATATTCATTGATTTTTGCCATTGAAAAACGTCCAGAAATGATTGAAGCTACTGACTGAATGAAAGGAGCTGGCATCTCACTCTCTTTGAATCTTCTTTATCATGCTAAGAGGAGCAGGAAAAAGCAAAACATTTCAGAATTGCACCTTGCAATGCGGAGAAATTACTGTTTGTGCATTTACAATATTCATTGATTTTTTCGATTGAAAAACATCATGTTATTCATATACCAGAAATGATTGAAGCTACTGACTGAATGAAAGGAGCTGGCATCTCACTCTCTTTGAATCTTCTTTATCATGCTAAGAGGAGCAGGAAAAAGTAAAAAATTTCAGAATTGCACCTTGCAATGCGGAGAAATTACTGTTTGTGCATTTACAATATTCAATGATTTTTGCCATTGAAAAACGTCCAGAAATGATTGAAGCTACTGACTGAATGAAAGGAGCTGGCATCTCACTCTCTTTGAATCTTCTTTATCATGCTAAGAGGAGCAGGAAAAAGCAAAAAATTTCAGAATTGCACCTTGCAATGCGGAGAAATTACTGTTTGTGCATTTACAATATTCATTGATTTTTGCCATTGAAAAACATCATGTTATTCATATACCAGAAATGATTGAAGCTACTGACTGAATGAAAGGAGCTGGCACCTCACTCTCTTTGAATCTTCTTTACCATGCTAAGAGGAGCAGGAAAAAGCAAAAAATTTCAGAATTGCACCTTGCAATGCGGAGAAATTGCAGTTTGTGCATTTACAATATTCATTGATTTTTGCCATTGAAAAACGTCCAGAAATGATTGAAGCTACTGACTGAATGAAAGGAGCTGGCATCTCACTCTCTTTGAATCTTCTTTATCATGCTAAGAGGAGCAGGAAAAAGCAAAAAATTTCAGAATTGCACCTTGCAATGCGGAGAAATTACTGTTTGTGCATTTACAATATTCATTGATTTTTGCCATTGAAAAACGTCCAGAAATGATTGAAGCTACTGACTGAATGAAAGGAGCTGGCATCTCACTCTCTTTGAATCTTCTTTATCATGCTAAGAGGAGCAGGAAAAAGCAAAAAATTTCAGAATTGCACCTTGCAATGCGGAGAAATTACTGTTTGTGCATTTACAATATTCATTGATTTTTGCCATTGAAAAACATCATGTTATTCATATACCAGAAATGTTTGAAGCTACTGACTGAATGAAAGGAGCTGGCATCTCACTCTCTTTGAATCTTCTTTATCATGCTAAGAGGAGCAGGAAAAAGCAAAAAATTTCAGAATTGCACCTTGCAATGCGGAGAAACTACTGTTTGTGCATTTACAATATTCATTGATTTTTGCCATTGAAAAACGTCCAGAAATGATTGAAGCTACTGACTGAATGAAAGGAGCTGGCATCTCACTCTCTTTGAATCTTCTTTATCATGCTAAGAGGAGCAGGAAAAGGCAAAAAATTTCAGAATTGCACCTTGCAATGCGGAGAAATTACTGTTTGTGCATTTACAATATTCATTGATTTTTGCCATTGAAAAACATCATGTTATTCATATACCAGAAATGATTGAAGCTACTGACTGAATGAAAGGAGCTGGCATCTCACTCTCTTTGAATCTTCTTTATCATGCTAAGAGGAGCAGGAAAAAGCAAAAAATTTCAGAATTGCACCTTGCAATGCGGAGAAATTACTGTTTGTGCATTTACAATATTCATTGATTTTTGCCATTGAAAAACATCATGTTATTCATATACCAGAAATGATTGAAGCTACTGACTGAATGAAAGGAGCTGGCATCTCACTCTCTTTGAATCTTCTTTATCATGCTAAGAGGAGCAGGAAAAAGCAAAAAATTTCAGAAGTGCACCTTGCAATGCGGAGAAATTACTGTTTGTGCATTTACAATATTCATTGATTTTTGCCATTGAAAAACGTCCAGAAATGATTGAAGCTACTGACTGAATGAAAGGAGCTGGCATCTCACTCTCTTTGAATCTTCTTTATCATGCTAAGAGGAGCAGGAAAAAGCAAAAAAATTCAGAATTGCACCTTGCAATGCGGAGAAATTACTGTTTGTGCATTTACAATATTCATTGATTTTTGCCATTGAAAAACATCATGTTATTCATATACCAGAAATGATTGAAGCTACTGACTGAATGAAAGGAGCTGGCATCTCACTCTCTTTGAATCTTCTTTTTCATGCTAAGAGGAGCAGGAAAAAGTAAAAAATTTCAGAATTGCACCTTGCAATGCGGAGAAATTACTGTTTGTGCATTTACAATATTCATTGATTTTTGCCATTGAAAAACGTCCAGAAATGATTGAAGCTACTGACTGAATGAAAGGAGCTGGCATCTCAGTCTCTTTGAATCTTCTTTATCATGCTAAGAGGAGCAGGAAAAAGCAAAAAATTTCAGAATTGCACCTTGCAATGCGGAGAAATTACTGCTTGCGCATTTACAATATTCATTGATTTTTGCCATTGAAAAACGTCCAGAAATGATTGAAGCTACTGACTGAATGAAAGGAGCTGGCATCTCACTCTCTTTGAATCTTCTTTATCATGCTAAGAGGAGCAGGAAAAAGCAAAAAATTTCAGAATTGCACCTTGCAATACGGAGAAATTACTGTTTGTGCATTTACAATATTCATTGATTTTTGCCATTGAAAAACGTCCAGAAATGATTGAAGCTACTGACTGAATGAAAGGAGCTGGCATCTCACTCTCTTTGAATCTTCTTTATCATGCTAAGAGGAGCAGGAAAAAGCAAAAAATTTCAGAATTGCACCTTGCAATGCGGAGAAATTACTGTTTGTGCATTTACAATATTCATTGATTTTTGCCATTGAAAAACGTCCAGAAATGATTGAAGCTACTGACTGAATGAAAGGAGCTGGCATCTCACTCTCTTTGAATCTTCTTTATCATGCTAAGAGGAGCAGGAAAAAGCAAAAAATTTCAGAATTGCACCTTGCAATGCGGAGAAATTACTGTTTGTGCATTTACAATATTCATTGATTTTTGCCGTTGAAAAACGTCCAGAAATGATTGAAGCTACTGACTGAATGAAAGGAGCTGGCATCTCACTCTCTTTGAATCTTCTTTATCATGCTAAGAGGAGCAGGAAAAAGCAAAAAATTTCAGAATTGCACCTTGCAATGCGGAGAAATTACTGTTTGTGCATTTACAATATTCATTGATTTTTGCCATTGAAAAACATCCAGAAATGATTGAAGCTACTGACTGAATGAAAGGAGCTGGCATCTCACTCTCTTTGAATCTTCTTTATCATGCTAAGAGGAGCAGGAAAAAGCAAAAAATTTCAGAATTGCACCTTGCAATGCGGAGAAATTACTGTTTGTGCATTTACAATATTCATTGATTTTTGCCATTGTTAAACATCATGTTATTCATATACCAGAAATGATTGAAGCTACTGACTGAATGAAAGGAGCTGGCATCTCACTCTCTTTGAATCTTCTTTATCATGCTAAGAGGAGCAGGAAAAAGCAAAAAATTTCAGAATTGCACCTTGCAATGCGGAGAAATTACTGTTTGTGCATTTACAATATTCATTGATTTTTGCCATTGAAAAACGTCCAGAAATGTTTGAAGCTACTGACTGAATGAAAGGAGCTGGCATCTCACTCTCTTTGAATCTTCTTTATCATGCTAAGAGGAGCAGGAAAAAGCAAAAAATTTCAGAATTGCACCTTGCAATGCGGAGAAATTACTGTTTGTGCATTTACAATATTCATTGATTTTTGCCATTGAAAAACATCATGTTATTCATATACCAGAAATGATTGAAGCTACTGACTGAATGAAAGGAGCTGGCATCTCACTCTCTTTGAATCTTCTTTATCATGCTAAGAGGAGCAGGAAAAAGCAAAAAATTTCAGAATTGCACCTTGCAATGCGGAGAAATTACTGTTTGTGCATTTACAATATTCATTGATTTTTGCCATTGAAAAACGTCCAGAAATGATTGAAGCTACTGACTGAATGAAAGGAGCTGGCATCTCACTCTCTTTGAATCTTCTTTATCATGCTAAGAGGAGCAGGAAAAAGCAAAAAATTTCAGAATTGCACCTTGCAATGCGGAGAAATTACTGTTTGTGCATTTACAATATTCATTGATTTTTGCCATTGAAAAACATCATGTTATTCATATACCAGAAATGATTGAAGCTACTGACTGAATGAAAGGAGCTGGCATCTCACTCTCTTTGAATCTTCTTTTTCATGCTAAGAGGAGCAGGAAAAAGTAAAAAATTTCAGAATTGCACCTTGCAATGCGGAGAAATTACTGTTTGTGCATTTACAATATTCATTGATTTTTGCCATTGAAAAACGTCCAGAAATGATTGAAGCTACTGACTGAATGAAAGGAGCTGGCATCTCAGTCTCTTTGAATCTTCTTTATCATGCTAAGAGGAGCAGGAAAAAGCAAAAAATTTCAGAATTGCACCTTGCAATGCGGAGAAATTACTGCTTGTGCATTTACAATATTCATTGATTTTTGCCATTGAAAAACATCCAGAAATGATTGAAGCTACTGACTGAATGAAAGGAGCTGGCATCTCACTCTCTTTGAATCTTCTTTATCATGCTAAGAGGAGCAGGAAAAAGCAAAAAATTTCAGAATTGCACCTTGCAATACGGAGAAATTACTGTTTGTGCATTTACAATATTCATTGATTTTTGCCATTGAAAAACGTCCAGAAATGATTGAAGCTACTGACTGAATGAAAGGAGCTGGCATCTCACTCTGTTAGAATCTTCTTTATCATGCTAAGAGGAGCAGGAAAAAGCAAAAAATTTCAGAATTGCACCTTGCAATGCGGAGAAATTACTGTTTGTGCATTTACAATATTCATTGATTTTTGCCATTGAAAAACGTCCAGAAATGATTGAAGCTACTGACTGAATGAAAGGAGCTGGCATCTCACTCTCTTTGAATCTTCTTTATCATGCTAAGAGGAGCAGGAAAAAGCAAAAAATTTCAGAATTGCACCTTGCAATGCGGAGAAATTACTGTTTGTGCATTTACAATATTCATTGATTTTTGCCGTTGAAAAACGTCCAGAAATGATTGAAGCTACTGACTGAATGAAAGGAGCTGGCATCTCACTCTCTTTGAATCTTCTTTATCATGCTAAGAGGAGCAGGAAAAAGCAAAAAATTTCAGAATTGCACCTTGCAATGCGGAGAAATTACTGTTTGTGCATTTACAATATTCATTGATTTTTGCCATTGAAAAACATCCAGAAATGATTGAAGCTACTGACTGAATGAAAGGAGCTGGCATCTCACTCTCTTTGAATCTTCTTTATCATGCTAAGAGGAGCAGGAAAAAGCAAAAAATTTCAGAATTGCACCTTGCAATGCGGAGAAATTACTGTTTGTGCATTTACAATATTCATTGATTTTTGCCATTGTTAAACATCATGTTATTCATATACCAGAAATGATTGAAGCTACTGACTGAATGAAAGGAGCTGGCATCTCACTCTCTTTGAATCTTCTTTATCATGGTAAGAGGAGCAGGAAAAAGCAAAAAATTTCAGAATTGCACCTTGCAATGCGGAGAAATTACTGTTTGTGCATTTACAATATTCATTGATTTTTGCCATTGAAAAACGTCCAGAAATGTTTGAAGCTACTGACTGAATGAAAGGAGCTGGCATCTCACTCTCTTTGAATCTTCTTTATCATGCTAAGAGGAGCAGGAAAAAGCAAAAAATTTCAGAATTGCACCTTGCAATGCGGAGAAATTACTGTTTGTGCATTTACAATATTCATTGATTTTTGCCATTGAAAAACGTCCAGAAATGATTGAAGCTACTGACTGAATGAAAGGAGCTGGCATCTCACTCTCTTTGAATCTTCTTTATCATGCTAAGAGGAGCAGGAAAATGCAAAAAATTTCAGAATTGCTCCTTGCAATGCGGAGAAATTACTGTTTGTGAATTTACAATATTCATTGATTTTTGCCATTGAAAAACATCATGTTATTCATATACCAGAAATGTTTGAAGCTACTGACTGAATGAAAGGAGCTGGCATGTCACTCTCTTTGAATCTTCTTTATCATGCTAAAAGGAGCAGGAAAAAGCAAAAAATTTCAGAATTGCACCTTGCAATGCGGAGAAATTACTGTTTGTGCATTTACAATATTCATTGATTTTTGCCATTGAAAAACGTCCAGAAATGATTGAAGCTACTGACTGAATGAAAGGAGCTGGCATCTCACTCTCTTTGAATCTTCTTTATCATGCTAAGAGGAGCAGGAAAAAGCAAAAAATTTCAGAATTGCACCTTGCAATGCGGAGAAATTACTGTTTGTGCATTTACAATATTCATTGATTTTTGCCATTGAAAAACATCATGTTATTCATATACCAGAAATGATTGAAGCTACTGACTGAATGAAAGGAGCTGGCATCTCACTCTCTTTGAATCTTCTTTATCATGCTAAGAGGAGCAGGAAAAAGCAAAAAATTTCAGAATTGCACCTTGCAATGCGGAGAAATTACTGTTTGTGCATTTACAATATTCATTGATTTTTGCCATTGAAAAACGTCCAGAAATGATTGAAGCTACTGACTGAATGAAAGGAGCTGGCATCTCACTCTCTTTGAATCTTCTTTATCATGCTAAGAGGAGCAGGAAAAAGCAAAAAATTTCAGAATTGCACCTTGCAATGCGGAGAAATTACTGTTTGTGCATTTACAATATTCATTGATTTTTGCCATTGAAAAACATCATGTTATTCATATACCAGAAATGTTTGAAGCTACTGACTGAATGAAAGGAGCTGGCATCTCACTCTCTTTGAATCTTCTTTATCATGCTAAGAGGAGCAGGAAAAAGCAAAAAATTTCAGAATTGCACCTTGCAATGCGGAGAAATTACTGTTTGTGCATTTACAATATTCATTGATTTTTGCCATTGAAAAACGTCCAGAAATGATTGAAGCTACTGACTGAATGAAAGGAGCTGGCATCTCACTCTCTTTGAATCTTCTTTATCATGCTAAGAGGAGCAGGAAAAGGCAAAAAATTTCAGAATTGCACCTTGCAATGCGGAGAAATTACTGTTTGTGCATTTACAATATTCATTGATTTTTGCCATTGAAAAACATCATGTTATTCATATACCAGAAATGTTTGAAGCTACTGACTGAATGAAAGGAGCTGGCATCTCACTCTCTTTGAATCTTCTTTATCATGCTAAGAGGAGCAGGAAAAAGCAAAAAATTTCAGAATTGCACCTTGCAATGCGAATAAATTACTGTTTGTGCATTTACAATATTCATTGATTTTTGCCATTGAAAAACATCATGTTATTCATATACCAGAAATGATTGAAGCTACTGACTGAATGAATGGAGCTGGCATCTCACTCTCTTTGAATCTTCTTTATCATGCTAAGAGGAGCAGGAAAAAGCAAAAAATTTCAGAATTGCACCTTGCAATGCGGAGAAATTACTGTTTGTGCATTTACAATATTCATTGATTTTTGCCATTGAAAAACATCATGTTATTCATATACCAGAAATGATTGAAGCTACTGACTGAATGAAAGGAGCTGGCATCTCACTCTCTTTGAATCTTCTTTATCATGCTAAGAGGAGCAGGAAAAAGCAAAAAATTTCAGAATTGCACCTCGCAATGCGGAGAAATTACTGTTTGTGCATTTACAATATTCATTGATTTTTGCCATTGAAAAACGTCCAGAAATGATTGAAGCTACTGACTGAATGAAAGGAGCTGGCATCTCACTCTCTTTGAATCTTCTTTATCATGCTAAGAGGAGCAGGAAAAAGCAAAAAATTTCAGAATTGCACCTTGCAATGCGGAGAAATTGCTGTTTGTGCATTTACAAAATTCATTGATTTTTGCCATTGAAAAACATCATGTTATTCATATACCAGAAATGTTTGAAGCTACTGACTGAATGAAAGGAGCTGGCATCTCACTCTCTTTGAATCTTCTTTATCATGCTAAGAGGAGCAGGAAAAAGCAAAAAATTTCAGAATTGCACCTTGCAATGCGGAGAAATTACTGTTTGTGCATTTACAATATTCATTGATTTTTGCCATTGAAAAACGTCCAGAAATGATTGAAGCTACTGACTGAATGAAAGGAGCTGGCATCTCACTCTCTTTGAATCTTCTTTATCATGCTAAGAGGAGCAGGAAAAAGCAAAAAATTTCAGAATTGCACCTTGCAATGCGGAGAAATTACTGTTTGTGCATTTACAATATACATTGATTTTTGCCATTGAAAAACGTCCAGAAATGATTGAAGCTACTGACTGAATGAAAGGAGCTGGCATCTCACTCTCTTTGAATCTTCTTTATCATGCTAAGAGGAGCAGGAAAAAGCAAAAAATTTCAGAATTGCACCTTGCAATGCGGAGAAATTACTGTTTGTGCATTTACAATATACATTGATTTTTGCCATTGAAAAACGTCCAGAAATGATTGAAGCTACTGACTGAATGAAAGGAGCTGGCATCTCACTCTCTTTGAATCTTCTTTATCATGCTAAGAGGAGCAGGAAAAAGCAAAAAATTTCAGAATTGCACCTTGCAATGCGGAGAAATTACTGTTTGTGCATTTACAATATTCATTGATTTTTGCCATTGAAAAACGTCCAGAAATGATTGAAGCTACTGACTGAATGAAAGGAGCTGGCATCTCACTCTCTTTGAATCTTCTTTATCATGCTAAGAGGAGCAGGAAAAAGCAAAAAATTTCAGAATTGCACCTTGCAATGCGGAGAAATTACTGATTGTGCATTTACAATATTCATTGATTTTTGCCATTGAAAAACGTCCAGAAATGATTGAACCTACCGACTGAATGAAAGGAGCTGGCATCTCACTCTCTTTGAATCTTCTTTATCATGCTAAGAGGAGCAGGAAAAAGCAAAAAATTTCAGAATTGCACCTTGCAATGCGGAGAAATTACTGTTTGTGCATTTACAATATTCATTGATTTTTGCCATTGAAAAACGTCCAGAAATGATTGAAGCTACTGACTGAATGAAAGGAGCTGACATCTCACTCTCTTTGAATCTTCTTTATCATGCTAAGAGGAGCAGGAAAAAGCAAAAAATTTCAGAATTGCACCTTGCAATGCGGAGAAATTACTGTTTGTGCATTTACAATATTCATTGATTTTTGCCATTGAAAAACATCATGTTATTCATATACCAGAAATGTTTGAAGCTACTGACTGAATGAAAGGAGCTGGCATGTCACTCTCTTTGAATCTTCTTTATCATGCTAAGAGGAGCAGGAAAAAGCAAAAAATTTCAGAATTGCACCTTGCAATGCGGAGAAATTACTGTTTGTGCATTTACAATATTCATTGATTTTTGCCATTGAAAAACGTCCAGAAATGATTGAAGCTACTGACTGAATGAAAGGAGCTGGCATCTCACTCTCTTTGAATCTTCTTTATCATGCTAAGAGGAGCAGGAAAAAGCAAAAAATTTCAGAATTGCACCTTGCAATGCGGAGAAATTACTGTTTGTGCATTTACAATATTCATTGATTTTTGCCATTGAAAAACATCATGTTATTCATATACCAGAAATGATTGAAGCTACTGACTGAATGAAAGGAGCTGGCATCTCACTCTCTTTGAATCTTCTTTATCATGCTAAGAGGAGCAGGAAAAAGCAAAAAATTTCAGAATTGCACCTTGCAATGCGGAGAAATTACTGTTTGTGCATTTACAATATTCATTGATTTTTGCCATTGAAAAACGTCCAGAAATGATTGAAGCTACTGACTGAATGAAAGGAGCTGGCATCTCACTCTCTTTGAATCTTCTTTATCATGCTAAGAGGAGCAGGAAAAAGCAAAAAATTTCAGAATTGCACCTTGCAATGCGGAGAAATTACTGTTTGTGCATTTACAATATTCATTGATTTTTGCCATTGAAAAACATCATGTTATTCATATACCAGAAATGTTTGAAGCTACTGACTGAATGAAAGGAGCTGGAATCTCACTCTCTTTGAATCTTCTTTATCATGCTAAGAGGAGCAGGAAAAAGCAAAAAATTTCAGAATTGCACCTTGCAATGCGGAGAAATTACTGTTTGTGCATTTACAATATTCATTGATTTTTGCCATTGAAAAACGTCCAGAAATGATTGAAGCTACTGACTGAATGAAAGGAGCTGGCATCTCACTCTCTTTGAATCTTCTTTATCATGCTAAGAGGAGCAGGAAAAGGCAAAAAATTTCAGAATTGCACCTTGCAATGCGGAGAAATTACTGTTTGTGCATTTACAATATTCATTGATTTTTGGCATTGAAAAACATCATGTTATTCATATACCAGAAATGTTTGAAGCTACTGACTGAATGAAAGGAGCTGGCATCTCACTCTCTTTGAATCTTCTTTATCATGCTAAGAGGAGCAGGAAAAACCAAAAAATTTCAGAATTGCACCTTGCAATGCGAATAAATTACTGTTTGTGCATTTACAATATTCATTGATTTTTGCCATTGAAAAACATCATGTTATTCATATACCAGAAATGATTGAAGCTACTGACTGAATGAAAGGAGCTGGCATCTCACTCTCTTTGAATCTGCTTTATCATGCTAAGAGGAGCAGGAAAAAGCAAAACATTTCAGAATTGCACCTTGCAATGCGGAGAAATTACTGTTTGTGCATTTACAATATTCATTGATTTTTGCCATTGAAAAACATCATGTTATTCACATACCAGAAATGATTGAAGCTACTGACTGAATGAAAGGAGCTGGCATCTCACTCTCTTTGAATCTTCTTTATCATGCTAAGAGGAGCAGGAAAAAGCAAAAAATTTCAGAATTGCACCTCGCGATGCGGAGAAATTACTGTTTGTGCATTTACAATATTCATTGATTTTTGCCATTGAAAAACGTCCAGAAATGATTGAAGCTACTGACTGAATGAAAGGAGCTGGCATCTCACTCTCTTTGAATCTTCTTTATCATGCTAAGAGGAGCAGGAAAAAGCAAAAAATTTCAGAATTGCACCTTGCAATGCGGAGAAATTGCTGTTTGTGCATTTACAAACTTCATTGATTTTTGCCATTGAAAAACATCATGTTATTCATATACCAGAAATGTTTGAAGCTACTGACTGAATGAAAGGAGCTGGCATCTCACTCTCTTTGAATCTTCTTTATCATGCTAAGAGGAGCAGGAAAAAGCAAAAAATTTCAGAATTGCACCTTGCAATGCGGAGAAATTACTGTTTGTGCATTTACAATATTCATTGATTTTTGCCATTGAAAAACGTCCAGAAATGATTGAGGCTACTGACTGAATGAAAGGAGCTGGCATCTCACTCTCTTTGAATCTTCTTTATCATGCTAAGAGGAGCAGGAAAAAGCAAAAAATTTCAGAATTGCACCTTGCAATGCGGAGAAATTACTGTTTGTGCATTTACAATATACATTGATTTTTGCCATTGAAAAACGTCCAGAAATGATTGAAGCTACTGACTGAATGAAAGGAGCTGGCATCTCACTCTCTTTGAATCTTCTTTATCATGCTAAGAGGAGCAGGAAAAAGCAAAAAATTTCAGAATTGCACCTTGCAATGCGGAGAAATTACTGTTTGTGCATTTACAATATTCATTGATTTTTGCCGTTGAAAAAAGTCCAGAAATGATTGAAGCTACTGACTGAATGAAAGGAGCTGGCATCTCACTCTCTTTGAATCTTCTTTATCATGCTAAGAGGAGCAGGAAAAAGCAAAAAATTTCAGAATTGCACCTTGCAATGCGGAGAAATTACTGTTTGTGCATTTACAATATTCATTGATTTTTGCCATTGAAAAACATCATGTTATTCATATACCAGAAATGATTGAAGCTACTGACTGAATGAAAGGAGCTGGCATCTCACTCTCTTTGAATCTTCTTTATCATGCTAAGAGGAGCAGGAAAAAGCAAGAAATTTCAGAATTGCACCTTGCAATGCGGAGAAATTACTGTTTGTGCATTTACAATATTCATTGATTTTTGCCATTGAAAAACATCATGTTATTCATATACCAGAAATGTTTGAAGCTACTGACTGAATGAAAGGAGCTGGCATCTCACTCTCTTTGAATCTTCTTTATCATGCTAAGAGGAGCAGGAAAAAGCAAAAAATTTCAGAATTGCACCTTGCAATGTGGAGAAATTACTGTTTGTACATTTACAATATTCATTGATTTTTACCATTGAAAAACGTCCAGAAATGATTGAAGCTACTGACTGAATGAAAGTAGCTGCCATCTCACTCTCTTTGAATCTTTTTTATCATGCTAAGAGGAGCAGGAAAAAGCAAAAAATTTCAGACTTGCACCTTGCAATGCGGAGAAATTACTGTTTGTGCATTTACAATATTCATTGATTTTTGCCATTGAAAAACATCATGTTATTCATATACCAGAAATGTTTGAAGCTACTGACTGAATGAAAGGAGCTGGCATCTCACTCTCTTTGAATCTTCTTTATCATGCTAAGAGGAGCAGGAAAAAGCAAAAAATTTCAGAATTGCACCTTGCAATGCAGAGAAATTACTTTTTGTGCATTTACAATATTCATTGATTTTTGCCATTGAAAAACGTCCAGAAATGATTGAAGCTACTGACTGAATGAAAGGAGCTGGCATCTCACTCTCTTTGAATCTTCTTTATCATGCTAAGAGGAGCAGGAAAAAGCAAAAAATTTCAGAATTGCACCTTGCAATGCGGAGAAATTACTGTTTGTGCATTTACAATATTCATTGATTTTTGCCATTGAAAAACGTCCAGAAATGATTGAAGCTACTGACTGAATGAAAGGAGCTGGCATCTCACTCTCTTTGAATCTTCTTTATCATGCTAAGAGGAGCAGGAAAAAGCAAAAAATTTCAGAATTGCACCTTGCAATGCGGAGAAATTACTGTTTGTGCATTTACAATATTCATTGATTTTTGCCATTGAAAAACATGTAATTCATATACCAGAAATGTTTGAAGCTACTGACTGAATGAAAGGAGCTGGCACCTCACTCTCTTTGAATCTTCTTTATCATGCTAAGAGGAGCGGGAAAAAGCAAAAAATTTCAGAATTGCACCTTGCAATGCGGAGAAATTACTGTTTGTGCATTTACAATATTCATTGATTTTTGCCATTGAAAAACGTCCAGAAATGATTGAAGCTACTGACTGAATGAAAGGAGCTGACATCTCACTCTCTTTGAATCTTCTTTATCATGCTAAGAGGAGCAGGAAAAAGCAAAAAATTTCAGAATTGCACCTTGCAATGCGGAGAAATTACTGTTTGTGCATTTACAATATTCATTGATTTTTGCCATTGAAAAACATCATGTTATTCATATACCAGAAATGTTTGAAGCTACTGACTGAATGAAAGGAGCTGGCATCTCACTCTCTTTGAATCTTCTTTATCATGCTAAGAGGAGCAGGAAAAAGCAAAAAATTTCAGAATTGCACCTTGCAATGCGGAGAAATTACTGTTTGTGCATTTACAATATTCATTGATTTTTGCCATTGAAAAACGTCCAGAAATGATTGAAGCTACTGACTGAATGAAAGGAGCTGGCATCTCACTCTCTTTGAATCTTCTTTATCATGCTAAGAGGAGCAGGAAAAAGCAAAAAATTTCAGAATTGCACCTTGCAATGCGGAGAAATTACTGTTTGTGCATTTACAATATTCATTGATTTTTGCCATTGAAAAACATCATGTTATTCATATACCAGAAATGATTGAAGCTACTGACTGAATGAAAGGAGCTGGCATCTCACTCTCTTTGAATCTTCTTTATCATGCTAAGAGGAGCAGGAAAAAGCAAAAAATTTCAGAATTGCACCTTGCAATGCGGAGAAATTACTGTTTGTGCATTTACAATATTCATTGATTTTTGCCATTGAAAAACGTCCAGAAATGATTGAAGCTACTGACTGAATGAAAGGAGCTGGCATCTCACTCTCTTTGAATCTTCTTTATCATGCTAAGAGGAGCAGGAAAAAGCAAAAAATTTCAGAATTGCACCTTGCAATGCGGAGAAATTACTATTTGTGCATTTACAATATTCATTGATTTTTGCCATTGAAAAACATCATGTTATTCATATACCAGAAATGTTTGAAGCTACTGACTGAATGAAAGGAGCTGGAATCTCACTCTCTTTGAATCTTCTTTATCATGCTAAGAGGAGCAGGAAAAAGCAAAAAATTTCAGAATTGCACCTTGCAATGCGGAGAAATTACTGTTTGTGCATTTACAATATTCATTGATTTTTGCCATTGAAAAACGTCCAGAAATGATTGAAGCTACTGACTGAATGAAAGGAGCTGGCATCTCACTCTCTTTGAATCTTCTTTATCATGCTAAGAGGAGCAGGAAAAGGCAAAAAATTTCAGAATTGCACCTTGCAATGCGGAGAAATTACTGTTTGTGCATTTACAATATTCATTGATTTTTGGCATTGAAAAACATCATGTTATTCATATACCAGAAATGTTTGAAGCTACTGACTGAATGAAAGGAGCTGGCATCTCACTCTCTTTGAATCTTCTTTATCATGCTAAGAGGAGCAGGAAAAACCAAAAAATTTCAGAATTGCACCTTGCAATGCGAATAAATTACTGTTTGTGCATTTACAATATTCATTGATTTTTGCCATTGAAAAACATCATGTTATTCATATACCAGAAATGATTGAAGCTACTGACTGAATGAAAGGAGCTGGCATCTCACTCTCTTTGAATCTTCTTTATCATGCTAAGAGGAGCAGGAAAAAGCAAAACATTTCAGAATTGCACCTTGCAATGCGGAGAAATTACTGTTTGTGCATTTACAATATTCATTGATTTTTGCCATTGAAAAACATCATGTTATTCACATACCAGAAATGATTGAAGCTACTGACTGAATGAAAGGAGCTGGCATCTCACTCTCTTTGAATCTTCTTTATCATGCTAAGAGGAGCAGGAAAAAGCAAAAAATTTCAGAATTGCACCTCGCGATGCGGAGAAATTACTGTTTGTGCATTTACAATATTCATTGATTTTTGCCATTGAAAAACGTCCAGAAATGATTGAAGCTACTGACTGAATGAAAGGAGCTGGCATCTCACTCTCTTTGAATCTTCTTTATCATGCTAAGAGGAGCAGGAAAAAGCAAAAAATTTCAGAATTGCACCTTGCAATGCGGAGAAATTGCTGTTTGTGCATTTACAAAATTCATTGATTTTTGCCATTGAAAAACATCATGTTATTCATATACCAGAAATGTTTGAAGCTACTGACTGAATGAAAGGAGCTGGCATCTCACTCTCTTTGAATCTTCTTTATCATGCTAAGAGGAGCAGGAAAAAGCAAAAAATTTCAGAATTGCACCTTGCAATGCGGAGAAATTACTGTTTGTGCATTTACAATATTCATTGATTTTTGC
This sequence comes from Phyllobates terribilis, assembly GCF_046119375.1. Taxonomy (NCBI): domain Eukaryota; kingdom Metazoa; phylum Chordata; class Amphibia; order Anura; family Dendrobatidae; genus Phyllobates; species Phyllobates terribilis. The sequence continues at coordinate 327,919 of NW_027363852.1, forward strand.
CATTGAAAAACGTCCAGAAATGATTGAGGCTACTGACTGAATGAAAGGAGCTGGCATCTCACTCTCTTTGAATCTTCTTTATCATGCTAAGAGGAGCAGGAAAAAGCAAAAAATTTCAGAATTGCACCTTGCAATGCGGAGAAATTACTGTTTGTGCATTTACAATATACATTGATTTTTGCCATTGAAAAACGTCCAGAAATGATTGAAGCTACTGACTGAATGAAAGGAGCTGGCATCTCACTCTCTTTGAATCTTCTTTATCATGCTAAGAGGAGCAGGAAAAAGCAAAAAATTTCAGAATTGCACCTTGCAATGCGGAGAAATTACTGTTTGTGCATTTACAATATTCATTGATTTTTGCCGTTGAAAAAAGTCCAGAAATGATTGAAGCTACTGACTGAATGAAAGGAGCTGGCATCTCACTCTCTTTGAATCTTCTTTATCATGCTAAGAGGAGCAGGAAAAAGCAAAAAATTTCAGAATTGCACCTTGCAATGCGGAGAAATTACTGTTTGTGCATTTACAATATTCATTGATTTTTGCCATTGAAAAACATCATGTTATTCATATACCAGAAATGATTGAAGCTACTGACTGAATGAAAGGAGCTGGCATCTCACTCTCTTTGAATCTTCTTTATCATGCTAAGAGGAGCAGGAAAAAGCAAGAAATTTCAGAATTGCACCTTGCAATGCGGAGAAATTACTGTTTGTGCATTTACAATATTCATTGATTTTTGCCATTGAAAAACATCATGTTATTCATATACCAGAAATGTTTGAAGCTACTGACTGAATGAAAGGAGCTGGCATCTCACTCTCTTTGAATCTTCTTTATCATGCTAAGAGGAGCAGGAAAAAGCAAAAAATTTCAGAATTGCACCTTGCAATGTGGAGAAATTACTGTTTGTGCATTTACAATATTCATTGATTTTTACCATTGAAAAACGTCCAGAAATGATTGAAGCTACTGACTGAATGAAAGTAGCTGCCATCTCACTCTCTTTGAATCTTTTTTATCATGCTAAGAGGAGCAGGAAAAAGCAAAAAATTTCAGACTTGCACCTTGCAATGCGGAGAAATTACTGTTTGTGCATTTACAATATTCATTGATTTTTGCCATTGAAAAACATCATGTTATTCATATACCAGAAATGTTTGAAGCTACTGACTGAATGAAAGGAGCTGGCATCTCACTCTCTTTGAATCTTCTTTATCATGCTAAGAGGAGCAGGAAAAAGCAAAAAATTTCAGAATTGCACCTTGCAATGCAGAGAAATTACTTTTTGTGCATTTACAATATTCATTGATTTTTGCCATTGAAAAACGTCCAGAAATGATTGAAGCTACTGACTGAATGAAAGGAGCTGGCATCTCACTCTCTTTGAATCTTCTTTATCATGCTAAGAGGAGCAGGAAAAAGCAAAAAATTTCAGAATTGCACCTTGCAATGCGGAGAAATTACTGTTTGTGCATTTACAATATTCATTGATTTTTGCCATTGAAAAACGTCCAGAAATGATTGAAGCTACTGACTGAATGAAAGGAGCTGGCATCTCACTCTCTTTGAATCTTCTTTATCATGCTAAGAGGAGCAGGAAAAAGCAAAAAATTTCAGAATTGCACCTTGCAATGCGGAGAAATTACTGTTTGTGCATTTACAATATTCATTGATTTTTGCCATTGAAAAACATGTAATTCATATACCAGAAATGTTTGAAGCTACTGACTGAATGAAAGGAGCTGGCACCTCACTCTCTTTGAATCTTCTTTATCATGCTAAGAGGAGCGGGAAAAAGCAAAAAATTTCAGAATTGCACCTTGCAATGCGGAGAAATTACTGTTTGTGCATTTACAATATTCATTGATTTTTGCCATTGAAAAACGTCCAGAAATGATTGAAGGTACTGACTGAATGAAAGGAGCTGGCATCTCACTCTCTTTGAATCTTCTTTATCATGCTAAGAGGAGCAGGAAAAAGCAAAAAATTTCAGAATTGCACCTTGCAATGCGGAGAAATTACTGTTTGTGCATTTACAATATTCATTGATTTTTGCCATTGAAAAACGTCCAGAAATGATTGAAGCTACTGACTGAATGAAAGGAGCTGGCATCTCACTCTCTTTGAATCTTCTTTATCATGCTAAGAGGAGCAGGAAAAAGCAAAAAATTTCAGAATTGCACCTTGCAATGCGGAGAAATTACAGTTTGTGCATTTACAATATTCATTGATTTTTGCCATTGAGAAACGTCCAGAAATGATTGAAGCTACTGACTGAATGAAAGGAGCTGGCATCTCACTCTCTTTGAATCTTCTTTATCATGCTAAGAGGAACAGGAAAAAGCAAAAAATTTCAGAATTGCACCTTGCAATGCAGAGAAATTACTGTTTGTGCATTTACAATATTCATTGATTTTTGCCATTGAAAAACATCATGTTATTTATATACCAGAAATGTTTGAAGCTACTGACTGAATGAAAGGAGCTGGCATCTCACTCTCTTTGAATCTTCTTTATCATGCTAAGAGGAGCAGGAAAAAGCAAAAAATTTCAGAATTGCACCTTGCAATGTGGAGAAATTACTGTTTGTGCATTTACAATATTCATTGATTTTTACCATTGAAAAACGTCCAGAAATGATTGAAGCTACTGACTGAATGAAAGTAGCTGGCATCTCACTCTCTTTGAATTTTCTTTATCATGCTAAGAGGAGCAGGAAAAAGCAAAAAATTTCAGACTTGCACCTTGCAATGCGGAGAAATTACTGTTTGTGCATTTACAATATTCATTGATTTTTGCCATTGAAAAACATCATGTTATTCATATACCAGAAATGTTTGAAGCTACTGACTGAATGAAAGGAGCTGGCATCTCACTCTCTTTGAATCTTCTTTATCATGCTAAGAGGAGCAGGAAAAAGCAAAAAATTTCAGAATTGCACCTTGCAATGCGGAGAAATTACTGTTTGTGCATTTACAATATTCATTGATTTTTGCCATTGAAAAACATCATGTTATTCATATACAAGAAATGTTTGAAGCTACTGACTGAATGAAAGGAGCTGGCATCTCAATCTCTTTGAATCTTCTTTATCATGCTAAGAGGAGCAGGAAAAAGCAAAAAATTTCAGAATTGCACCTTGCAATGTGGAGACATTACTCTTTGTGCATTTACAATATTCATTGATTTTTACCATTGAAAAACGTCCAGAAATGATTGAAGCTACTGACTGAATGAAAGTAGCTGGCATCTCACTCTCTTTGAATCTTCTTTATCATGCTAAGAGGAGCAGGAAAAAGCAAAAAATTTCAGACTTGCACCTTGCAATGCGGAGAAATTACTATTTGTGCATTTACAATATTCATTGATTTTTGCCATTGAAAAACATCATGTTATTCATATACCAGAAATGTTTGAAGCTACTGACTGAATGAAAGGAGCTGGCATCTCACTCTCTTTGAATCTTCTTTATCATGCTAAGAGGAGCAGGAAAAAGCAAAAAATTTCAGAATTGCACCTTGCAATGCGGAGAAATTACTGTTTGTGCATTTACAATATTCATTGATTTTTGCCATTGAAAAACATCATGTTATTCATATACCAGAAATGTTTGAAGCTACTGACTGAATGAAAGGAGCTGACATCTCACTCTCTTTGAATCTTCTTAATCATGCTAAGAGGAGCAGGAAAAAGCAAAAAATTTCAGAATTGCACCTTGCAATGCGGAGAAATTACTGTTTGTGCATTTACAATATTCATTGATTTTTGCCATTGAAAAATGTCCAGAAATGATTGAAGCTACTGACTGAATGAAAGGAGCTGGCATCTCACTCTCTTTGAATCATGCTAAGAGGAGCAGGAAAAAGCAAAAAATTTCAGAATTGCACCTTGCAATGCGGAGAAATTACTGTTTGTGCATTTACAATATTCATTGATTTTTGCCATTGAAAAACATCATGTTATTCATATACCAGAAATGTTTGAAGCTACTGACTGAATGAAAGGAGCTGGCATCTCACTCTCTTTGAATCTTCTTTATCATGCTAAGAGGAGCAGGAAAAAGCAAAAAATTTTAGAATTGCACCTTGCAATGTGGAGAAATTACTGTTTGTGCATTTACAATATACATTGATTTTTACCATTGAAAAACGTCCAGAAATGATTGAAGCTACTGACTGAATGAAAGTAGCTGGCATCTCACTCTCTTTGAATCTTCTTTATCATGCTAAGAGGAGCAGGAAAAAGCAAAAAATTTCAGACTTGCACCTTGCAATGCGGAGAAATTACTGTTTGTGCATTTACAATATTCATTGATTTTTGCCATTGAAAAACATCATGTTATTCATATACCAGAAATGTTTGAAGCTACTGACTGAATGAAAGGAGCTGGCATCTCACTCTCTTTGAATCTTCTTTATCATGCTAAGAGGAGCAGGAAAAAGCAAAAAATTTCAGAATTGCACCTTGCAATGCGGAGAAATTACTGTTTGTGCATTTACAATATTCATTGATTTTTGCCATTGAAAAACGTCCAGAAATGATTGAAGCTACTGACTGAATGAAAGGAGCTGGCATCTCACTCTCTTTGAATCTTCTTTATCATGCTAAGAGGAGCAGGAAAAAGCAAAAAATTTCAGAATTGCACCTTGCAATGCGGAGAAATTACTGTTTGTGCATTTACAATATTCATTGATTTTTGCCATTGAAAAACGTCCAGAAATGATTGAAGCTACTGACTGAATGAAAGGAGCTGGCATCTCACTCTCTTTGAATCTTCTTTATCATGCTAAGAGGAGCAGGAAAAAGCAAAAAATTTCAGAATTGCACCTTGCAATGCGGAGAAATTACTGTTTGTGCATTTACAATATTCATTGATTTTTGCCATTGAAAAACATGTTATTCATATACCAGAAATGTTTGAAGCTACTGACTGAATGAAAGGAGCTGGCACCTCACTCTCTTTGAATCTTCTTTATCATGCTAAGAGGAGCGGGAAAAAGCAAAAAATTTCAGAATTGCACCTTGCAATGCGGAAAAATTACTGTTTGTGCATTTACAATATTCATTGATTTTTGCCATTGAAAAACGTCCAGAAATGATTGAAGGTACTGACTGAATGAAAGGAGCTGGCATCTCACTCTCTTTGAATCTTCTTTATCATGCTAAGAGGAGCAGGAAAAAGCAAAAAATTTCAGAATTGCACCTTGCAATGCGGAGAAATTACTGTTTGTGCATTTACAATATTCATTGATTTTTGCCATTGAAAAACGTCCAGAAATGATTGAAGCTACTGACTGAATGAAAGGAGCTGGCATCTCACTCTCTTTGAATCTTCTTTATCATGCTAAGAGGAGCAGGAAAAAGCAAAAAATTTCAGAATTGCACCTTGCAATGCGGAGAAATTACAGTTTGTGCATTTACAATATTCATTGATTTTTGCCATTGAAAAACATCCAGAAATGATTGAAGCTACTGACTGAATGAAAGGAGCTGGCATCTCACTCTCTTTGAATCTTCTTTATCATGCTAAGAGGAGCAGGAAAAAGCAAAAAATTTCAGAATTGCACCTTGCAATGCGGAGAAATTACTGTTTGTGCATTTACAATATTCATTGATTTTTGCCATTGAAAAACATCATGTTATTCATATACCAGAAATGTTTGAAGCTACTGACTGAATGAAAGGAGCTGGCATCTCACTCTCTTTGAATCTTCTTTATCATGCTAAGAGGAGCAGGAAAAAGCAAAAAATTTCAGAATTGCACCTTGCAATGTGGAGAAATTACTGTTTGTGCATTTACAATATTCATTGATTTTTACCATTGAAAAACGTCCAGAAATGATTGAAGCTACTGACTGAATGAAAGTAGCTGGCATCTCACTCTCTTTGAATCTTCTTTATCATGCTAAGAGGAGCAGGAAAAAGCAAAAAATTTCAGACTTGCACCTTGCAATGCGGAGAAATTACTGTTTGTGCATTTACAATATTCATTGATTTTTGCCATTGAAAAACATCATGTTATTCATATACCAGAAATGTTTGAAGCTACTGACTGAATGAAAGGAGCTGGCATCTCACTCTCTTTGAATCTTCTTTATCATGCTAAGAGGAGCAGGAAAAAGCAAAAAATTTCAGAATTGCACCTTGCAATGCGGAGAAATTACTGTTTGTGCATTTACAATATTCATTGATTTTTGCCATTGAAAAACATCATGTTATTCATATACCAGAAATGTTTGAAGCTACTGACTGAATGAAAGGAGCTGGCATCTCAATCTCTTTGAATCTTCTTTATCATGCTAAGAGGAGCAGGATAAAGCAAAAAATTTCAGAATTGCACCTTGCAATGTGGAGAAATTACTGTTTGTGCATTTACAATATTCATTGATTTTTACCATTGAAAAACGTCCAGAAATGATTGAAGCTACTGACTGAATGAAAGTAGCTGGCATCTCACTCTCTTTGAATCTTCTTTATCATGCTAAGAGGAGCAGGAAAAAGCAAAAAATTTCAGACTTGCACCTTGCAATGCGGAGAAATTACTGTTTGTGCATTTACAATATTCATTGATTTTTGCCATTGAAAAACATCATGTTATTCATATACCAGAAATGTTTGAAGCTACTGACTGAATGAAAGGAGCTGGCATCTCACTCTCTTTGAATCTTCTTTATCATGCTAAGAGGAGCAGGAAAAAGCAAAAAATTTCAGACTTGCACCTTGCAATGCGGAGAAATTACTGTTTGTGAATTTACAATATTCATTGATTTTTGCCATTGAAAAACATCATGTTATTCATATACCAGAAATGTTTGAAGCTACTGACTGAATGAAAGGAACTGGCATCTCACTCTCTTTGAATCTTCTTTATCATGCTAAGAGGAGCAGGAAAAAGCAAAAAATTTCAGAATTGCACCTTGCAATGCGGAGAAATTACTGTTTGTGCATTTACAATATTCATTGATTTTTGCCATTGAAAAACGTCCAGAAATGATTGAAGGTACTGACTGAATGAAAGTAGCTGGCATCTCACTCTCTTTGAATCTTCTTTATCATTCTAAGAGGAGCAGGAAAAAGCAAAAAATTTCAGAATTGCACCTTGCAATGCGGAGAAATTACTGTTTGTGCATTTACAATATTCATTGATTTTTGCCATTGAAAAACGTCCAGAAATGATTGAAGCTACTGACTCAATGAATGGAGCTGGCATCTCACTCTCTTTGAATCTTCTTTATCATGCTAAGAGGAGCAGGAAAAAGCAAAAAATTTCAGAATTGCACCTTGCAATGTGGAGACATTACTGTTTGTGCATTTACAATATTCATTGATTTTTACCATTGAAAAACGTCCAGAAATGATTGAAGCTACTGACTGAATGAAAGTAGCTGGCATCTCACTCTCTTTGAATCTTCTTTATCATGCTAAGAGGAGCAGGAAAAAGCAAAAAATTTCAGACTTGCACCTTGCAATGCGGAGAAATTACTATTTGTGCATTTACAATATTCATTGATTTTTGCCATTGAAAAACATCATGTTATTCATATACAAGAAATGTTTGAAGCTACTGACTGAATGAAAGGAGCTGGCATCTCAATCTCTTTGAATCTTCTTTATCATGCTAAGAGGAGCAGGAAAAAGCAAAAAATTTCAGAATTGCACCTTGCAATGTGGAGACATTACTGTTTGTGCATTTACAATATTCATTGATTTTTACCATTGAAAAACGTCCAGAAATGATTGAAGCTACTGACTGAATGAAAGTAGCTGGCATCTCACTCTCTTTGAATCTTCTTTATCATGCTAAGAGGAGCAGGAAAAAGCAAAAAATTTCAGACTTGCACCTTGCAATGCGGAGAAATTACTATTTGTGCATTTACAATATTCATTGATTTTTGCCATTGAAAAACATCATGTTATTCATATACCAGAAATGTTTGAAGCTACTGACTGAATGAAAGGAGCTGGCATCTCACTCTCTTTGAATCTTCTTTATCATGCTAAGAGGAGCAGGAAAAAGCAAAAAATTTCAGAATTGCACCTTGCAATGCGGAGAAATTACTGTTTGTGCATTTACAATATTCATTGATTTTTGCCATTGAAAAACATCATGTTATTCATATACCAGAAATGTTTGAAGCTACTGACTGAATGAAAGGAGCTGACATCTCACTCTCTTTGAATCTTCTTAATCATGCTAAGAGGAGCAGGAAAAAGCAAAAAATTTCAGAATTGCACCTTGCAATGCGGAGAAATTACTGTTTGTGCATTTACAATATTCATTGATTTTTGCCATTGAAAAATGTCCAGAAATGATTGAAGCTACTGACTGAATGAAAGGAGCTGGCATCTCACTCTCTTTGAATCATGCTAAGAGGAGCAGGAAAAAGCAAAAAATTTCAGAATTGCACCTTGCAATGCGGAGAAATTACTGTTTGTGCATTTACAATATTCATTGATTTTTGCCATTGAAAAACATCATGTTATTCATATACCAGAAATGTTTGAAGCTACTGACTGAATGAAAGGAGCTGGCATCTCACTCTCTTTGAATCTTCTTTATCATGCTAAGAGGAGCAGGAAAAAGCAAAAAATTTTAGAATTGCACCTTGCAATGTGGAGAAATTACTGTTTGTGCATTTACAATATACATTGATTTTTACCATTGAAAAACGTCCAGAAATGATTGAAGCTACTGACTGAATGAAAGTAGCTGGCATCTCACTCTCTTTGAATCTTCTTTATCATGCTAAGAGGAGCAGGAAAAAGCAAAAAATTTCAGACTTGCACCTTGCAATGCGGAGAAATTACTGTTTGTGCATTTACAATATTCATTGATTTTTGCCATTGAAAAACATCATGTTATTCATATACCAGAAATGTTTGAAGCTACTGACTGAATGAAAGGAGCTGGCATCTCACTCTCTTTGAATCTTCTTTATCATGCTAAGAGGAGCAGGAAAAAGCAAAAAATTTCAGAATTGCACCTTGCAATGCGGAGAAATTACTGTTTGTGCATTTACAATATTCATTGATTTTTGCCATTGAAAAACGTCCAGAAATGATTGAAGCTACTGACTGAATGAAAGGAGCTGGCATCTCACTCTCTTTGAATCTTCTTTATCATGCTAAGAGGAGCAGGAAAAAGCAAAAAATTTCAGAATTGCACCTTGCAATGCGGAGAAATTACTGTTTGTGCATTTACAATATTCATTGATTTTTGCCATTGAAAAACGTCCAGAAATGATTGAAGCTACTGACTGAATGAAAGGAGCTGGCATCTCACTCTCTTTGAATCTTCTTTATCATGCTAAGAGGAGCAGGAAAAAGCAAAAAATTTCAGAATTGCACCTTGCAATGCGGAGAAATTACTGTTTGTGCATTTACAATATTCATTGATTTTTGCCATTGAAAAACATGTTATTCATATACCAGAAATGTTTGAAGCTACTGACTGAATGAAAGGAGCTGGCACCTCACTCTCTTTGAATCTTCTTTATCATGCTAAGAGGAGCGGGAAAAAGCAAAAAATTTCAGAATTGCACCTTGCAATGCGGAAAAATTACTGTTTGTGCATTTACAATATTCATTGATTTTTGCCATTGAAAAACGTCCAGAAATGATTGAAGGTACTGACTGAATGAAAGGAGCTGGCATCTCACTCTCTTTGAATCTTCTTTATCATGCTAAGAGGAGCAGGAAAAAGCAAAAAATTTCAGAATTGCACCTTGCAATGCGGAGAAATTACTGTTTGTGCATTTACAATATTCATTGATTTTTGCCATTGAAAAACGTCCAGAAATGATTGAAGCTACTGACTGAATGAAAGGAGCTGGCATCTCACTCTCTTTGAATCTTCTTTATCATGCTAAGAGGAGCAGGAAAAAGCAAAAAATTTCAGAATTGCACCTTGCAATGCGGAGAAATTACAGTTTGTGCATTTACAATATTCATTGATTTTTGCCATTGAAAAACATCCAGAAATGATTGAAGCTACTGACTGAATGAAAGGAGCTGGCATCTCACTCTCTTTGAATCTTCTTTATCATGCTAAGAGGAGCAGGAAAAAGCAAAAAATTTCAGAATTGCACCTTGCAATGCGGAGAAATTACTGTTTGTGCATTTACAATATTCATTGATTTTTGCCATTGAAAAACATCATGTTATTCATATACCAGAAATGTTTGAAGCTACTGACTGAATGAAAGGAGCTGGCATCTCACTCTCTTTGAATCTTCTTTATCATGCTAAGAGGAGCAGGAAAAAGCAAAAAATTTCAGAATTGCACCTTGCAATGTGGAGAAATTACTGTTTGTGCATTTACAATATTCATTGATTTTTACCATTGAAAAACGTCCAGAAATGATTGAAGCTACTGACTGAATGAAAGTAGCTGGCATCTCACTCTCTTTGAATCTTCTTTATCATGCTAAGAGGAGCAGGAAAAAGCAAAAAATTTCAGACTTGCACCTTGCAATGCGGAGAAATTACTGTTTGTGCATTTACAATATTCATTGATTTTTGCCATTGAAAAACATCATGTTATTCATATACCAGAAATGTTTGAAGCTACTGACTGAATGAAAGGAGCTGGCATCTCACTCTCTTTGAATCTTCTTTATCATGCTAAGAGGAGCAGGAAAAAGCAAAAAATTTCAGAATTGCACCTTGCAATGCGGAGAAATTACTGTTTGTGCATTTACAATATTCATTGATTTTTGCCATTGAAAAACATCATGTTATTCATATACCAGAAATGTTTGAAGCTACTGACTGAATGAAAGGAGCTGGCATCTCAATCTCTTTGAATCTTCTTTATCATGCTAAGAGGAGCAGGATAAAGCAAAAAATTTCAGAATTGCACCTTGCAATGTGGAGAAATTACTGTTTGTGCATTTACAATATTCATTGATTTTTACCATTGAAAAACGTCCAGAAATGATTGAAGCTACTGACTGAATGAAAGTAGCTGGCATCTCACTCTCTTTGAATCTTCTTTATCATGCTAAGAGGAGCAGGAAAAAGCAAAAAATTTCAGACTTGCACCTTGCAATGCGGAGAAATTACTGTTTGTGCATTTACAATATTCATTGATTTTTGCCATTGAAAAACATCATGTTATTCATATACCAGAAATGTTTGAAGCTACTGACTGAATGAAAGGAGCTGGCATCTCACTCTCTTTGAATCTTCTTTATCATGCTAAGAGGAGCAGGAAAAAGCAAAAAATTTCAGACTTGCACCTTGCAATGCGGAGAAATTACTGTTTGTGAATTTACAATATTCATTGATTTTTGCCATTGAAAAACGTCCAGAAATGATTGAAGCTACTGACTCAATGAATGGAGCTGGCATCTCACTCTCTTTGAATCTTCTTTATCATTAGTGTTGAGCATTCCGATACTGAAATATCGGGTATCGGCCGATATTCACTGTATCGGAATTCCGATACTTAATTCCGATACTTTTATAATATCGAATACCGGAATCGGAAGTTCCCATAATGCCTGCGCTCTGCAGTGTCTGTGAAGGATGACAAGCTGGATGGCAGCGCTCAGCTGCGATCCAGCTTGTCATCAGAATGCCATCCCAGCGTGGGAGAATTCTCCTGATTGTTTAAAAGCCGGCGCGCGGTAAAAAGCCGCCGGCTTTTAAACAATCACGCAGCCCCATACTGCTTCCCCGCAGCCTCCCACCCCGATCCTCCGCTCCCCTCGCCACCTCCCATCCCGATCGTAAATTAGGACCGGGCGGGGAGCACAGCACCAAGGAGCGAAGGACCCGGGCGGGGAAGCCGGCAGTGAAAAGACTTCACCGCCGGCTTTCCCGTTCTGTGCTGCGCTTTCCCGCCGGTTATTTCAAATGAACAGCTGAGGTATCAGGTGATGCCGATCAGCTGTTCATTTGAAGTAGCCGCGGTGCCCTCAGAGGGTTCATGTGAGTTCATGCTTGACTGCATGAACTCACATCAACTTTCCCACGGCCGCACAGGTCAGCCTCACCTCCCGGACCCGTCATGATTAGTGTGTGTGCGGGGTGTGTGTGTGCGGGGTGTGTGTGTGCGGGTGTGTGTGTGTGCGGGGTGTGTGTGCGGGGTGTCTGTGCGATGTGTGCGGGGTGTGTGTGCGGGGTGTCTGTGCGATGTGTGCGGGTGTGTGTGCGGGCAGACATAGGCCGATGTGACACTACTACTCCCATCGGCCTATGTCTGTCCCCCGTCCACTCCTGCCAGCAGGATCAGCTCGATGGGAGCAGTAGTTCCCATCAGCCTGATCCTGCTATTTAAATTGCCCTACTGTGTCCCCAATAAATGTTAGATACATGTCATTGGTGGCCAGTGGTTACCTAAAAGAAATTAGTTCATACATTACCTGTCCCCGCCGATCGCCACCTAAAATAAAGTAAAAAATAAAAAACTACACCTATACTCACCAAGACACCTAATTCCCCGAAGCCATCGATCTCCTGTAATAAAATATAAAATAATAAACCACAACCTTATCCTTACCCCTCCGTAGCAGTCCACGAGTGTCCCACGAAGATCTCCAGTTCAGAGCAGCCACATAGAATGTGACCGCTCTGAACCGCTGCCGCCGCTAGAATGACGGGGCCGTAAGGGTTCACCGGAGTTCAGGCAGCGCTGCTCCGGTTAGCTCCTTTACGGCACTGCTGTATCGTGAGAAATTCCCACGGTACAGCACTGCCGTAAAGGAGGTCTCCGGAGCTGCGCTGCCTGAATGCACTCCGGTGACCTCAGTCAGTGGCTCCCGCTGCCGGGAGCGGACGTGTTCCCGGCAGCGTGAGCTTACAGCAGCCATGCACAGCTGTCACCATCTCCAGATGTGACAGCTGTGCATGGGAGATCAGCGCAGGAACGTGGACAGGTAACTATTTTTTTTTTAGTAAACTAAGAATTAAATAAAATGGTGTTTTATTTCAAATAAATTATTTTTTTCTGGGTGTAGTGTGTTTTTTCTTTTTAACACTTTGTAGGTTAGTAATGGGGGTGTCATATAGACGGCCATCATTACTAACCTGGGCTTCATGGCAGCTGGCGCTGACATGAACCCCACCACTATTACCCCCTGCCACCGCACCAGGGCAGCGTGGAAGAGCGAGGCTAAGTGCCAGAATTGGCGCATCCTATGGATGCGCCATTTCTGGGGCGGCTGACGGCTGGTGTTTCTAGCCTGGGAGGGGGCCAATATTCATGGCACCCTTCCTGAGCTATTAATATCAGCCCCCAGCTGTCTGCCTAGCCTTTGCTAGCTATTAAAATAGAGGGGACCCCACGTCATTTTTTTTTGGGGGGTCCCCCATTTTAATAGCTAGTAAAGGCTAGGTATTCAGCTGGGGGCTGATATTAGTAGCCTGGGAAGCTCCGTGGGTTTTACCCCCTTCCCAGGCTTCAAACATCTGCCCCAGCCGTCTGCTTAACCTCCGCTAGAGACTAAAATTATGGGGGATCCCACGCCATTTTTTTTTTAAATAAATCCTTTATTTTAACACTAAATGACATTTGAGGACTTAATAAAGATGCAGTCCCTAAATTATTATTTATTTTTTAATAAATTTTTCCCAAAACTTTTGACGTGGGCTTCGCCATATTTTTGTATGCCAGCCAGGTACAGCATCCAGCTTCTATGAACGCGCCATTTTCCGGGGCGGCCGCGGACTGCAATTTTCAGCGGGGGGGGGAGGGCAAAAAGCTTGGGCCTCCCTGCGCTGCAGATTCCATCCCCCAGCTGCCTAGTTGTACCTGGCTGGACACAAAAATAAGGAGAAGCTCCACGTTTTTTTTTTTTTAATTATTTCATGAAATTCATGGAATAATTAAGAAAAAAAGGGCTTCCCTATATTGTTGTGTCCGGCTAGGTACAAATAGGCAGCTGGTGGTTGGGGGCAGCCCATTCCTGCCTGCTGTACCTGGCTGGACACAAATATAGTGTGAAGCCCCACGTCAATTTTTTTTTAATTATTTCAGGAAATTCATGAAATAATTAAAAAAAAATTATGTGGGGCTTCGCCCTATAATTGTGTCCAGCCAGGTACAGCAGGCAGGAACGGGCTGCCCCCAACCACCAGCTGCCTATTTGTACCTAGCCGGACACAACAATATAGGGAAGCCCTTTTTTTCTTAATTATTCCATGAATTTCATGAAATAATTAAAAAAAAAAATGTGTGGCGCTTCGCCCTATTTTTGTGTCCAGCCAGGTACAACTAGGCAGCTGGGGGCTGGAATCTGCAGCGCAGGGAGACCCAAGCTTTCTGGGTCCCACCCGCTGCAAATTGCAGTCCGCAGCCGCCCCGGAAAATGGCGCGTTCATAGAAGCGCCATCTTCTGGCGCTGTACCCAACTCATCCAGGGCCCTGGTGCGGTGGCTCACTGGGTAATAAAGGGGTTAAGGCCAGCTTGGCATTATCAGCTGGCCCTAAGCCCGAAATTCATGGGGTCACGCCAATATTAGACATGACCGCCATGAATTTCTAGTAAAGTATTTAAAAAAAACACAAACACCCAGAAAAAAGTCCTTTAATTGAAATAAAGACACAATTCTTTATTGTTCTAAATTAAACCATACTTACCGCCACACCCATTCCAGCTGAAGCCAACGATCTCCTGCAATAAAAGTAAAATAATAAAGCAACCTCATCCTTACCTTTCCATGGTTCCCAGGACAGCTTCAGCTCTGCTACATCGAGATGACAGGCTGGACCGCAGCAGAACGCTGCCATCCAGCCTGTCATCCCGCGGACACTGAGAAGCGCAGGCATGCTTGCGCTCCTCAGTGTCTTTCTGTGACGTCATCCAGATGAGCCGAGGTCATGTCCAATGAACTCAGCTCACCTCATGCACGTCACTGACAGCGTGGGAAAATTCTCCTGCACTCAGCGCTTCAGCGTGAGAATTCTCCCACGCTGTCAGTGACGTGCATGAGGTGCGCCGAGTTCATGGGACATGACCTCACCTCATGCACGTCACTGACAGCGTGGGAAAATTCTCACGCTGAAGCGCTGAGTGCAGGAGAATTCTCCCACGCTGTCAGTGACGTACATGAGGTGAGCCGAGTTCATTGTCGGCTCATCTGGATGCCGTCACAGCCAGACACTGAGGAGTGGAAGTATGCCTGCGCTTCTCAGTGTCTGCGGGATGACAGGCTGGATGGCAGCGTTCTGCTGCGGTCCAGCCTGTCATCTCGATGTAGCAGAGCTGGAGCCGTCGTGGGAGCCATGGAAAGGTAAGGATGAGGTTGCTTTATTATTTTTCTTTTATTGCAGGAGATCGTTGGCTTCAGCTGGAATGGGCGTGATGGTAAGTATGGTTTAATTTAGAACAATAAAGAATTGTGTGTTTATTTCAATTAAAGGACTTTTTTCTGGGTGTTTGTGTTTTTTTTAAATACTTTACTAGAAATTCATGGTGGTCATGTCTAATATTGGCGTGACCCCATGAATTTCGGGCTTAGGGCCAGCTGATAATGCCAAGCTGGCCTTAACCCCTTTATTACCCAGTGAGCCACCGCATCAGGGCCCTGGATGAGTTGGGTACAGCGCCAGAAGATGGCGCTTCTATGAACGCGCCATTTTCCGGGGCGGCTGCGGACTGCAATTTGCAGCGGGTGGGGCCCAGAAAGCTTGGGCCTCCCTGCGCTGCAGATTCCAGCCCCCAGCTGCCTAGTTGTACCTGGCTGGACACAAAAATAGGGCGAAGCTCCACGTTTTTTTTTTTTTAAATTCATGAAATTCATGGAATAATTCAGAAAAAAAGGGCTTCCCTATATTGTTGTGTCCGGCTAGGTACAAATAGGCTGCTGGTGGTTGGGGGCAGCCCGTTCCTGCCTGCTGTACCTGACTGGACACAAATATAGGGCGAAGCCCCACATCAATTTTTTTAAATTATTTCATGAATTTCCTGAAATGATTTAAAAAAAATTGACGTGGGGCTTCGCACTATATTTGTGTCCAGCCAGGTACAGCAGGCAGGAACGGGCTGCCCCCAACCACCAGCTGCCTATTTGTACCTGGTTGGACACAACAATATAGGGAAGCCCTTTTTTTCTTAATTATTTCATGAATTTCATGAAATAATTAAAAAAAAAAAATACGTGAAGCTTCTCCCTATTTTTGTGTCCAGCCAGGTACAACTAGGCAGCTGGGGGATGGAATCTGCAGCGCAGGGAGGCCCAAGCTTTCTGCCCCCCCCCTCCCCCCGCTGAAAATTGCAGTGCGCAGCCACCCCGGAAAATGGCGCGTTCATAGAAGCTGGATGCTGTACCTGGCTGGCATACAAAAATATGGCGAAGCCCACGTCAAAAGTTTTGGGAAAAATTAATTAAAAAATAAATAATAATTTAGGGACTGCATCTTTATTAACTCCTCAAATGTCATTTAGTGTTAAAATAAAGGACTTATTTTAAAAAAAATTGACGTGGGGCTTCGCCCTATATTTGTGTCCAGCCAGGTACAGCAGGCAGGAACAGGCTGCCCCCAACCACCAGCTGCCTATTTGTACCTGGCCGGACACAACAATATAGGGAAGCCCTTTTTTAAAAAAATTATTTCATGAAATAATTAAAAAAAAATTGACGTGGGGCTTCGCACTATATTTGTGTCCAGCCAGGTACAGCAGGCAGGAATGGGCTGCCCCCAACCACCAGCTGCCTATTTGTACCTGGTTGGACACAACAATATAGGGAAGCCCTTTTTTTCTTAATTATTCCATGAATTTCATGAAATAATTTTAAAAAAAAATGCGTGGGGCTTCGCCCTATTTTTGTGCCCAGCCAGATACAACTAGGCAGCTGGGGGCTGGAATCCGCAGCGCAGGGAGACCCAAGCTTTCTGGGCCACCCCCGCTGCAAATTGCAGTCCGCAGCCGCCCCAGAAAATGGCGCGTTCATAGAAGCGCCATCTTCTGGCGCTGTACCCAACTCATCCAGGGCCCTGGTGCGGTGGCTCACTGGGTAATAAAGGGGTTAAGGCCAGCTTGGCATTATCAGCTGGCCCTAAGCCCAAAATTCATGGGGTCACGCCAATATTAGACATGACCACCATGAATTTCTAGTAAAGTATTTAAAAAAACACAACACCCAGAAAAAAGTCCTTTAATTGAAATAAACACACAATTCTTTATTGTTCTAAATTAAACCATACTTACCATCACGCCCATTCCAGCTGAAGCCAACGATCTCCTGCAATAAAAGTAAAATAATAAAGCAACCTCATCCTTACCTTTCCATGGCTCCCACGACAGCTTCAGCTCTGCTACATCGAGATGACAGGCTGGACCGCAGCAGAACGCTGCCATCCATCCTGTCATCCCGCAGACACTGAGAAGCGCAGGCATACTTCCACTCCTCAGTGTCTGGCTGTGACGGCATCCAGATGAGCCGAGGTCATGTCCAATGAACTCCGCTCACTTCATGTACGTCACTGACAGCGTGGGAAAATTCTCCTGCACTCAGCACTTCAGCGTGAGAATTTTCCCACGCTGTCAGTGACGTGCATGAGGTGAGCTGAGTTCATTGGACATGACCTCACCTCATGTATGTCACTGACAGCGTGGGAGAATTCTCACGCTGAAGCGCTGAGTGCAGGAGAATTTTCCCACGCTGTCAGTGACGTGCATGAGGTGAGCTGAGTTCATTGGACATGAACTCGGCTCATCTGGATGACGTCACAGAGAGACACTGAGGAGCGCAAGCATGCCTGCGCTTCTCAGTGTCTGCGGGATGACAGGCTGGATGGCGGCGTTCTGCTGCGGTCCAGCCTGTCATCTCGATGTAGCAGAGCTGGAGCTGTCCTGGGAACCATCGAAAGGTAAGGATGAGGTTGCTTTATTATTTTTCTTTTATTGCAGGAGATCGTTGGCTTCAGCTGGAATGGGCGTGATGGTAAGTATGGTTTAATTTAGAACAATAAAGAATTGTGTCTTTATTTCAATTAAAGGACTTTACTCTGGGTGTTTGTGTTTTCTTTTAACTTTGACTATGGGGTTAGTAATGGGGGTGTCTTATAGACGCCTCTCCATTACTAACCTGGGCTTGATGTCAGCTGGCATTATAAGCTGACATCAACCCCAACCCTATTACCCCCTGCCACCGCACCAGGGCAGCGTGGAAGAGCGAGGCTAAGTGCCAGAATTGGCGCATCCTATGGATGCGCCATTTCTGGGGCGGCTGACGGCTGGTGTTTCTAGCCTGGGAGGGGGCCAATATTCATGGCACCCTTCCTGGGCTATTAATATCAGCCCCCAGCTGTCTGCCTAGCCTGTGCTAGCTATTAAATTAGGGGGGACCCCACGTCATTTTTTTGGGGGGGTCCCCCATTTTAATAGCTAGTAAAGGCTAGGTATTCAGCTGGGGGCTGATATTAGTAGCCTGGGAAGCTCCGTGGGTATTACCCCCTTCCCAGGCTTCAAACATTTGCCCCAGCTGTCTGCTTAACCTCCGCTAGAGCCTAAAATTAAGGGGAACCCCACGCCAATTTTTTTTTAAATAAATCCTTTATTTTAACACTAAATGACAAGTACAGTAATCAACACTGTCACTGTACTTCATATATATGTGACTGACATGTTTCTATCTATCTAATCTATGTGTGATTCTCTATTCCTTCTATTCTAAATTGTCGGGTACAGATGCTGAATTGCCGGCCGGCTTTCTTAAAGAGACGGTGCATGAAAACACTATTATTTTTTTAAATAAATCCTTTACACTAAATGACAAGTTCTGTAAGCAACACTGTCACTGTACTTCATATATATGTGACTGACATGTTTCTATCTATCTAATCTATGTGTGAAGCTCTATTCTGTCTGTTATAAATTGTCGGGTACAGATGCTGAATTGCCGGCCGGCTTTTTTAAAGAGACGGTGCACGAAAACACTAATATTTTTTTTAATAAATCCTTTACACTAAATGACAAGTACAGTAAGCAACACTGTCACTGTACTTCATATATATGTGACTGACATGTTTCTATCTATCTAATCTATGTGTGATTCTCTATTCCTTCTATTCTAAATTGTCGGGTACAGATGCTGAATTGCCGGCCGGCTTTCTTAAAGAGACGGTGCATGAAAACACTATTATTTTTTTAAATAAATCCTTTACACTAAATGACAAGTTCTGTAAGCAACACTGTCACTGTACTTCATATATATGTGACTGACATGTTTCTATCTATCTAATCTATGTGTGAAGCTCTATTCTGTCTGTTATAAATTGTCGGGTACAGATGCTGAATTGCCGGCCGGCTTTTTTAAAGAGACGGTGCACGAAAACACTAATATTTTTTTTAATAAATCCTTTACACTAAATGACAAGTACAGTAAGCAACACTGTCACTGTACTTCATATATATGTGACTGACATGTTTCTATCTATCTAATCTATGTGTGAAGCTCTATTCTTTCTGTTGTAAATTGTCGGGTACCGGTGAATGCCGCTGATGAATTGCCGGCTTTTCATGTCATTCTACATTATTCTTAGTTGTTTTACTTCATGTAGAATTAACCTACAAGGAAAGAAAGGGTTTATTTTCATTCCGATATTTGTGTCCCATTGACTTGCATTGGTTTCCGGTATCGGAATCGGCGATATCCGATACTTTTTGGGTATCGGCCCGATCCAATCCGATACGATATTTCCTGATATCGGAAGGTATCGCTCAACACTATTTATCATGCTAAGAGGAGCAGGAAAAAGCAAAAAATTTCAGAATTGCACCTTGCAATGCGGAGAAATTACAGTTTGTGCATTTACAATATTCATTGATTTTTGCCATTGAAAAACGTCCAGAAATGATTGAAGCTACTGACTGAATGAAAGGAGCTGGCATCTCACTCTCTTTGAATCTTCTTTATCATGCTAAGAGGAGCAGGAAAAAGCAAAAAATTTCAGAATTGCACCTTGCAATGCGGAGAAATTACTGTTTGTGCATTTACAATATTCGTTGATTTTTGCCATTGAAAAACGTCCAGAAATGATTGAAGCTACTGACTGAATGAAAGGAGCTGGCATCTCACTCTCTTTGAATCTTCTTTATCATGCTAAGAGGAGCAGGAAAAAGCAAAAAATTTCAGAATTGCACCTTGCAATGCGGAGAAATTACAGTTTGTGCATTTACAATATTCATTGATTTTTGCCATTGAAAAACGTCCAGAAATGATTGAAGCTACTGACTGAATGAAAGGAGCTGGCATCTCACTCTCTTTGAATCTTCTTTATCATGCTAAGAGGAGCAGGAAAAAGCAAAAAATTTCAGAATTGCACCTTGCAATGCGGAGAAATTACTGTTTGTGCATTTACAATATTCATTGATTTTTGCCATTGAAAAACATGTTATTCATATACCAGAAATGTTTGAAGCTCCTGACTGAATGAAAGGAGCTGGCACCTCACTCTCTTTGAATCTTCTTTATCATGCTAAGAGGAGCAGGAAAAAGCAAAAAATTTCAGAATTGCACCTTGCAATGCGGAGAAATTACTGTTTGTGCATTTACAATATTCATTGATTTTTGCCATTGAAAAACGTCCAGAAATGATTGAAGCTACTGACTGAATGAAAGGAGCTGGCATCTCACTCTCTTTGAATCTTCTTTATCATGCTAAGAGGAGCAGGAAAAAGCAAAAAATTTCAGAATTGCACCTTGCAATGCGGAGAAATTACTGTTTGTGCATTTACAATATTCATTGATTTTTGCCATTGAAAAATGTCCAGAAATGATTGAAGCTACTGACTGAATGAAAGGAGCTGGCATCTCACTCTCTTTTAATCTTCTTTATCATGCTAAGAGGAGCAGGAAAAAGCAAAAAATTTCAGAATTGCGCCTTGCAATGCGGAGAAATTACTGTTTGTGCATTTACAAAATTCATTGATTTTTGCCATTGAAAAACATCATGTTATTCATATACCAGAAATGATTGAAGCTACTGACTGAAGGAAAGGAGCTGGCATCTCACTCTCTTTGAATCTTCTTTATCATGCTAAGAGGAGCAGGAAAAAGCAAAAAATTTCAGAATTGCACCTTGCAATGCGGAGAAATTACTGTTTGTGCATTTACAATATTCATTGATTTTTGCCATTGAAAAACGTCCAGAAATGATTGAAGCTACTGACTGAATGAAAGGAGCTGGCATCTCACTCTCTTTGAATCTTCTTTATCATGCTAAGAGGAGCAGGAAAAAGCAAAAAATTTCAGAATTGCTCCTTGCAATGCGGAGAAATTACTGTTTGTGCATTTACAATATTCATTGATTTTTGCGATTGAAAAACATCATGTTATTCATATACCAGAAATGATTGAAGCTACTGACTGAATGAAAGGAGCTGGCATCTCATTCTCTTTGAATCTTCTTTATCATGCTAAGAGGAGCAGGAAAAAGTAAAAAATTTCAGAATTGCACCTTGCAATGCGGAGAAATTACTGTTTGTGCATTTACAATATTCAATGATTTTTGCCATTGAAAAACGTCCAGAAATGATTGAAGCTACTGACTGAATGAAAGGAGCTGGCATCTCACTCTCTTTGAATCTTGTTTATCATGCTAAGAGGAGCAGGAAAAAGCAAAAAATTTCAGAATTGCACCTTGCAATGCGGAGAAATTACTGTTTGTGCATTTACAATATTCATTGATTTTTGCCATTGAAAAACGTCCAGAAATGATTGAAGCTACTGACTGAATGAAAGGAGCTGGCATCTCACTCTCTTTGAATCTTCTTTATCATGCTAAGAGGAGCAGGAAAAAGCCAAAAATTTCAGAATTGCACCTTGCAATGCGGAGAAATTACTGTTTGTGCATTTACAATATTCATTGATTTTTGCTATTGAAAAACATCATGTTATTCATATACCAGAAATGATTGAAGCTACTGACTGAATGAAAGGAGCTGGCATCTCACTCTCTTTGAATCTTCTTTATCATGCTAAGAGGAGCAGGAAAAAGCAAAAAATTTCAGAATTGCACCTTGCAATGCGGAGAAATTGCAGTTTGTGCATTTACAGTATTCATTGATTTTTGCCATTGAAAAACGTCCAGAAATGATTGAAGCTACTGACTGAATGAAAGGAGCTGGCATCTCACTCTCTTTGAATCTTCTTTATCATGCTAAGAGGAGCAGGAAAAAGCAAAAAATTTCAGAATTGCACCTTGCAATGCGGAGAAATTACTGTTTGTGCATTTACAATATTCATTGATTTTTGCCATTTAAAAACATCATGTTATTCATATACCAGAAATGATTGAAGCTACTGACTGAATGAAAGGAGCTGGCATCTCACTCTCTTTGAATCTTCTTTATCATGCTAAGAGGAGCAGGAAAAAGCAAAAAATTTCAGAATTGCACCTTGCAATGCGGAGAAATTGCAGTTTGTGCATTTACAATATTCATTGATTTTTGCCTTTGAAAAACGTCCAGAAATGATTGTAGCTACTGACTGAATGAAAGGAGCTGGCATCTCACTCTCTTTGAATCTTCTTTATCATGCTAAGAGGAGCAGGAAAAAGCAAAAAATTTCAGAATTGCACCTTGCAATGCGGAGAAATTACTGTTTGTGCATTTACAATATTCATTGATTTTTGCCATTGAAAAACGTCCAGAAATGATTGAAGCTACTGACTGAATGAAAGGAGCTGGCATCTCACTCTCTTTGAATCTTCTTTATCATGCTAAGAGGAGCAGGAAAAAGCAAAAAATTTCAGAATTGCACCTTGCAATGCGGAGAAATTACTGTTTGTGCATTTACAATATTCATTGATTTTTGCCATTGAAAAATGTCCAGAAATGATTGAAGCTACTGACTGAATGAAAGGAGCTGGCATCTCACTCTCTTTGAATCTTCTTTATCATGCTAAGAGGAGCAGGAAAAAGCAAAAAATTTCAGAATTGCGCCTTGCAATGCGGAGAAATTACTGTTTGTGCATTTACAAAATTCATTGATTTTTGCCATTGAAAAACATCATGTTATTCATATACCAGAAATGATTGAAGCTACTGACTGAAGGAAAGGATCTGGCATCTCACTCTCTTTGAATCTTCTTTGTCATGCTAAGAGGAGCAGGAAAAAGCAAAAAATTTCAGAATTGCACCTTGCAATGCGGAGAAATTACTGTTTGTGCATTTACAATATTCATTGATTTTTGCCATTGAAAAACGTCCAGAAATGATTGAAGCTACTGACTGAATGAAAGGAGCTGGCATCTCACTCTCTTTGAATCTTCTTTATCATGCTAAGAGGAGCAGGAAAAAGCAAAACATTTCAGAATTGCACCTTGCAATGCGGAGAAATTACTGTTTGTGCATTTACAATATTCATTGATTTTTGCGATTGAAAAACATCATGTTATTCATATACCAGAAATGATTGAAGCTACTGACTGAATGAAAGGAGCTGGCATCTCACTCTCTTTGAATCTTCTTTATCATGCTAAGAGGAGCAGGAAAAAGTAAAAAATTTCAGAATTGCACCTTGCAATGCGGAGAAATTACTGTTTGTGCATTTACAATATTCAATGATTTTTGCCATTGAAAAACGTCCAGAAATGATTGAAGCTACTGACTGAATGAAAGGAGCTGGCATCTCACTCTCTTTGAATCTTCTTTATCATGCTAAGAGGAGCAGGAAAAAGCAAAAAATTTCAGAATTGCACCTTGCAATGCGGAGAAATTACTGTTTGTGCATTTACAATATTCATTGATTTTTGCCATTGAAAAACGTCCAGAAATGATTGAAGCTACTGACTGAATGAAAGGAGCTGGCATCTCACTCTCTTTGAATCTTCTTTATCATGCTAAGAGGAGCAGGAAAAAGCAAAAAATTTCAGAATTGCACCTTGCAATGCGGAGAAATTACTGTTTGTGCATTTACAATATTCATTGATTTTTGCCATTGAAAAATGTCCAGAAATGATTGAAGCTACTGACTGAATGAAAGGAGCTGGCATCTCACTCTCTTTGAATCTTCTTTATCATGCTAAGAGGAGCAGGAAAAAGCAAAAAATTTCAGAATTGCGCCTTGCAATGCGGAGAAATTACTGTTTGTGCATTTACAAAATTCATTGATTTTTGCCATTGAAAAACATCATGTTATTCATATACCAGAAATGATTGAAGCTACTGACTGAAGGAAAGGATCTGGCATCTCACTCTCTTTGAATCTTCTTTATCATGCTAAGAGGAGCAGGAAAAAGTAAAAAATTTCAGAATTGCACCTTGCAATGCGGAGAAATTACTGTTTGTGCATTTACAATATTCAATGATTTTTGCCATTGAAAAACGTCCAGAAATGATTGAAGCTACTGACTGAATGAAAGGAGCTGGCATCTCACTCTCTTTGAATCTTCTTTATCATGCTAAGAGGAGCAGGAAAAAGCAAAAAATTTCAGAATTGCACCTTGCAATGCGGAGAAATTACTGTTTGTGCATTTACAATATTCATTGATTTTTGCCATTGAAAAACATCATGTTATTCATATACCAGAAATGATTGAAGCTACTGACTGAATGAAAGGAGCTGGCATCTCACTCTCTTTGAATCTTCTTTATCATGCTAAGAGGAGCAGGAAAAAGCAAAAAATTTCATAATTGCACCTTGCAATGCGGAGAAATTGCAGTTTGTGCATTTACAATATTCATTGATTTTTGCCATTGAAAAACGTCCAGAAATGATTGAAGCTACTGACTGAATGAAAGGAGCTGGCATCTCACTCTCTTTGAATCTTCTTTATCATGCTAAGAGGAGCAGGAAAAAGCAAAAAATTTCAGAATTGCACCTTGCAATGCGGAGAAATTACTGTTTGTGCATTTACAATATTCATTGATTTTTGCCATTGAAAAACGTCCAGAAATGATTGAAGCTACTGACTGAATGAAAGGAGCTGGCATCTCACTCTCTTTGAATCTTCTTTATCATGCTAAGAGGAGCAGGAAAAAGCAAAAAATTTCAGAATTGCACCTTGCAATGCGGAGAAATTACTGTTTGTGCATTTACAATATTCATTGATTTTTGCCATTGAAAAATGTCCAGAAATGATTGAAGCTACTGACTGAATGAAAGGAGCTGGCATCTCACTCTCTTTGAATCTTCTTTATCATGCTAAGAGGAGCAGGAAAAAGCAAAAAATTTCAGAATTGCGCCTTGCAATGCGGAGAAATTACTGTTTGTGCATTTACAAAATTCATTGATTTTTGCCATTGAAAAACATCATGTTATTCATATACCAGAAATGATTGAAGCTACTGACTGAAGGAAAGGATCTGGCATCTCACTCTCTTTGAATCTTCTTTGTCATGCTAAGAGGAGCAGGAAAAAGCAAAAAATTTCAGAATTGCACCTTGCAATGCGGAGAAATTACTGTTTGTGCATTTACAATATTCATTGATTTTTGCCATTGAAAAACGTCCAGAAATGATTGAAGCTACTGACTGAATGAAAGGAGCTGGCATCTCACTCTCTTTGAATCTTCTTTATCATGCTAAGAGGAGCAGGAAAAAGCAAAACATTTCAGAATTGCACCTTGCAATGCGGAGAAATTACTGTTTGTGCATTTACAATATTCATTGATTTTTGCGATTGAAAAACATCATGTTATTCATATACCAGAAATGATTGAAGCTACTGACTGAATGAAAGGAGCTGGCATCTCACTCTCTTTGAATCTTCTTTATCATGCTAAGAGGAGCAGGAAAAAGTAAAAAATTTCAGAATTGCACCTTGCAATGCGGAGAAATTACTGTTTGTGCATTTACAATATTCAATGATTTTTGCCATTGAAAAACGTCCAGAAATGATTGAAGCTACTGACTGAATGAAAGGAGCTGGCATCTCACTCTCTTTGAATCTTCTTTATCATGCTAAGAGGAGCAGGAAAAAGCAAAAAATTTCAGAATTGCACCTTGCAATGCGGAGAAATTACTGTTTGTGCATTTACAATATTCATTGATTTTTGCCATTGAAAAACATCATGTTATTCATATACCAGAAATGATTGAAGCTACCGACTGAATGAAAGGAGCTGGCATCTCACTCTCTTTGAATCTTCTTTATCATGCTAAGAGGAGCAGGAAAAAGCAAAAAATTTCAGAATTGCACCTTGCAATGCGGAGAAATTGCAGTTTGTGCATTTACAATATTCATTGATTTTTGCCATTGAAAAACGTCCAGAAATGATTGAAGCTACTGACTGAATGAAAGGAGCTGGCATCTCACTCTCTTTGAATCCTCTTTATCATGCTAAGAGGAGCAGGAAAAAGCAAAAAATTTCAGAATTGCACCTTGAAATGCGGAGAAATTACTGTTTGTGCATTTACAATATTCATTGATTTTTGCCATTGAAAAACGTCCAGAAATGATTGAAGCTACTGACTGAATGAAAGGAGCTGGCATCTCACTCTCTTTGAATCTTCTTTATCATGCTAAGAGGAGCAGGAAAAAGCAAAAAATTTCAGAATTGCACCTTGCAATGCGGAGAAATTACTGTTTGTGCATTTACAATATTCATTGATTTTTGCCATTGAAAAATGTCCAGAAATGATTGAAGCTACTGACTGAATGAAAGGAGCTGGCATCTCACTCTCTTTGAATCTTCTTTATCATGCTAAGAGGAGCAGGAAAAAGCAAAAAATTTCAGAATTGCGCCTTGCAATGCGGAGAAATTACTGTTTGTGCATTTACAAAATTCATTGATTTTTGCCATTGAAAAACATCATGTTATTCATATACCAGAAATGATTGAAGCTACTGACTGAAGGAAAGGATCTGGCATCTCACTCTCTTTGAATCTTCTTTGTCATGCTAAGAGGAGCAGGAAAAAGCAAAACATTTCAGAATTGCACCTTGCAATGCGGAGAAATTACTGTTTGTGCATTTACAATATTCATTGATTTTTGCGATTGAAAAACATCATGTTATTCATATACCAGAAATGATTGAAGCTACTGACTGAATGAAAGGAGCTGGCATCTCACTCTCTTTGAATCTTCTTTATCATGCTAAGAGGAGCAGGAAAAAGTAAAAAATTTCAGAATTGCACCTTGCAATGCGGAGAAATTACTGTTTGTGCATTTACAATATTCAATGATTTTTGCCATTGAAAAACGTCCAGAAATGATTGAAGCTACTGACTGAATGAAAGGAGCTGGCATCTCACTCTCTTTGAATCTTCTTTATCATGCTAAGAGGAGCAGGAAAAAGCAAAAAATTTCAGAATTGCACCTTGCAATGCGGAGAAATTACTGTTTGTGCATTTACAATATTCATTGATTTTTGCCATTGAAAAACGTCCAGAAATGATTGAAGCTACTGACTGAATGAAAGGAGCTGGCATCTCACTCTCTTTGAATCTTCTTTATCATGCTAAGAGGAGCAGGAAAAAGCAAAAAATTTCAGAATT
The DNA here is from genome assembly GCF_046119375.1 of Phyllobates terribilis. Taxonomy (NCBI): domain Eukaryota; kingdom Metazoa; phylum Chordata; class Amphibia; order Anura; family Dendrobatidae; genus Phyllobates; species Phyllobates terribilis. Next base: position 355,316 of record NW_027363852.1, read on the forward strand.
GCACCTTGCAATGCGGAGAAATTACTGTTTGTGCATTTACAATATTCATTGATTTTTGCCATTGAAAAACATCATGTTATTCATATACCAGAAATGATTGAAGCTACTGACTGAATGAAAGGAGCTGGCATCTCACTCTCTTTGAATCTTCTTTATCATGCTAAGAGGAGCAGGAAAAAGTAAAAAATTTCAGAATTGCACCTTGCAATGCGGAGAAATTACTGTTTGTGCATTTATAATATTCAATGATTTTTGCCATTGAAAAACGTCCAGAAATGATTGAAGCTACTGACTGAACGAAAGGAGCTGGCATCTCACTCTCTTTGAATCTTCTTTATCATGCTAAGAGGAGCAGGAAAAAGCAAAAAATTTCAGAATTGCACCTTGCAATGCGGAGAAATTACTGTTTGTGCATTTACAATATTCATTGATTTTTGCCATTGAAAAACATCATGTTATTCATATACCAGAAATGTTTGAAGCTACTGACTGAATGAAAGGAGCTGGCATCTCACTCTCTTTGAATCTTCTTTATCATGCTAAGAGGAGCAGGAAAAAGCAAAAAATTTCAGAATTGCACCTTGCAATGCGGAGAAATTACTCTTTGTGCATTTACAATATTCAATGATTTTTGCCATTGAAAAACGTCCAGAAATGATTGAAGCTACTGACTGAATGAAAGGAGCTGGCATCTCACTCTCTTTGAATCTTGTTTATCATGCTAAGAGGAGCAGGAAAAAGCAAAAAATTTCAGAATTGCACCTTGCAATGCGGAGAAATTACTGTTTGTGCATTTACAATATTCATTGATTTTTGCCATTGAAAAACGTCCAGAAATGATTGAAGCTACTGACTGAATGAAAGGAGCTGGCATCTCACTCTCTTTGAATCTTCTTTATCATGCTAAGAGGAGCAGGAAAAAGCAAAAAATTTCAGAATTGCACCTTGCAATGCGGAGAAATTACTGTTTGTGCATTTACAATATTCATTGATTTTTGCTATTGAAAAACATCATGTTATTCATATACCAGAAATGATTGAAGCTACTGACTGAATGAAAGGAGCTGGCATCTCACTCTCTTTGAATCTTCTTTATCATGCTAAGAGGAGCAGGAAAAAGCAAAAAATTTCAGAATTGCACCTTGCAATGCGGAGAAATTATAGTTTGTGCATTTACAATATTCATTGATTTTTGCCATTGAAAAACGTCCAGAAATGATTGAAGCTACTGACTGAATGAAAGGAGCTGGCATCTCACTCTCTTTGAATCTTCTTTATCATGCTAAGAGGAGCAGGAAAAAGCAAAAAATTTCAGAATTGCACCTTGCAATGCGGAGAAATTACTGTTTGTGCATTTACAATATTCATTGATTTTTGCCATTGAAAAACGTCCAGAAATGATTGAAGCTACTGACTGAATGAAAGGAGCTGGCATCTCACTCTCTTTGAATCTTCTTTATCATGCTAAGAGGAGCAGGAAAAAGCAAAAAATTTCAGAATTGCACCTTGCAATGCGGAGAAATTACTGCTTGTGCATTTACAATATTCATTGATTTTTGCTATTGAAAAACATCATGTTATTCATATACCAGAAATGATTGAAGCTACTGACTGAATGAAAGGAGCTGGCATCTCACTCTCTTTGAATCTTCTTTATCATGCTAAGAGGAGCAGGAAAAAGCAAAAAATTTCAGAATTGCACCTTGCAATGCGGAGAAATTACAGTTTGTGCATTTACAATATTCATTGATTTTTGCCATTGAAAAGCGTCCAGAAATGATTGAAGCTACTGACTGAATGAAAGGAGCTGGCATCTCACTCTCTTTGAATCTTCTTTATCATGCTAAGAGGAGCAGGAAAAAGCAAAAAATTTCAGAATTGCACCTTGCAATGCGGAGAAATTACTGTTTGTGCATTTACAATATTCATTGATTTTTGCCATTGAAAAACGTCCAGAAATGATTGAAGGTACTGACTGAATGAAAGGAGCTGGCATCTCACTCTCTTTGAATCTTCTTTATCATGCTAAGAGGAGCAGGAAAAAGCAAAAAATTTCAGAATTGCACCTTGCAATGCGGAGAAATTACTGTTTGTGCATTTACAATATTCATTGATTTTTGCCATTGAAAAACGTCCAGAAATGATTGAAGCTACTGACTGAATGAAAGGAGCTGGCATCTCACTCTCTTTGAATCTTCTTTATCATGCTAAGAGGAGCAGGAAAAAGCAAAAAATTTCAGAATTGCACCTTGCAATGCGGAGAAATTACTGTTTGTGCATTTACAATATTCATTGATTTTTGCCATTGAAAAATGTCCAGAAATGATTGAAGCTACTGACTGAATGAAAGGAGCTGGCATCTCACTCTCTTTGAATCTTCTTTATCATGCTAAGAGGAGCAGGAAAAAGCAAAAAATTTCAGAATTGCGCCTTGCAATGCGGAGAAATTACTGTTTGTGCATTTACAAAATTCATTGATTTTTGCCATTGAAAAATATCATGTTATTCATATACCAGAAATGATTGATGTTTTTCAATGGCAAAAATCAATGAATATTGTAAATGCACAAACAGTAATTTCTCCGCATTGCAAGGTGCAATTCTGAAATTTTTTGCTTTTTCCTGCTAATCCTAGCATGATAAAGAAGATTCAAAGAGAGTGAGATGCCAGCTCCTTTCATTCAGTCAGTAGCTTCAAACATTTCTGGACGTTTTTCAATGGCAAAAATCAATGAATATTGTAAATGCACAAACAGTAATATCTCCACATTGCAAGGTGCAATTCTGAAATTTTTTGCTTTTTCCTGTTAATCCTAGCATGATAAAGAAGATTTAAAGAGAGTGAGATGCCAGCTCCTTTCATTCAGTCAGTAGCTTCAAACATTTCTGGTATATGAAAAACATGTTTTTCAATGGCAAAAATAAATGAATATTGTAAATGCACAAACAGTAATATCTCCACATTGCAAGGTGCAATTCTGAAATTTTTTGCTTTTTCCTGCTAATCCTAGCATGATAAAGAAGATTCAAAGAGAGTGAGATGCCAGCTCCTTTCATTCAGTCAGTAGCTTCAAACATTTCTGGTATATGAAAAACATGTTTTTCAATGGCAAAAATCAATGAATATTGTAAATGCACAAACAGTAATATCTCCACATTGCAAGGTGCAATTCTGAAATTTTTTGCTTTTTCCTGCTAATCCTAGCATGATAAAGAAGATTCAAAGAGAGTGAGATGCCAGCTCCTTTCATTCAGTCAGTAGCTTCAAACATTTCTGGACGTTTTTCAATGGCAAAAATCAATGAATATTGTAAATGCACAAACAGTAATATCTCCACATTGCAAGGTGCAATTCTGAAATTTTTTGCTTTTTCCTGCTAATCCTAGCATGATAAAGAAGATTCAAAGAGAGTGAGATGCCAGCTCCTTTCATTCAGTCAGTAGCTTCAAACATTTCTGGACGTTTTTCAATGGCAAAAATCAATGAATATTGTAAATGCACAAACAGTAATATCTCCACATTGCAAGGTGCAATTCTGAAATTTTTTGCTTTTTCCTGTTAATCCTAGCATGATAAAGAAGATTCAAAGAGAGTGAGATGCCAGCTCCTTTCATTCAGTCAGTAGCTTCAAACATTTCTGGTATATGAAAAACATGTTTTTCAATGGCAAAAATCAATGAATATTGTAAATGCACAAACAGTAATATCTCCACATTGCAAGGTGCAATTCTGAAATTTTTTGTTTTTTCCTGTTAATCCTAGCATGATAAAGAAGATTCAAAGAGAGTGAGATGCCAGCTCCTTTCATTCAGTCAGTAGCTTCAAACATTTCTGGTATATGAAAAACATGTTTTTCAATGGCAAAAATCAATGAATATTGTAAATGCACAAACAGTAATATCTCCACATTGCAAGGTGCAATTCTGAAATTTTTTGCTTTTTCCTGCTAATCCTAGCATGATAAAGAAGATTCAAAGAGAGTGAGATGCCAGCTCCTTTCATTCAGTCAGTAGCTTCAAACATTTCTGGTATATGAAAAACATGTTTTTCAATGGCAAAAATCAATGAATATTGTAAATGCACAAACAGTAATATCTCCACATTGCAAGGTGCAATTCTGAAATTTTTTGCTTTTTCCTGCTAATCCTAGCATGATAAAGAAGATTCAAAGAGAGTGAGATGCCAGCTCCTTTCATTCAGTCAGTAGCTTCAAACATTTCTGGTATATGAAAAACATGTTTTTCAATGGCAAAAATCAATGAATATTGTAAATGCACAAACAGTAATATCTCCACATTGCAAGGTGCAATTCTGAAATTTTTTGCTTTTTCCTGCTAATCCTAGCATGATAAAGAAGATTCAAAGAGAGTGAGATGCCAGCTCCTTTCATTCAGTCAGTAGCTTCAAACATTTCTGGTATATGAAAAACATGTTTTTCAATGGCAAAAATCAATGAATATTGTAAATGCACAAACAGTAATATCTCCACATTGCAAGGTGCAATTCTGAAATTTTTAGCTTTTTCCTGTTAATCCTAGCATGATAAAGAAGATTCAAAGAGAGTGAGATGCCAGCTCCTTTCATTCAGTCAGTAGCTTCAAACATTTCTGGACGTTTTTCAATGGCAAAAATCAATGAATATTGTAAATGCACAAACAGTAATATCTCCACATTGCAAGGTGCAATTCTGAAATTTTTTGCTTTTTCCTGTTAATCCTAGCATGATAAAGAAGATTCAAAGAGAGTGAGATACCAGCTCCTTTCATTCAGTCAGTAGCTTCAAACATTTCTGGTATATGAAAAACATGTTTTTCAATGGCAAAAATAAATGAATATTGTAAATGCACAAACAGTAATATCTCCACATTGCAAGGTGCAATTCTGAAATTTTTTGCTTTTTCCTGCTAATCCTAGCATGATAAAGAAGATTCAAAGAGAGTGAGATGCCAGCTAATTTCATTCAGTCAGTAGCTTCAAACATTTCTGGACGTTTTTCAATGGCAAAAATCAATGAATATTGTAAATGCACAAACAGTAATATCTCCACATTGCAAGGTGCAATTCTGAAATTTTTTGCTTTTTCCTGCTAATCCTAGCATGATAAAGAAGATTCAAAGAGAGTGAGATGCCAGCTCCTTTCATTCAGTCAGTAGCTTCAAACATTTCTTGTATATGAAAAACATGTTTTTCAATGGCAAAAATCAATGAATATTGTAAATGCATAAACAGTAATATCTCCACATTGCAAGGTGCAATTCTGAAATTTTTTGCTTTTTCCTGCTAATCCTAGCATGATAAAGAAGATTCAAAGAGAGTGAGATACCAGCTCCTTTCATTCAGTCAGTAGCTTCAAACATTTCTGGACGTTTTTCAATGGCAAAAATCAATGAATATTGTAAATGCACAAACAGTAATATCTCCACATTGCAAGGTGCAATTCTGAAATTTTTTGCTTTTTCCTGTTAATCCTAGCATGATAAAGAAGATTCAAAGAGAGTGAGATGCCAGCTCCTTTCATTCAAGTCAGTAGCTTCAAACATTTCTGGTATATGAAAAACATGTTTTTCAATGGCAAAAATCAATGAATATTGTAAATGCACAAACAGTAATATCTCCACATTGCAAGGTGCAATTCTGAAATTTTTTGCTTTTTCCTGCTTATCCTAGCATGATAAAGAAGATTCAAAGAGAGTGAGATGCCAGCTCCTTTCATTCAGTCAGTAGCTTCAAACATTTCTGGTATATGAAAAACATGTTTTTCAATGGCAAAAATCAATGAATATTGTAAATGCACAAACAGTAATATCTCCACATTGCAAGGTGCAATTCTGAAATTTTTTTGCTTTTTCCTGCTAATCCTAGCATGATAAAGAAGATTCAAAGAGAGTGAGATGCCAGCTCCTTTCATTCAGTCAGTAGCTTCAAACATTTCTGGACGTTTTTCAATGGCAAAATCAATGAATATTGTAAATGCACAAACAGTAATATCTCCACATTGCAAGGTGCAATTCTGAAATTTTTTGCTTTTTCCTGTTAATCCTAGCATGATAAAGAAGATTCAAAGACAGTGAGATGCCAGCTCCTTTCATTCAGTCAGTAGCTTCAAACATTTCTGGTATATGAAAAACATGTTTTTCAATGGCAAAAATCAATGAATATTGTAAATGCACAAACAGTAATATCTCCACATTGCAAGGTGCAATTCTGAAATTTTTTGCTTTTTCCTGCTAATCCTAGCATGATAAAGAAGATTCAAAGAGAGTGAGATGCCAGCTCCTTTCATTCCGTCAGTAGCTTCAAACATTTCTGGTATATGAAAAACATGTTTTTCAATGGCAAAAATCAATGAATATTGTAAATGCACAAACAGTAATATCTCCACATTGCAAGGTGCAATTCTGAAATTTTTTGCTTTTTCCTGCTTATCCTAGCATGATTAAGAAGATTCAAAGAGAGTGAGATGCCAGCTCCTTTCATTCAGTCAGTAGCTTCAAACATTTCTGGACGTTTTTCAATGGCAAAATCAATGAATATTGTAAATGCACAAACAGTAATATCTCCACATTGCAAGGTGCAATTCTGAAATTTTTTGCTTTTTCCTGTTAATCCTAGCATGATAAAGAAGATTCAAAGACAGTGAGATGCCAGCTCCTTTCATTCAGTCAGTAGCTTCAAACATTTCTGGTATATGAAAAACATGTTTTTCAATGGCAAAAATCAATGAATATTGTAAATGCACAAACAGTAATATCTCCACATTGCAAGGTGCAATTCTGAAATTTTTTGCTTTTTCCTGCTAATCCTAGCATGATAAAGAAGATTCAAAGAGAGTGAGATGCCAGCTCCTTTCATTCCGTCAGTAGCTTCAAACATTTCTGGTATATGAAAAACATGTTTTTCAATGGCAAAAATCAATGAATATTGTAAATGCACAAACAGTAATATCTCCACATTGCAAGGTGCAATTCTGAAATTTTTTGCTTTTTCCTGCTAATCCTAGCATGATAAAGAAGATTCAAAGAGAGTGAGATGCCAGCTCCTTTCATTCAGTCAGTAGCTTCAAACATTTCTGGACGTTTTTCAATGGCAAAATCAATGAATATTGTAAATGCACAAACAGTAATATCTCCACATTGCAAGGTGCAATTCTGAAATTTTTTGCTTTTTCCTGCTAATCCTAGCATGATAAAGAAGATTCAAAGAGAGTGAGATGCCAGCTAATTTCATTCAGTCAGTAGCTTCAAACATTTCTGGACGTTTTTCAATGGCAAAAATCAATGAATATTGTAAATGCACAAACAGTAATATCTCCACATTGCAAGGTGCAATTCTGAAATTTTTTGCTTTTTCCTGCTAATCCTAGCATGATAAAGAAGATTCAAAGAGAGTGAGATGCCAGCTCCTTTCATTCAGTCAGTAGCTTCAAACATTTCTTGTATATGAAAAACATGTTTTTCAATGGCAAAAATCAATGAATATTGTAAATGCACAAACAGTAATATCTCCACATTGCAAGGTGCAATTCTGAAATTTTTTGCTTTTTCCTGCTAATCCTAGCATGATAAAGAAGATTCAAAGAGAGTGAGATACCAGCTCCTTTCATTCAGTCAGTAGCTTCAAACATTTCTGGACGTTTTTCAATGGCAAAAATCAATGAATATTGTAAATGCACAAACAGTAATATCTCCACATTGCAAGGTGCAATTCTGAAATTTTTTGCTTTTTCCTGTTAATCCTAGCATGATAAAGAAGATTCAAAGAGAGTGAGATGCCAGCTCCTTTCATTCAAGTCAGTAGCTTCAAACATTTCTGGTATATGAAAAACATGTTTTTCAATGGCAAAAATCAATGAATATTGTAAATGCACAAACAGTAATATCTCCACATTGCAAGGTGCAATTCTGAAATTTTTTGCTTTTTCCTGCTTATCCTAGCATGATAAAGAAGATTCAAAGAGAGTGAGATGCCAGCTCCTTTCATTCAGTCAGTAGCTTCAAACATTTCTGATATATGAAAAACATGTTTTTCAATGGCAAAAATCAATGAATATTGTAAATGCACAAACAGTAATATCTCCACATTGCAAGGTGCAATTCTGAAATTTTTTTGCTTTTTCCTGCTAATCCTAGCATGATAAAGAAGATTTAAAGAGAGTGAGATGCCAGCTCCTTTCATTCAGTCAGTAGCTTCAAACATTTCTGGACGTTTTTCAATGGCAAAATCAATGAATATTGTAAATGCACAAACAGTAATATCTCCACATTGCAAGGTGCAATTCTGAAATTTTTTGCTTTTTCCTGTTAATCCTAGCATGATAAAGAAGATTCAAAGACAGTGAGATGCCAGCTCCTTTCATTCAGTCAGTAGCTTCAAACATTTCTGGTATATGAAAAACATGTTTTTCAATGGCAAAAATCAATGAATATTGTAAATGCACAAACAGTAATATCTCCACATTGCAAGGTGCAATTCTGAAATTTTTTGCTTTTTCCTGCTAATCCTAGCATGATAAAGAAGATTCAAAGAGAGTGAGATGCCAGCTCCTTTCATTCCGTCAGTAGCTTCAAACATTTCTGGTATATGAAAAACATGTTTTTCAATGGCAAAAATCAATGAATATTGTAAATGCACAAACAGTAATATCTCCACATTGCAAGGTGCAATTCTGAAATTTTTTGCTTTTTCCTGCTAATCCTAGCATGATAAAGAAGATTCAAAGAGAGTGAGATGCCAGCTCCTTTCATTCAGTCAGTAGCTTCAAACATTTCTGGACGTTTTTCAATGGCAAAAATCAATGAATATTGTAAATGCACAAACAGTAATATCTCCACATTGCAAGGTGCAATTCTGAAATTTTTTGCTTTTTCCTGCTAATCCTAGCATGATAAAGAAGATTCAAAGAGAGTGAGATGCCAGCTCCTTTCATTCAGTCAGTAGCTTCAAACATTTCTTGTATATGAAAAACATGTTTTTCAATGGCAAAAATCAATGAATATTGTAAATGCACAAACAGCAATATCTCCACATTGCAAGGTGCAATTCTGAAATTTTTTGCTTTTTCCTGCTAATCCTAGCATGATAAAGAAGATTCAAAGAGAGTGAGATGCCAGCTCCTTTCATTCAGTCAGTAGCTTCAAACATTTCTGGACGTTTTTCAATGGCAAAAATCAATGAATATTGTAAATGCACAAACAGTAATATCTCCACATTGCAAGGTGCAATTCTGAAATTTTTTGCTTTTTCCTGTTAATCCTAGCATGATAAAGAAGATTCAAAGAGAGTGAGATGCCAGCTCCTTTCATTCAGTCAGTAGCTTCAAACATTTCTGGTATATGAAAAACATGTTTTTCAATGGCAAAAATCAATGAATATTGTAAATGCACAAACAGTAATATCTCCACATTGCAAGGTGCAATTCTGAAATTTTTTGCTTTTTCCTGCTAATCCTAGCATGATAAAGAAGATTCAAAGAGAGTGAGATTCCAGCTCCTTTCATTCAGTCAGTAGCTTCAAACATTTCTGGTATATGAAAAACATGTTTTTCAATGGCAAAAATCAATGAATATTGTAAATGCACAAACAGTAATATCTCCACATTGCAAGGTGCAATTCTGAAATTTTTTGCTTTTTCCTGCTAATCCAAGCATGATAAAGAAGATTCAAAGAGAGTGAGATGCCAGCTCCTTTCATTCAGTCAGTAGCTTCAAACATTTCTGGTATATGAATAACATGATGTTTTTCAATGGCAAAAATCAATGAATATTGTAAATGCACAAACAGTAATTTCTCCGCATTGCAAGGTGCAATTCTGAAATTTTTTGCTTTTTCCTGCTCCTCTTAGCATGATAAAGAAGATTCAAAGAGAGTGAGATGCCAGCTCCTTTCATTCAGTCAGTAGCTTCAAACATTTCTGGTATATGAATAACATGATGTTTTTCAATGGCAAAAATCAATGAATATTGTAAATGCACAAACAGTAATTTCTCCGCATTGCAAGGTGCAATTCTGAAATTTTTTGCTTTTTCCTGCTCCTCTTAGCATGATAAAGACGATTCAAAGAGAGTGAGATGCCAGCTCCTTTCATTCAGTCAGTAGCTTCAATCATTTCTGGACGTTTTTCAATGGCAAAAATCAATGAATATTGTAAATGCACAAACAGTAATTTCTCCGCATTGCAAGGTGCAATTCTGAAATTTTTTGCTTTTTCCTGCTCCTCTTAGCATGATAAAGAAAATTCAGAGTGAGATGCCAGCTGCTTTCATTCAGTCAGTAGCTTCAATCATTTCTGGACGTTTTTCAATGGCAAAAATCAATGAATATTGTAAATGCACAAACAGTAATTTCTCCGCATTGCAAGGTGCAATTCTGAAATTTTTTGCTTTTTCCTGCTCCTCTTAGCATGATAAAGAAGATTCAAAGAGAGTGAGATGCCAGCTCCTTTCATTCAGTCAGTAGCTTCAAACATTTCTGGTATATGAATAACATGATGTTTTTCAATGGCAAAAATCAATGAATATTGTAAATGCACAAACAGTAATTTCTCCGCATTGCAAGGTGCAATTCTGAAATTTTTTGCTTTTTCCTGCTCCTCTTAGCATGATAAAGAAGATTCAAAGAGAGTGAGATGCCAGCTCCTTTCGTTCAGTCAGTAGCTTCAATCATTTCTGGACGTTTTTCAAAGGCAAAAATCATTGAATATTGTAAATGCACAAACAGTAATTTCTCCGCATTGCAAGGTGCAATTCTGAAATTTTTTACTTTTTCCTGCTCCTCTTAGCATGATAAAGAAGATTCAAAGAGAGTGAGATGCCAGCTCCTTTTATTCAGTCAGTAGCTTCAATCATTTCTGGTATATGAATAACATGATGTTTTTCAATGGCAAAAATCAATGAATATTGTAAATGCACAAACAGTAATTTCTCCGCATTGCAAGGTGCAATTCTGAAGTTTTTTGCTTTTTCCTGCTCCTCTTAGCATGATAAAGAAGATTCAAAGAGAGTGAGATGCCAGCTCCTTTCATTCAGTCAGTAGCTTCAAACATTTCTGGACGTTTTTCAATGGCAAAAATCATTGAATATTGTAAATGCACAAACAGTAATTTCTCCGCATTGCAAGGTGCAATTCTGAAATTTTTTACTTTTTCCTGCTCCTCTTAGCATGATAAAGAAGATTCAAAGAGAGTGAGATGCCAGCTCCTTTCATTCAGTCAGTAGCTTCAATCATTTCTGGTATATGAATAACATGATGTTTTTCAATGTCAAAAATCAATGAATATTGTAAATGCACAAACAGTAATTTCTCCGCATTGCAAGGTGCAATTCTGAAATTTTTTGCTTTTTCCTGCTCCTCTTAGCATGATAAAGAAGATTCAAAGAGAGTGAGATGCCAGCTCCTTTCATTCAGTCAGTAGCTTCAATCATTTCTGGACGTTTTTCAATGGCAAAAATCAATGAATATTGTAAATGCACAAACAGTAATTTCTCCGCATTGCAAGGTGCAATTCTGAAATTTTTTGCTTTTTCCTGCTCCTCTTAGCATGATAAAGAAAATTCAGAGTGAGATGCCAGCTCCTTTCATTCAGTCAGTAGCTTCAATCATTTCTGGACGTTTTTCAATGGCAAAAATCAATGAATATTGTAAATGCACAAACAGTAATTTCTCCGCATTGCAAGGTGCAATTCTGAAATTTTTTGCTTTTTCCTGCTCCTCTTAGCATGATAAAGAAGATTCAAAGAGAGTGAGATGCCAGCTCCTTTCATTCAGTCAGTAGCTTCAAACATTTCTGGTATATGAATAACATGATGTTTTTCAATGGCAAAAATCAATGAATATTGTAAATGCACAAACAGTAATTTCTCCGCATTGCAAGGTGCAATTCTGAAATTTTTTGCTTTTTCCTGCTCCTCTTAGCATGATAAAGAAGATTCAAAGAGAGTGAGATGCCAGCTCCTTTCGTTCAGTCAGTAGCTTCAATCATTTCTGGACGTTTTTCAAAGGCAAAAATCATTGAATATTGTAAATGCACAAACAGTAATTTCTCCGCATTGCAAGGTGCAATTCTGAAATTTTTTACTTTTTCCTGCTCCTCTTAGCATGATAAAGAAGATTCAAAGAGAGTGAGATGCCAGCTCCTTTCATTCAGTCAGTAGCTTCAATCATTTCTGGACGTTTTTCAAAGGCAAAAATCATTGAATATTGTAAATGCACAAACAGTAATTTCTCCGCATTGCAAGGTGCAATTCTGAAATTTTTTACTTTTTCCTGCTCCTCTTAGCATGATAAAGAAGATTCAAAGAGAGTGAGATGCCAGCTCCTTTCATTCAGTCAGTAGCTTCAAACATTTCTGGTATATGAATAACATGATGTTTTTCAATGGCAAAAATCAATGAATATTGTAAATGCACAAACAGTAATTTCTCCGCATTGCAAGGTGCAATTCTGAAATTTTTTGCTTTTTCCTGCTCCTCTTAGCATGATAAAGACGATTCAAAGAGAGTGAGATGCCAGCTCCTTTCATTCAGTCAGTAGCTTCAATCATTTCTGGACGTTTTTCAATGGCAAAAATCAATGAATATTGTAAATGCACAAACAGTAATTTCTCCGCATTGCAAGGTGCAATTCTGAAATTTTTTGCTTTTTCCTGCTCCTCTTAGCATGATAAAGAAAATTCAGAGTGAGATGCCAGCTGCTTTCATTCAGTCAGTAGCTTCAATCATTTCTGGACGTTTTTCAATGGCAAAAATCAATGAATATTGTAAATGCACAAACAGTAATTTCTCCGCATTGCAAGGTGCAATTCTGAAATTTTTTGCTTTTTCCTGCTCCTCTTAGCATGATAAAGAAGATTCAAAGAGAGTGAGATGCCAGCTCCTTTCATTCAGTCAGTAGCTTCAAACATTTCTGGTATATGAATAACATGATGTTTTTCAATGGCAAAAATCAATGAATATTGTAAATGCACAAACAGTAATTTCTCCGCATTGCAAGGTGCAATTCTGAAATTTTTTGCTTTTTCCTGCTCCTCTTAGCATGATAAAGAAGATTCAAAGAGAGTGAGATGCCAGCTCCTTTCGTTCAGTCAGTAGCTTCAATCATTTCTGGACGTTTTTCAAAGGCAAAAATCATTGAATATTGTAAATGCACAAACAGTAATTTCTCCGCATTGCAAGGTGCAATTCTGAAATTTTTTACTTTTTTCTGCTCCTCTTAGCATGATAAAGAAGATTCAAAGAGAGTGAGATGCCAGCTCCTTTTATTCAGTCAGTAGCTTCAATCATTTCTGGTATATGAATAACATGATGTTTTTCAATGGCAAAAATCAATGAATATTGTAAATGCACAAACAGTAATTTCTCCGCATTGCAAGGTGCAATTCTGAAGTTTTTTGCTTTTTCCTGCTCCTCTTAGCATGATAAAGAAGATTCAAAGAGAGTGAGATGCCAGCTCCTTTCATTCAGTCAGTAGCTTCAAACATTTCTGGACGTTTTTCAATGGCAAAAATCATTGAATATTGTAAATGCACAAACAGTAATTTCTCCGCATTGCAAGGTGCAATTCTGAATTTTTTTACTTTTTCCTGCTCCTCTTAGCATGATAAAGAAGATTCAAAGAGAGTGAGATGCCAGCTCCTTTCATTCAGTCAGTAGCTTCAATCATTTCTGGTATATGAATAACATGATGTTTTTCAATGTCAAAAATCAATGAATATTGTAAATGCACAAACAGTAATTTCTCCGCATTGCAAGGTGCAATTCTGAAATTTTTTGCTTTTTCCTGCTCCTCTTAGCATGATAAAGAAGATTCAAAGAGAGTGAGATGCCAGCTCCTTTCATTCAGTCAGTAGCTTCAATCATTTCTGGACGTTTTTCAATGGCAAAAATCAATGAATATTGTAAATGCACAAACAGTAATTTCTCCGCATTGCAAGGTGCAATTCTGAAATTTTTTGCTTTTTCCTGCTCCTCTTAGCATGATAAAGAAAATTCAGAGTGAGATGCCAGCTCCTTTCATTCAGTCAGTAGCTTCAATCATTTCTGGACGTTTTTCAATGGCAAAAATCAATGAATATTGTAAATGCACAAACAGTAATTTCTCCGCATTGCAAGGTGCAATTCTGAAATTTTTTGCTTTTTCCTGCTCCTCTTAGCATGATAAAGAAGATTCAAAGAGAGTGAGATGCCAGCTCCTTTCATTCAGTCAGTAGCTTCAAACATTTCTGGTATATGAATAACATGATGTTTTTCAATGGCAAAAATCAATGAATATTGTAAATGCACAAACAGTAATTTCTCCGCATTGCAAGGTGCAATTCTGAAATTTTTTGCTTTTTCCTGCTCCTCTTAGCATGATAAAGAAGATTCAAAGAGAGTGAGATGCCAGCTCCTTTCGTTCAGTCAGTAGCTTCAATCATTTCTGGACGTTTTTCAAAGGCAAAAATCATTGAATATTGTAAATGCACAAACAGTAATTTCTCCGCATTGCAAGGTGCAATTCTGAAATTTTTTACTTTTTCCTGCTCCTCTTAGCATGATAAAGAAGATTCAAAGAGAGTGAGATGCCAGCTCCTTTCATTCAGTCAGTAGCTTCAATCATTTCTGGACGTTTTTCAATGGCAAAAATCATTGAATATTGTAAATGCACAAACAGTAATTTCTCCGCATTGCAAGGTGCAATTCTGAAATTTTTTACTTTTTCCTGCTCCTCTTAGCATGATAAAGAAGATTCAAAGAGAGTGAGATGCCAGCTCCTTTCATTCAGTCAGTAGCTTCAATCATTTCTGGTATATGAATAACATGATGTTTTTCAATGGCAAAAATCAATGAATATTGTAAATGCACAAACAGTAATATCTCCACATTGCTAGGTGCAATTCTGAAATTTTTTGCTTTTTCCTGCTAATCCTAGCATGATAAAGAAGATTCAAAGAGAGTGAGATGCCAGCTAATTTCATTCAGTCAGTAGCTTCAAACATTTCTGGACGTTTTTCAATGGCAAAAATCAATGAATATTGTAAATGCACAAACAGTAATATCTCCACATTGCAAGGTGCAATTCTGAAATTTTTTGCTTTTTCCTGCTAATCCTAGCATGATAAAGAAGATTCAAAGAGAGTGAGATGCCAGCTCCTTTCATTCAGTCAGTAGCTTCAAACATTTCTTGTATATGAAAAACATGTTTTTCAATGGCAAAAATCAATGAATATTGTAAATGCATAAACAGTAATATCTCCACATTGCAAGGTGCAATTCTGAAATTTTTTGCTTTTTCCTGCTAATCCTAGCATGATAAAGAAGATTCAAAGAGAGTGAGATACCAGCTCCTTTCATTCAGTCAGTAGCTTCAAACATTTCTGGACGTTTTTCAATGGCAAAAATCAATGAATATTGTAAATGCACAAACAGTAATATCTCCACATTGCAAGGTGCAATTCTGAAATTTTTTGCTTTTTCCTGTTAATCCTAGCATGATAAAGAAGATTCAAAGAGAGTGAGATGCCAGCTCCTTTCATTCAAGTCAGTAGCTTCAAACATTTCTGGTATATGAAAAACATGTTTTTCAATGGCAAAAATCAATGAATATTGTAAATGCACAAACAGTAATATCTCCACATTGCAAGGTGCAATTCTGAAATTTTTTGCTTTTTCCTGCTTATCCTAGCATGATAAAGAAGATTCAAAGAGAGTGAGATGCCAGCTCCTTTCATTCAGTCAGTAGCTTCAAACATTTCTGGTATATGAAAAACATGTTTTTCAATGGCAAAAATCAATGAATATTGTAAATGCACAAACAGTAATATCTCCACATTGCAAGGTGCAATTCTGAAATTTTTTTGCTTTTTCCTGCTAATCCTAGCATGATAAAGAAGATTCAAAGAGAGTGAGATGCCAGCTCCTTTCATTCAGTCAGTAGCTTCAAACATTTCTGGACGTTTTTCAATGGCAAAATCAATGAATATTGTAAATGCACAAACAGTAATATCTCCACATTGCAAGGTGCAATTCTGAAATTTTTTGCTTTTTCCTGTTAATCCTAGCATGATAAAGAAGATTCAAAGACAGTGAGATGCCAGCTCCTTTCATTCAGTCAGTAGCTTCAAACATTTCTGGTATATGAAAAACATGTTTTTCAATGGCAAAAATCAATGAATATTGTAAATGCACAAACAGTAATTTCTCCGCATTGCAAGGTGCAATTCTGAAATTTTTTGCTTTTTCCTGCTCCTCTTAGCATGATAAAGAAAATTCAGAGTGAGATGCCAGCTGCTTTCATTCAGTCAGTAGCTTCAATCATTTCTGGACGTTTTTCAATGGCAAAAATCAATGAATATTGTAAATGCACAAACAGTAATTTCTCCGCATTGCAAGGTGCAATTCTGAAATTTTTTGCTTTTTCCTGCTCCTCTTAGCATGATAAAGAAGATTCAAAGAGAGTGAGATGCCAGCTCCTTTCATTCAGTCAGTAGCTTCAAACATTTCTGGTATATGAATAACATGATGTTTTTCAATGGCAAAAATCAATGAATATTGTAAATGCACAAACAGTAATTTCTCCGCATTGCAAGGTGCAATTCTGAAATTTTTTGCTTTTTCCTGCTCCTCTTAGCATGATAAAGAAGATTCAAAGAGAGTGAGATGCCAGCTCCTTTCGTTCAGTCAGTAGCTTCAATCATTTCTGGACGTTTTTCAAAGGCAAAAATCATTGAATATTGTAAATGCACAAACAGTAATTTCTCCGCATTGCAAGGTGCAATTCTGAAATTTTTTACTTTTTTCTGCTCCTCTTAGCATGATAAAGAAGATTCAAAGAGAGTGAGATGCCAGCTCCTTTTATTCAGTCAGTAGCTTCAATCATTTCTGGTATATGAATAACATGATGTTTTTCAATGGCAAAAATCAATGAATATTGTAAATGCACAAACAGTAATTTCTCCGCATTGCAAGGTGCAATTCTGAAGTTTTTTGCTTTTTCCTGCTCCTCTTAGCATGATAAAGAAGATTCAAAGAGAGTGAGATGCCAGCTCCTTTCATTCAGTCAGTAGCTTCAAACATTTCTGGACGTTTTTCAATGGCAAAAATCATTGAATATTGTAAATGCACAAACAGTAATTTCTCCGCATTGCAAGGTGCAATTCTGAATTTTTTTACTTTTTCCTGCTCCTCTTAGCATGATAAAGAAGATTCAAAGAGAGTGAGATGCCAGCTCCTTTCATTCAGTCAGTAGCTTCAATCATTTCTGGTATATGAATAACATGATGTTTTTCAATGTCAAAAATCAATGAATATTGTAAATGCACAAACAGTAATTTCTCCGCATTGCAAGGTGCAATTCTGAAATTTTTTGCTTTTTCCTGCTCCTCTTAGCATGATAAAGAAGATTCAAAGAGAGTGAGATGCCAGCTCCTTTCATTCAGTCAGTAGCTTCAATCATTTCTGGACGTTTTTCAATGGCAAAAATCAATGAATATTGTAAATGCACAAACAGTAATTTCTCCGCATTGCAAGGTGCAATTCTGAAATTTTTTGCTTTTTCCTGCTCCTCTTAGCATGATAAAGAAAATTCAGAGTGAGATGCCAGCTCCTTTCATTCAGTCAGTAGCTTCAATCATTTCTGGACGTTTTTCAATGGCAAAAATCAATGAATATTGTAAATGCACAAACAGTAATTTCTCCGCATTGCAAGGTGCAATTCTGAAATTTTTTGCTTTTTCCTGCTCCTCTTAGCATGATAAAGAAGATTCAAAGAGAGTGAGATGCCAGCTCCTTTCATTCAGTCAGTAGCTTCAAACATTTCTGGTATATGAATAACATGATGTTTTTCAATGGCAAAAATCAATGAATATTGTAAATGCACAAACAGTAATTTCTCCGCATTGCAAGGTGCAATTCTGAAATTTTTTGCTTTTTCCTGCTCCTCTTAGCATGATAAAGAAGATTCAAAGAGAGTGAGATGCCAGCTCCTTTCGTTCAGTCAGTAGCTTCAATCATTTCTGGACGTTTTTCAAAGGCAAAAATCATTGAATATTGTAAATGCACAAACAGTAATTTCTCCGCATTGCAAGGTGCAATTCTGAAATTTTTTACTTTTTCCTGCTCCTCTTAGCATGATAAAGAAGATTCAAAGAGAGTGAGATGCCAGCTCCTTTCATTCAGTCAGTAGCTTCAATCATTTCTGGACGTTTTTCAATGGCAAAAATCATTGAATATTGTAAATGCACAAACAGTAATTTCTCCGCATTGCAAGGTGCAATTCTGAAATTTTTTACTTTTTCCTGCTCCTCTTAGCATGATAAAGAAGATTCAAAGAGAGTGAGATGCCAGCTCCTTTCATTCAGTCAGTAGCTTCAATCATTTCTGGTATATGAATAACATGATGTTTTTCAATGGCAAAAATCAATGAATATTGTAAATGCACAAACAGTAATATCTCCACATTGCTAGGTGCAATTCTGAAATTTTTTGCTTTTTCCTGCTAATCCTAGCATGATAAAGAAGATTCAAAGAGAGTGAGATGCCAGCTAATTTCATTCAGTCAGTAGCTTCAAACATTTCTGGACGTTTTTCAATGGCAAAAATCAATGAATATTGTAAATGCACAAACAGTAATATCTCCACATTGCAAGGTGCAATTCTGAAATTTTTTGCTTTTTCCTGCTAATCCTAGCATGATAAAGAAGATTCAAAGAGAGTGAGATGCCAGCTCCTTTCATTCAGTCAGTAGCTTCAAACATTTCTTGTATATGAAAAACATGTTTTTCAATGGCAAAAATCAATGAATATTGTAAATGCATAAACAGTAATATCTCCACATTGCAAGGTGCAATTCTGAAATTTTTTGCTTTTTCCTGCTAATCCTAGCATGATAAAGAAGATTCAAAGAGAGTGAGATACCAGCTCCTTTCATTCAGTCAGTAGCTTCAAACATTTCTGGACGTTTTTCAATGGCAAAAATCAATGAATATTGTAAATGCACAAACAGTAATATCTCCACATTGCAAGGTGCAATTCTGAAATTTTTTGCTTTTTCCTGTTAATCCTAGCATGATAAAGAAGATTCAAAGAGAGTGAGATGCCAGCTCCTTTCATTCAAGTCAGTAGCTTCAAACATTTCTGGTATATGAAAAACATGTTTTTCAATGGCAAAAATCAATGAATATTGTAAATGCACAAACAGTAATATCTCCACATTGCAAGGTGCAATTCTGAAATTTTTTGCTTTTTCCTGCTTATCCTAGCATGATAAAGAAGATTCAAAGAGAGTGAGATGCCAGCTCCTTTCATTCAGTCAGTAGCTTCAAACATTTCTGGTATATGAAAAACATGTTTTTCAATGGCAAAAATCAATGAATATTGTAAATGCACAAACAGTAATATCTCCACATTGCAAGGTGCAATTCTGAAATTTTTTTGCTTTTTCCTGCTAATCCTAGCATGATAAAGAAGATTCAAAGAGAGTGAGATGCCAGCTCCTTTCATTCAGTCAGTAGCTTCAAACATTTCTGGACGTTTTTCAATGGCAAAATCAATGAATATTGTAAATGCACAAACAGTAATATCTCCACATTGCAAGGTGCAATTCTGAAATTTTTTGCTTTTTCCTGTTAATCCTAGCATGATAAAGAAGATTCAAAGACAGTGAGATGCCAGCTCCTTTCATTCAGTCAGTAGCTTCAAACATTTCTGGTATATGAAAAACATGTTTTTCAATGGCAAAAATCAATGAATATTGTAAATGCACAAACAGTAATATCTCCACATTGCAAGGTGCAATTCTGAAATTTTTTGCTTTTTCCTGCTAATCCTAGCATGATAAAGAAGATTCAAAGAGAGTGAGATGCCAGCTCCTTTCATTCCGTCAGTAGCTTCAAACATTTCTGGTATATGAAAAACATGTTTTTCAATGGCAAAAATCAATGAATATTGTAAATGCACAAACAGTAATATCTCCACATTGCAAGGTGCAATTCTGAAATTTTTTGCTTTTTCCTGCTTATCCTAGCATGATAAAGAAGATTCAAAGAGAGTGAGATGCCAGCTCCTTTCATTCAGTCAGTAGCTTCAAACATTTCTGGACGTTTTTCAATGGCAAAATCAATGAATATTGTAAATGCACAAACAGTAATATCTCCACATTGCAAGGTGCAATTCTGAAATTTTTTGCTTTTTCCTGTTAATCCTAGCATGATAAAGAAGATTCAAAGACAGTGAGATGCCAGCTCCTTTCATTCAGTCAGTAGCTTCAAACATTTCTGGTATATGAAAAACATGTTTTTCAATGGCAAAAATCAATGAATATTGTAAATGCACAAACAGTAATATCTCCACATTGCAAGGTGCAATTCTGAAATTTTTTGCTTTTTCCTGCTAATCCTAGCATGATAAAGAAGATTCAAAGAGAGTGAGATGCCAGCTCCTTTCATTCCGTCAGTAGCTTCAAACATTTCTGGTATATGAAAAACATGTTTTTCAATGGCAAAAATCAATGAATATTGTAAATGCACAAACAGTAATATCTCCACATTGCAAGGTGCAATTCTGAAATTTTTTGCTTTTTCCTGCTAATCCTAGCATGATAAAGAAGATTCAAAGAGAGTGAGATGCCAGCTCCTTTCATTCAGTCAGTAGCTTCAAACATTTCTGGACGTTTTTCAATGGCAAAATCAATGAATATTGTAAATGCACAAACAGTAATATCTCCACATTGCAAGGTGCAATTCTGAAATTTTTTGCTTTTTCCTGCTAATCCTAGCATGATAAAGAAGATTCAAAGAGAGTGAGATGCCAGCTAATTTCATTCAGTCAGTAGCTTCAAACATTTCTGGACGTTTTTCAATGGCAAAAATCAATGAATATTGTAAATGCACAAACAGTAATATCTCCACATTGCAAGGTGCAATTCTGAAATTTTTTGCTTTTTCCTGCTAATCCTAGCATGATAAAGAAGATTCAAAGAGAGTGAGATGCCAGCTCCTTTCATTCAGTCAGTAGCTTCAAACATTTCTTGTATATGAAAAACATGTTTTTCAATGGCAAAAATCAATGAATATTGTAAATGCACAAACAGTAATATCTCCACATTGCAAGGTGCAATTCTGAAATTTTTTGCTTTTTCCTGCTAATCCTAGCATGATAAAGAAGATTCAAAGAGAGTGAGATACCAGCTCCTTTCATTCAGTCAGTAGCTTCAAACATTTCTGGACGTTTTTCAATGGCAAAAATCAATGAATATTGTAAATGCACAAACAGTAATATCTCCACATTGCAAGGTGCAATTCTGAAATTTTTTGCTTTTTCCTGTTAATCCTAGCATGATAAAGAAGATTCAAAGAGAGTGAGATGCCAGCTCCTTTCATTCAAGTCAGTAGCTTCAAACATTTCTGGTATATGAAAAACATGTTTTTCAATGGCAAAAATCAATGAATATTGTAAATGCACAAACAGTAATATCTCCACATTGCAAGGTGCAATTCTGAAATTTTTTGCTTTTTCCTGCTTATCCTAGCATGATAAAGAAGATTCAAAGAGAGTGAGATGCCAGCTCCTTTCATTCAGTCAGTAGCTTCAAACATTTCTGATATATGAAAAACATGTTTTTCAATGGCAAAAATCAATGAATATTGTAAATGCACAAACAGTAATATCTCCACATTGCAAGGTGCAATTCTGAAATTTTTTTGCTTTTTCCTGATAATCCTAGCATGATAAAGAAGATTTAAAGAGAGTGAGATGCCAGCTCCTTTCATTCAGTCAGTAGCTTCAAACATTTCTGGACGTTTTTCAATGGCAAAATCAATGAATATTGTAAATGCACAAACAGTAATATCTCCACATTGCAAGGTGCAATTCTGAAATTTTTTGCTTTTTCCTGTTAATCCTAGCATGATAAAGAAGATTCAAAGACAGTGAGATGCCAGCTCCTTTCATTCAGTCAGTAGCTTCAAACATTTCTGGAATATGAAAAACATGTTTTTCAATGGCAAAAATCAATGAATATTGTAAATGCACAAACAGTAATATCTCCACATTGCAAGGTGCAATTCTGAAATTTTTTGCTTTTTCCTGCTAATCCTAGCATGATAAAGAAGATTCAAAGAGAGTGAGATGCCAGCTCCTTTCATTCCGTCAGTAGCTTCAAACATTTCTGGTATATGAAAAACATGTTTTTCAATGGCAAAAATCAATGAATATTGTAAATGCACAAACAGTAATATCTCCACATTGCAAGGTGCAATTCTGAAATTTTTTGCCTTTTCCTGCTAATCCTAGCATGATAAAGAAGATTCAAAGAGAGTGAGATGCCAGCTCCTTTCATTCAGTCAGTAGCTTCAAACATTTCTGGACGTTTTTCAATGGCAAAAATCAATGAATATTGTAAATGCACAAACAGTAATATCTCCACATTGCAAGGTGCAATTCTGAAATTTTTTGCTTTTTCCTGCTAATCCTAGCATGATAAAGAAGATTCAAAGAGAGTGAGATGCCAGCTCCTTTCATTCAGTCAGTAGCTTCAAACATTTCTTGTATATGAAAAACATGTTTTTCAATGGCAAAAATCAATGAATATTGTAAATGCACAAACAGCAATATCTCCACATTGCAAGGTGCAATTCTGAAATTTTTTGCTTTTTCCTGCTAATCCTAGCATGATAAAGAAGATTCAAAGAGAGTGAGATGCCAGCTCCTTTCATTCAGTCAGTAGCTTCAAACATTTCTGGACGTTTTTCAATGGCAAAAATCAATGAATATTGTAAATGCACAAACAGTAATATCTCCACATTGCAAGGTGCAATTCTGAAATTTTTTGCTTTTTCCTGTTAATCCTAGCATGATAAAGAAGATTCAAAGAGAGTGAGATGCCAGCTCCTTTCATTCAGTCAGTAGCTTCAAACATTTCTGGTATATGAAAAACATGTTTTTCAATGGCAAAAATCAATGAATATTGTAAATGCACAAACAGTAATATCTCCACATTGCAAGGTGCAATTCTGAAATTTTTTGCTTTTTCCTGCTAATCCAAGCATGATAAAGAAGATTCAAAGAGAGTGAGATGCCAGCTCCTTTCATTCAGTCAGTAGCTTCAAACATTTCTGGTATATGAATAACATGATGTTTTTCAATGGCAAAAATCAATGAATATTGTAAATGCAAACAGTAATTTCTCCGCATTGCAAGGTGCAATTCTGAAATTTTTTGCTTTTTCCTGCTCCTCTTAGCATGATAAAGAAGATTAAAAGAGAGTGAGATGCCAGCTCCTTTCATTCAGTCAGTAGCTTCAAACATTTCTGGTATATGAATAACATGATGTTTTTCAATGGCAAAAATCAATGAATATTGTAAATGCACAAACAGTAATTTCTCCGCATTGCAAGGTGCAATTCTGAAATTTTTTGCTTTTTCCTGCTCCTCTTAGCATGATAAAGACGATTCAAAGAGAGTGAGATGCCAGCTCCTTTCATTCAGTCAGTAGCTTCAATCATTTCTGGACGTTTTTCAATGGCAAAAATCAATGAATATTGTAAATGCACAAACAGTAATTTCTCCGCATTGCAAGGTGCAATTCTGAAATTTTTTGCTTTTTCCTGCTCCTCTTAGCATGATAAAGAAAATTCAGAGTGAGATGCCAGCTGCTTTCATTCAGTCAGTAGCTTCAATCATTTCTGGACGTTTTTCAATGGCAAAAATCAATGAATATTGTAAATGCACAAACAGTAATTTCTCCGCATTGCAAGGTGCAATTCTGAAATTTTTTGCTTTTTCCTGCTCCTCTTAGCATGATAAAGAATGTTCAAAGAGAGTGAGATGCCAGCTCCTTTCATTCAGTCAGTAGCTTCAAACATTTCTGGTATATGAATAACATGATGTTTTTCAATGGCAAAAATCAATGAATATTGTAAATGCACAAACAGTAATTTCTCCGCATTGCAAGGTGCAATTCTGAAATTTTTTGCTTTTTCCTGCTCCTCTTAGCATGATAAAGAAGATTCAAAGAGAGTGAGATGCCAGCTCCTTTCGTTCAGTCAGTAGCTTCAATCATTTCTGGACGTTTTTCAAAGGCAAAAATCATTGAATATTGTAAATGCACAAACAGTAATTTCTCCGCATTGCAAGGTGCAATTCTGAAATTTTTTACTTTTTCCTGCTCCTCTTAGCATGATAAAGAAGATTCAAAGAGAGTGAGATGCCAGCTCCTTTTATTCAGTCAGTAGCTTCAATCATTTCTGGTATATGAATAACATGATGTTTTTCAATGGCAAAAATCAATGAATATTGTAAATGCACAAACAGTAATTTCTCCGCATTGCAAGGTGCAATTCTGAAGTTTTTTGCTTTTTCCTGCTCCTCTTAGCATGATAAAGAAGATTCAAAGAGAGTGAGATGCCAGCTCCTTTCATTCAGTCAGTAGCTTCAATCATTTCTGGACGTTTTTCAATGGCAAAAATAATTGAATATTGTAAATGCACAAACAGTAATTTCTCCGCATTGCAAGGTGAAATTCTGAAATTTTTTACTTTTTCCTGCTCCTCTTAGCATGATAAAGAAGATTCAAAGAGAGTGAGATGCCAGCTCCTTTCATTCAGTCAGTAGCTTCAATCATTTCTGGTATATGAATAACATGATGTTTTTCAATGTCAAAAATCAATGAATATTGTAAATGCACAAACAGTAATTTCTCCGCATTGCAAGGTGCAATTCTGAAATTTTTTGCTTTTTCCTGCTCCTCTTAGCATGATAAAGAAGATTCAAAGAGAGTGAGATGCCAGCTCCTTTCATTCAGTCAGTAGCTTCAATCATTTCTGGACATTTTTCAATGGCAAAAATCAATGAATATTGTAAATGCACAAACAGTAATTTCTCCGCATTGCAAGGTGCAATTCTGAAATTTTTTGCTTTTTCCTGCTCCTCTTAGCATGATAAAGAAAATTCAGAGTGAGATGCCAGCTCCTTTCATTCAGTCAGTAGCTTCAATCATTTCTGGACGTTTTTCAATGGCAAAAATCAATGAATATTGTAAATGCACAAACAGTAATTTCTCCGCATTGCAAGGTGCAATTCTGAAATTTTTTGCTTTTTCCTGCTCCTCTTAGCATGATAAAGAAGATTCAAAGAGAGTGAGATGCCAGCTCCTTTCATTCAGTCAGTAGCTTCAAACATTTCTGGTATATGAATAACATGATGTTTTTCAATGGCAAAAATCAATGAATATTGTAAATGCACAAACAGTAATTTCTCCGCATTGCAAGGTGCAATTCTGAAATTTTTTGCTTTTTCCTGCTCCTCTTAGCATGATAAAGAAGATTCAAAGAGAGTGAGATGCCAGCTCCTTTCGTTCAGTCAGTAGCTTCAATCATTTCTGGACGTTTTTCAAAGGCAAAAATCATTGAATATTGTAAATGCACAAACAGTAATTTCTCCGCATTGCAAGGTGCAATTCTGAAATTTTTTACTTTTTCCTGCTCCTCTTAGCATGATAAAGAAGATTCAAAGAGAGTGAGATGCCAGCTCCTTTCATTCAGTCAGTAGCTTCAATCATTTCTGGACGTTTTTCAATGGCAAAAATCATTGAATATTGTAAATGCACAAACAGTAATTTCTCCGCATTGCAAGGTGCAATTCTGAAATTTTTTACTTTTTCCTGCTCCTCTTAGCATGATAAAGAAGATTCAAAGAGAGTGAGATGCCAGCTCCTTTCATTCAGTCAGTAGCTTCAATCATTTCTGGTATATGAATAACATGATGTTTTTCAATGGCAAAAATCAATGAATATTGTAAATGCACAAACAGTAATTTCTCCGCATTGCAAGGTGCAATTCTGAAATTTTTTGCTTTTTCCTGCTCCTCTTAGCATAATAAAGAAGATTCAAAGAAAGTGAGATGCCAGCTCCTTTCATTCAGTCAGTAGCTTCAATCATTTCTGGACGTTTTTCAATGGCAAACATCAATGAATATTGTAAATGCACAAACAGTAATTTCTTCGCATTGCAAGGTGCAATTCTGAAATTTTTTGCTTTTTCCTGCTCCTCTTAGCATGATAAACAAGATTCAAAGAGAGTGAGATGCCAGCTCCTTTCATTCAGTCAGTAGCTTCAATCATTTCTGGACGTTTTTCAATGGCAAAAATCAATGAATATTGTAAATGCACAAACAGTAATTTCTCCGCATTGCAAGGTGCAATTCTGAAATTTTTTACTTTTTCCTGCTCCTCTTAGCATGATAAAGAAGATTCAAAGAGAGTGAGATGCCAGCTCCTTTCATTCAGTCAGTAGCTTCAAACATTCCTGGTATATGAATAACATAATGTTTTTCAATGGCAAAAATCAATGAATATTGTAAATGCACAAACAGTAATTTCTCCGCATTGCAAGGTGCAATTCTGAAATTTTTTGCTTTTTCCTGCTCCTCTTAGCATGATAAAGAAGATTCAAAGAGAGTGAGATGCCAGCTCCTTTCATTCAGTCAGTAGCTTCAATCATTTCTGGACGTTTTTCAATTGCAAAAATCAATGAATATTGTAAATGCACAAACAGTAATTTCTCCGCATTGCAAGGTGCAATTCTGAAATTTTTTGCTTTTTCCTGCTCCTCTTAGCATGATAAAGAAGATTCAAAGAGAGTGAGATGCCAGCTCCTTTCATTCAGTCAGTAGCTTCAAACATTTCTGGTATATGAATAACATGATGTTTTTCAATGGCAAAAATCAATGAATATTGTAAATGCACAAACAGTAATTTCTCCGCATTGCAAGGTGCAATTCTGAAATTTTTTGCTTTTTCCTGCTCCTCTTAGCATGATAAAGAAGATTCAACGAGAGTGAGATGCCAGCTCCTTTCATTCAGTCAGTAGCATCAATCATTTCTGGTATATGAATAACATGATGTTTTTCAATGGCAAAAATCAATGAATATTGTAAATGCACAAACAGTAATTTCTCCGCATTGCAAGGTGCAATTCTGAAATTTTTTGCTTTTTCCTGCTCCTCTTAGCATGATAAAGAAGATTCAAAGAGAGTGAGATGCCAGCTCCTTTCGTTCAGTCAGTAGCTTCAATCATTTCTGGACGTTTTTCAAAGGCAAAAATCATTGAATATTGTAAATGCACAAACAGTAATTTCTCCGCATTGCAAGGTGCAATTCTGAAATTTTTTACTTTTTCCTGCTCCTCTTAGCATGATAAAGAAGATTCAAAGAGAGTGAGATGCCAGCTCCTTTCATTCAGTCAGTAGCTTCAATCATTTCTGGTATATGAATAACATGATGTTTTTCAATGGCAAAAATCAATGAATATTGTAAATGCACAAACAGTAATTTCTCCGCATTGCAAGGTGCAATTCTGAAATTTTTTGCTTTTTCCTGCTCCTCTTAGCATGATAAAGAAGATTCAAAGAGAGTGAGATGCCAGCTCCTTTCATTCAGTCAGTAGCTTCAATCATTTCTGGACGTTTTTCAATGGCAAAAATCATTGATTATTGTAAATGCACAAACAGTAATTTCTCCGCATTGCAAGGTGCAATTCTGAAATTTTTTACTTTTTCCTGCTCCTCTTAGCATGATAAAGAAGATTCAAAGAGAGTGAGATGCCAGCTCCTTTCATTCAGTCAGTAGCTTCAATCATTTCTGGTATATGAATAACATGATGTTTTTCAATGGCAAAAATCAATGAATATTGTAAATGCACAAACAGTAATTTCTCCACATTGCAAGGTGCAATTCTGAAATTTTTTGCTTTTTCCTGCTCCTCTTAGCATGATAAAGAAGATTCAAAGAGAGTGAGATGCCAGCTCCTTTCATTCAGTCAGTAGCTTCAATCATTTCTGGACGTTTTTCAATGGCAAAAATCAATGAATATTGTAAATGCACAAACAGTAATTTCTCCGCATTGCAAGGTGCAATTCTGAAATTTTTTGCTTTTTCCTGCTCCTCTTAGCATGATAAACAAGATTAAAAGAGAGTGAGATGCCAGCTCCTTTCATTCAGTCAGTAGCTTCAATCATTTCTGGACGTTTTTCAATGGCAAAAATCAATGAATATTGTAAATGCACAAACAGTAATTTCTCCGCATTGCAAGGTGCAATTCTGAAATTTTTTGCTTTTTCCTGCTCCTCTTAGCATGATAAAGAAGATTCAAAGAGAGTGAGATGCCAGCTCCTTTCATTCAGTCAGTAGCTTCAAACATTCCTGGTATATGAATAACATGATGTTTTTCAATGGCAAAAATCAATGAATATTGTAAATGCACAAACAGTAATTTCTCCGCATTGCAAGGTGCAATTCTGAAATTTTTAGCTTTTTCCTGCTCCTCTTAGCATGATAAAGAAGATTCAAAGAGAGTGAGATGCCAGCTCCTTTCATTCAGTCAGTAGCTTCAATCATTTCTGGACGTTTTTCAATTGCAAAAATCAATGAATATTGTAAATGCACAAACAGTAATTTCTCCGCATTGCAAGGTGCAACTCTGAAATTTTTTGCTTTTTCCTGCTCCTCTTAGCATGATAAAGAAGATTCAAAGAGAGTGAGCTGCCAGCTCCTTTCATTCAGTCAGTAGCTTCAATCATTTCTGGTATATGAATAACGTGATGTTTTTCAATGGCAAAAATCAATGAATATTGTAAATGCACAAACAGTAATTTCTCCGCATTGCAAGGTGCAATTCTGAAATTTTTTGCTTTTTCCTGCTCCTCTTAGCATGATAAAGAAGATTCAAAGAGAGTGAGATGCCAGCTCCTTTCATTCAGTCAGTAGCTTCAAACATTTCTGGTATATGAATAACATGATGTTTTTCAATGGCAAAAATCAATGAATATTGTAAATGCACAAACAGTAATTTCTCCGCATTGCAAGGTGCAATTCTGAAATTTTTTGCTTTTTCCTGCTCCTCTTAGCATGATAAAGAAGATTCAAGGAGAGTGAGATGCCAGCTCCTTTCATTCAGTCAGTAGCTTCAAACATTTCTGGTATATGAATAACATGATGTTTTTCAATGGCAAAAATCAATGAATATTGTAAATGCACAAACAGTAATTTCTCCGCATTGCAAGGTGCAATTCTGAAATTTTTTGCTTTATCCTGCTCCTCTTAGCATGATAAAGAAGATTCAAAGAGAGTGAGATGCCAGCTCCTTTCATTCAGTCAGTAGCTTCAATCATTTCTGGACGTTTTTCAATGGCAAAAATCATTGAATATTGTAAATGCACAAACAGTAATTTCTCCGCATTGCAAGGTGCAATTCTGAAATTTTTTACTTTTTCCTGCTCCTCTTAGCATGATAAAGAAGATTCAAAGAGAGTGAGATGCCAGCTCCTTTCATTCAGTCAGTAGCTTCAATCATTTCTGGTATATGAATAACATGATGTTTTTCAATGGCAAAAATCAATGAATATTGTAAATGCACAAACAGTAATTTCTCCACATTGCAAGGTGCAATTCTGAAATTTTTTGCTTTTTCCTGCTCCTCTTAGCATGATAAAGAAGATTCAAAGAGAGTGAGATGCCAGCTCCTTTCATTCAGTCAGTAGCTTCAATCATTTCTGGACGTTTTTCAATGGCAAAAATCAATGAATATTGTAAATGCACAAACAGTAATTTCTCCGCATTGCAAGGTGCAATTCTGAAATTTTTTGCTTTTTCCTGCTCCTCTTAGCATGATAAACAAGATTAAAAGAGAGTGAGATGCCAGCTCCTTTCATTCAGTCAGTAGCTTCAATCATTTCTGGACGTTTTTCAATGGCAAAAATCAATGAATATTGTAAATGCACAAACAGTAATTTCTCCGCATTGCAAGGTGCAATTCTGAAATTTTTTGCTTTTTCCTGCTCCTCTTAGCATGATAAAGAAGATTCAAAGAGAGTGAGATGCCAGCTCCTTTCATTCAGTCAGTAGCTTCAAACATTCCTGGTATATGAATAACATGATGTTTTTCAATGGCAAAAATCAATGAATATTGTAAATGCACAAACAGTAATTTCTCCGCATTGCAAGGTGCAATTCTGAAATTTTTAGCTTTTTCCTGCTCCTCTTAGCATGATAAAGAAGATTCAAAGAGAGTGAGATGCCAGCTCCTTTCATTCAGTCAGTAGCTTCAATCATTTCTGGACGTTTTTCAATTGCAAAAATCAATGAATATTGTAAATGCACAAACAGTAATTTCTCCGCATTGCAAGGTGCAACTCTGAAATTTTTTGCTTTTTCCTGCTCCTCTTAGCATGATAAAGAAGATTCAAAGAGAGTGAGCTGCCAGCTCCTTTCATTCAGTCAGTAGCTTCAATCATTTCTGGTATATGAATAACGTGATGTTTTTCAATGGCAAAAATCAATGAATATTGTAAATGCACAAACAGTAATTTCTCCGCATTGCAAGGTGCAATTCTGAAATTTTTTGCTTTTTCCTGCTCCTCTTAGCATGATAAAGAAGATTCAAAGAGAGTGAGATGCCAGCTCCTTTCATTCAGTCAGTAGCTTCAAACATTTCTGGTATATGAATAACATGATGTTTTTCAATGGCAAAAATCAATGAATATTGTAAATGCACAAACAGTAATTTCTCCGCATTGCAAGGTGCAATTCTGAAATTTTTTGCTTTTTCCTGCTCCTCTTAGCATGATAAAGAAGATTCAAGGAGAGTGAGATGCCAGCTCCTTTCATTCAGTCAGTAGCTTCAAACATTTCTGGTATATGAATAACATGATGTTTTTCAATGGCAAAAATCAATGAATATTGTAAATGCACAAACAGTAATTTCTCCGCATTGCAAGGTGCAATTCTGAAATTTTTTGCTTTATCCTGCTCCTCTTAGCATGATAAAGAAGATTCAAAGAGAGTGAGATGCCAGCTCCTTTCATTCAGTCAGTAGCTTCAATCATTTCTGGACGTTTTTCAATGGCAAAAATCATTGAATATTGTAAATGCACAAACAGTAATTTCTCCGCATTGCAAGGTGCAATTCTGAAATTTTTTACTTTTTCCTGCTCCTCTTAGCATGATAAAGAAGATTCAAAGAGAGTGAGATGCCAGCTCCTTTCATTCAGTCAGTAGCTTCAATCATTTCTGGTATATGAATAACATGATGTTTTTCAATGGCAAAAATCAATGAATATTGTAAATGCACAAACAGTAATTTCTCCGCATTGCAAGGTGCAATTCTGAGATTTTTTGCTTTTTCCTGCTCCTCTTAGCATGATAAAGAAGATTCAAAGAGATTGAGATGCCAGCTCCTTTCATTCAGTCAGTAGCTTCAATCATTTCTGGACGTTTTTCAATGGCAAAAATCAATGAACATTCTAAATGCACAAACAGTAATTTCTCCGCATTGCAAGGTGCAATTCTGAAATTTTTTGCTTTTTCCTGCTCCTCTTAGCATGATAAACAAGATTCAAAGAGAGTGAGATGCCAGCTCCTTTCATTCAGTCAGTAGCTTCAATCATTTCTGGACGTTTTTCAATGGCAAAAATCAATGAATATTGTAAATGCACAAACAGTAATTTCTCCGCATTGCAAGGTGCAATTCTGAAATTTTTTGCTTTTTCCTGCTCCTCTTAGCATGATAAAGAAGATTCAAAGAGAGTGAGAAGCCAGCTCCTTTCATTCAGTCAGTAGCTTCAATCATTTCTGGACGTTTTTCAATTGCAAAAATCAATGAATATTGTAAATGCACAAACAGTAATTTCTCCGCATTGCAAGGTGCAATTCTGAAATTTTTTGCTTTTTCCTGCTCCTCTTAGCATGATAAAGAAGATTCAAAGAGAGTGAGATGCCAGCTCCTTTCATTCAGTCAGTAGCTTCAATCATTTCTGGTATATGAATAACATGATGTTTTTCAATGGCAAAAATCAATGAATATTGTAAATGCACAAACAGTAATTTCTCCGCATTGCAAGGTGCAATTCTGAAATTTTTTGCTTTTTCCTGCTCCTCTTAGCATGATAAAGAAGATTCAAAGAGAGTGAGATGCCAGCTCCTTTCATTCAGTCAGTAGCTTCAATCATTTCTGGACGTTTTTCAATGGCAAAAATCAATGAATATTGTAAATGCACAAACAGTAATTTCTCCGCATTGCAAGGTGCAATTCTGAAATTTTTTGCTTTTTCCTGCTCCTCTTAGCATGATAAAGAAGATTCAAAGAGAGTGAGATGCCAGCTCCTTTCATTCAGTCAGTAGCTTCAATCATTTCTGGACGTTTTTCAATGGCAAAAATCAATGAATATTGTAAATGCACAAACAGTAATTTCTCCGCATTGCAAGGTGCAATTCTGAAATTTTTTGCTTTTTCCTGCTCCTCTTAGCATGATAAAGAAGATTCAAAGAGAGTGAGATGCCAGCTCCTTTCATTCAGTCAGTAGCTTCAAACATTTCTGGTATATGAATAACATGATGTTTTTCAATGGCAAAAATCAATGAATATTGTAAATGCACAAACAGTAATTTCTCCGCATTGCAAGGTGCAATTCTGAATTTTTTTGCTTTTTCCTGCTCCTCTTAGCATGATAAAGAAGATTCAAAGAGAGTGAGACGCCAGCTCCTTTCGTTCAGTCAGTAGCTTCAATCATTTCTGGACGTTTTTCAATGGCAAAAATCATTGAATATTGTAAATGCACAAACAGTAATTTCTCCGCATTGCAAGGTGCAATTCTGAAATTTTTTACTTTTTCCTGCTCCTCTTAGCATGGTAAAGAAGATTCAAAGAGAGTGAGATGCCAGCTCCTTTCATTCAGTCAGTAGCTTCAATCATTTCTGGTATATGAATAACATGATGTTTTTCAATGGCAAAAATCAATGAATATTGTAAATGCACAAACAGTAATTTCTCCGCATTGCAAGGTGCAATTCTGAAATTTTTTGCTTTTTCCTGCTCCTCTTAGCATGATAAAGAAGATTCAAAGAGAGTGAGATGCCAGCTCCTTTCATTCAGTCAGTAGCTTCAATCATTTCTGGACGTTTTTCAATGGCAAAAATCAACGAATATTGTAAATGCACAAACAGTAATTTCTCCGCATTGCAAGGTGCAATTCTGAAATTTTTGGCTTTTTCCTGCTTCTCTTAGCATGATAAAGAAGATTCAAAGAGAGTGAGATGCCAGCTCCTTACATTCAGTCAGTAGCTTCAATCATTTCTGGTAAATGAATAACATGATGTTTTTCAATGGCAAAAATCAATGAATTTTGTAAATGCACAAACAGTAATTTCTCCGCATTGCAAGGCGCAATTCTGAAATTTTTTGCTTTTTCCTGCTCCTCTTAGCATGATAAAGAAGATTCAAAGAGAGTGAGATGCCAGCTCCTTTCAATCAGTCAGTAGCTTCAATCATTTCTGGACGTTTTTCAATGGCAAAAATCAATGAATATTGTAAATGCACAAACAGTAATTTCTCCGCATTGCAAGGTGCAATTCTGAAATTTTTTGCTTTTTCCTGCTCCTCTTAGCATGATAAAGAAGATTCAAAGAGAGTGAGATGCCAGCTCCTTTCATTCAGTCAGTAGCTTCAATCGTTTCTGGACGTTTTTCAATGGCAAAAATCAATGAATATTGTAAATGCACAAACAGTAATTTTTCCGCATTGCAAGGTGCAATTCTGAAATTTTTTGCTTATTCCTGCTCCTCTTAGCATGATAAAGAAGATTGAAAGAGAGTGAGGTGCCAGCTCCTTTCATTCAGTCAGTAGCTTCAAACATTTCTGGTATATGAATAACGTTTTTCAATGGCAAAAATCAATGAATATTGTAAATGCACAAACAGTTATTTCTCCGCATTGCAAGGTGCAATTCTGAAATTTTTTGCTTTTTCCTGCTCCTCTTAGCATGATAAAGAAGATTCAAAGAGAGTGAGATGCCAGCTCCTTTCATTCAGTCAGTAGCTTCAATCATTTCTGGACGTTTTTCAATGGCAAAAATCAATGAATATTGTAAATGCACAAACAGTAATTTCTCCGCATTGCAAGGTGCAATTCTGAAATTTTTTGCTTTTTCCTGCTCCTCTTAGCATGATAAAGAAGATTCAAAGAGAGTGAGATGCCAGCTCCTTTCATTCAGTCAGTAGCTTCAATCATTTCTGGACGTTTTTCAATGGCAAAAATCAATGAATATTGTAAATGCACAAACAGTAATTTCTCCGCATTGCAAGGTGCAATTCTGAAATTTTTTGCTTTTTCCTGCTCCTCTTAGCATGATAAAGAAGATTCAAAGAGAGTGAGATGCCAGCTCCTTTCATTCAGTCAGTAGCTTCAATCATTTCTGGACGGTTTTCAATGGCAAAAATCAATGAATATTGTAAATGCACAAACAGTAATTTCTCCGCATTGCAAGGTGCAATTCTGAAATTTTTGCTTTTTCCTGCTCCTCTTAGCATGATAAAGAAGATTCAAAGAGAGTGAGGTGCCAGCTCCTTTCATTCAGTCAGTAGCTTCAAACATTTCTGGTATATGAATAACATGTTTTTCAATGGCAAAAATCAATGAATATTGTAAATGCACAAACAGTAATTTCTCCGCATTGCAAGGAGCAATTCTGAAATTTTTTGCTTTTTCCTGCTCCTCTTAGCATGATAAAGAAGATTCAAAGAGAGTGAGATGCCAGCTCCTTTCATTCAGTCAGTAGCTTCAATCATTTCTGGACGTTTTTCAATGGCAAAAATCAATGAATATTGTAAATGCACAAACTGTAATTTCTCCGCATTGCAAGGTGCAATTCTGAAATTTTTTGCTTTTTCCTGCTCCTCTTAGCATGATAAAGAAGATTCAAAGAGAGTGAGATGCCAGCTCCTTTCATTCAGTCAGTAGCTTCAATCATTTCTGGACGTTTTTCAATGGCAAAAATCATTGAATATTGTAAATGCACAAACAGTAATTTCTCCGCATTGCAAGGTGCAATTCTGAAATTTTTTACTTTTTCCTGCTCCTCTTAGCATGATAAAGAAGATTCAAAGAGAGTGAGATGCCAGCTCCTTTCATTCAGTCAGTAGCTTCAATCATTTCTGGTATATGAATAACATGATGTTTTTCAATGGCAAAAATCAATGAATATTGTAAATGCACAAACAGTAATTTCTCCGCATTGCAAGGTGCAATTCTGAAATTTTTTGCTTTTTCCTGCTCCTCTTAGCATGATAAAGAAGATTCAAAGAGAGTGAGATGCCAGCTCCTTTCATTCAGTCAGTAGCTTCAATCATTTCTGGACGTTTTTCAATGGCAAAAATCAACGAATATTGTAAATGCACAAACAGTAATTTCTTCGCATTGCAAGGTGCAATTCTGAAATTTTTTGCTTTTTCCTGCTTCTCTTAGCATGATAAAGAAGTTTCAAAGAGAGTGAGATGCCAGCTCCTTACATTCAGTCAGTAGCTTCAATCATTTCTGGTAAATGAATAACATGATGTTTTTCAATGGCAAAAATCAATGAATTTTGTAAATGCACAAACAGTAATTTCTCCGCATTGCAAGGCGCAATTCTGAAATTTTTTGCTTTTTCCTGCTCCTCTTAGCATGATAAAGAAGATTCAAAGAGAGTGAGATGCCAGCTCCTTTCAATCAGTCAGTAGCTTCAATCATTTCTGGACGTTTTTCAATGGCAAAAATCAATGAATATTGTAAATGCACAAACAGTAATTTCTCCGCATTGCAAGGTGCAATTCTGAAATTTTTTGCTTTTTCCTGCTCCTCTTAGCATGATAAAGAAGATTCAAAGAGAGTGAGATGCCAGCTCCTTTCATTCAGTCAGTAGCTTCAATCATTTCTGGACGTTTTTCAATGGCAAAAATCAATGAATATTGTAAATGCACAAACAGTAATTTTTCCGCATTGCAAGGTGCAATTCTGAAATTTTTTGCTTATTCCTGCTCCTCTTAGCATGATAAAGAAGATTGAAAGAGAGTGAGGTGCCAGCTCCTTTCATTCAGTCAGTAGCTTCAAACATTTCTGGTATATGAATAACGTTTTTCAATGGCAAAAATCAATGAATATTGTAAATGCACAAACAGTTATTTCTCCGCATTGCAAGGTGCAATTCTGAAATTTTTTGCTTTTTCCTGCTCCTCTTAGCATGATAAAGAAGATTCAAAGAGAGTGAGATGCCAGCTCCTTTCATTCAGTCAGTAGCTTCAATCATTTCTGGACGTTTTTCAATGGCAAAAATCAATGAATATTGTAAATGCACAAACAGTAATTTCTCCGCATTGCAAGGTGCAATTCTGAAATTTTTTGCTTTTTCCTGCTCCTCTTAGCATGATAAAGAAGATTCAAAGAGAGTGAGATGCCAGCTCCTTTCATTCAGTCAGTAGCTTCAATCATTTCTGGACGTTTTTCAATGGCAAAAATCAATGAATATTGTAAATGCACAAACAGTAATTTCTCCGCATTGCAAGGTGCAATTCTGAAATTTTTTGCTTTTTCCTGCTCCTCTTAGCATGATAAAGAAGATTCAAAGAGAGTGAGATGCCAGCTCCTTTCATTCAGTCAGTAGCTTCAATCATTTCTGGACGGTTTTCAATGGCAAAAATCAATGAATATTGTAAATGCACAAACAGTAATTTCTCCGCATTGCAAGGTGCAATTCTGAAATTTTTGCTTTTTCCTGCTCCTCTTAGCATGATAAAGAAGATTCAAAGAGAGTGAGGTGCCAGCTCCTTTCATTCAGTCAGTAGCTTCAAACATTTCTGGTATATGAATAACATGTTTTTCAATGGCAAAAATCAATGAATATTGTAAATGCACAAACAGTAATTTCTCCGCATTGCAAGGAGCAATTCTGAAATTTTTTGCTTTTTCCTGCTCCTCTTAGCATGATAAAGAAGATTCAAAGAGAGTGAGATGCCAGCTCCTTTCATTCAGTCAGTAGCTTCAATCATTTCTGGACGTTTTTCAATGGCAAAAATCAATGAATATTGTAAATGCACAAACTGTAATTTCTCCGCATTGCAAGGTGCAATTCTGAAATTTTTTGCTTTTTCCTGCTCCTCTTAGCATGATAAAGAAGATTCAAAGAGAGTGAGATGCCAGCTCTTTTCATTCAGTCAGTAGCTTCAATCATTTCTGGACGTTTTTCAATGGCAAAAATCAATGAATATTGTAAATGCACAAACAGTAATTTCTCCGCATTGCAAGGTGCAATTCTGAAATTTTTTGCTTTTTCCTGCTCCTCTTAGCATGATAAAGAAGATTCAAAGAGAGTGAGATGCCAGCTCCTTTCATTCAATCAGTAGCTTCAAACATTTCTGGTATATGAATAACATGATGTTTTTCAATGGCAAAAATCAATGAATATTGTAAATGCACAAACAGTAATTTCTCCGCATTGCAAGGTGCAATTCTGAAATTTTTTGCTTTTTCCTGCTCCTCTTAGCATGATAAAGAAGATTCAAAGAGAGTGAGATGCCAGCTCCTTTCATTCAGTCAGTAGCTTCAATCATTTCTGGACGTTTTTCAATGGCAAAAATCAATGAATATTGTAAATGCACAAACAGTAATTTCTCCGCATTGCAAGGTGCAATTCTGAAATTTTTTGCTTTTTCCTGCTCCTCTTAGCATGATAAAGAAGATTCAAAGAGAGTGAGATGCCAGCTCCTTACATTCAGTCAGTAGCTTCAATCATTTCTGGTAAATGAATAACATGATGTTTTTCAATGGCAAAAATCAATGAATTTTGTAAATGCACAAACAGTAATTTGTCCGCATTGCAAGGCGCAATTCTGAAATTTTTTGCTTTTTCCTGCTCCTCTTAGCATGATAAAGAAGATTCAAAGAGAGTGAGATGCCAGCTCCTTTCAATCAGTCAGTAGCTTCAATCATTTCTGGACGTTTTTCAATGGCAAAAATCAATGAATATTGTAAATGCACAAACAGTAATTTCTCCGCATTGCAAGGTGCAATTCTGAAATTTTTTGCTTTTTCCTGCTCCTCTTAGCATGATAAAGAAGATTCAAAGAGAGTGAGATGCCAGCTCCTTTCATTCAGTCAGTAGCTTCAATCATTTCTGGACGTTTTTCAATGGCAAAAATCAATGAATATTGTAAATGCACAAACAGTAATTTTTCCGCATTGCAAGGTGCAATTCTGAAATTTTTTGCTTATTCCTGCTCCTCTTAGCATGATAAAGAAGATTCAAAGAGAGTGAGGTGCCAGCTCCTTTCATTCAGTCAGTAGATTCAAACATTTCTGGTATATGAATAACGTTTTTCAATGGCAAAAATCAATGAATATTGTAAATGCACAAACAGTTATTTCTCCGCATTGCAAGGTGCAATTCTGAAATTTTTTGCTTTTTCCTGCTCCTCTTAGCATGATAAAGAAGATTCAAAGAGAGTGAGATGCCAGCTCCTTTCATTCAGTCAGTAGCTTCAATCATTTCTGGACGTTTTTCAATGGCAAAAATCAATGAATATTGTAAATGCACAAACAGTAATTTCTCCGCATTGCAAGGTGCAATTCTGAAATTTTTTGCTTTTTCCTGCTCCTCTTAGCATGATAAAGAAGATTCAAAGAGAGTGAGATGCCAGCTCCTTTCATTCAGTCAGTAGCTTCAATCATTTCTGGACGTTTTTCAATGGCAAAAATCAATGAATATTGTAAATGCACAAACAGTAATTTCTCCGCATTGCAAGGTGCAATTCTGAAATTTTTGCTTTTTCCTGCTCCTCTTAGCATGATAAAGAAGATTCAAAGAGAGTGAGGTGCCAGCTCCTTTCATTCAGTCAGTAGCTTCAAACATTTCTGGTATATGAATAACATGTTTTTCAATGGCAAAAATCAATGAATATTGTAAATGCACAAACAGTAATTTCTCCGCATTGCAAGGAGCAATTCTGAAATTTTTTGCTTTTTCCTGCTCCTCTTAGCATGATAAAGAAGATTCAAAGAGAGTGAGATGCCAGCTCTTTTCAGTCAGTAGCTTCAATCATTTCTGGACGTTTTTCAATGGCAAAAATCAATGAATATTGTAAATGCACAAACAGTAATTTCTCCGCATTGCAAGGTGCAATTCTGAAATTTTTTGCTTTTTCCTGCTCCTCTTAGCATGATAAAGAAGATTCAAAGAGAGTGAGGTGCCAGCTCCTTTCATTCAGTCAGTAGCTTCAAACATTTCTGGTATATGAATAACATGTTTTTCAATGGCAAAAATCAATGAATATTGTAAATGCACAAACTGTAATTTCTCCACATTGCAAGGTGCAATTCTGAAATTTTTTGCTTTTTCCTGCTCCTCTTAGCATGATAAAGAAAATTCAAAGAGAGTGAGATGCCAGCTCCTTTCATTCAGTCAGTAGCTTCAATCATTTCTGGACGTTTTTCAATGGCAAAAATCAATGAATATTGTAAATGCACAAACAGTAATTTCTCCGCATTGCAAGGTGCAATTCTGAAATTTTTTGCTTTTTCCTGCTCCTCTTAGCATGATAAAGAAGATTCAAAGAGAGTGAGATGCCAGCTCCTTTCATTCAGTCAGTAGCTTCAATCATTTCTGGACGTTTTTCAATGGCAAAAATCAATGAATATTGTAAATGCACAAACTGTAATTTCTCCGCATTGTAAGGTGCAATTCTGAAATTTTTTGCTTTTTCCTGCTCCTCTTAGCATGATAAAGAAGATTCAAAGAGAGTGAAATGCCAGCTCCTTTCATTCAGTCAGTAGCTTCAATCATTTCTGGACGTTTTTCAATGGCAAAAATCAATGAATATTGTAAATGCACAAACAGTAATTTCTCCGCATTGCAAGGTGCAATTCTGAAATTTTTTGCTTTTTCCTGCTCCCCTTAGCATGATAAAGAAGATTCAAAGAGAGTGAGATGCCAGCTCCTTTCATTCAGTCAGTAGCTTCAATCATTTCTGGACGTTTTTCAATGGCAAAAATCAATGAATATTGTAAATGCACAAACAGAAATTTCTCCGCATTGCAAGGTGCAATTCTGAAATTTTTTGCTTTTTCCTGCTCCTCTTAGCATGATAAAGAAGATTCAAAGAGAGTGAGATGCCAGCTCCTTTCATTCAGTCAGTAGCTTCAAACATTTCTGGTATATGAATAACATGATGTTTTTCAATGGCAAAAATCAATGAATATTGTAAATGCACAAACAGTAATTTCTCCGCATTGCAAGGTGCAATTCTGAAATTTTTTGCTTTTTCCTGCTCCTCTTAGCATGATAAAGAAGATTCAAAGAGAGTGAGATGCCAGCTCCTTTCGTTCAGTCAGTAGCTTCAATCATTTCTGGACGTTTTTCAATGGCAAAAATCATTGAATATTGTAAATGCACAAACAGTAATTTCTCCGCATTGCAAGGTGCAATTCTGAAATTTTTTACATTTTCCTGCTCCTCTTAGCATGATAAAGAAGATTCAAAGAGAGTGAGATGCCAGCTCCTTTCATTCAGTCAGTAGCTTCAATCATTTCTGGTATATGAATAACATGATGTTTTTCAATGGCAAAAATCAATGAATATTGTAAATGCACAAACAGTAATTTCTCCGCATTGCACGGTGCAATTCTGAAATTTTTTGCTTTTTCCTGCTCCTCTTAGCATGATAAAGAAGATTCAAAGAGAGTGAGATGCCAGCTCCTTTCATTCAGTCAGTAGCTTCAATCATTTCTGGACGTTTTTCAATGGCAAAAATCAATGAATATTGTAAATGCACAAACAGTAATTTCTCCGCATTGCAAGGTGCAATTCTGAAATTTTTTGCTTTTTCCTGCTCCTCTTAGCATGATAAAGAAGATTCAAAGAGAGTGAGGTGCCAGCTCCTTTCATTCAGTCAGTAGCTTCAAACATTTCTGGTATATGAATAACATGTTTTTCAATGGCAAAAATCAATGAATATTGTAAATGCACAAACAGTAATTTCTCCGCATTGCAAGGAGCAATTCTGAAATTTTTTGCTTTTTCCTGCTCCTCTTAGCATGATAAAGAAGATTCAAAGAGAGTGAGATGCCAGCTCCTTTCATTCAGTCAGTAGCTTCAATCATTTCTGGACGTTTTTCAATGGCAAAAATCAATGAATATTGTAAATGCACAAACTGTAATTTCTCCGCATTGCAAGGTGCAATTCTGAAATTTTTTGCTTTTTCCTGCTCCTCTTAGCATGATAAAGAAGATTCAAAGAGAGTGAGATGCCAGCTCCTTTCATTCAGTCAGTAGCTTCAATCATTTCTGGACGTTTTTCAATGGCAAAAATCAATGAATATTGTAAATGCACAAACAGTAATTTCTCCGCATTGCAAGGTGCAATTCTGAAATTTTTTGCTTTTTCCTGCTCCTCTTAGCATGATAAAGAAGATTCAAAGAGAGTGAGATGCCAGCTCCTTTCATTCAGTCAGTAGCTTCAAACATTTCTGGTATATGAATAACATGATGTTTTTCAATGGCAAAAATTAATGAATATTGTAAATGCACAAACAGTAATTTCTCCGCATTGCAAGGTGCAATTCTGAAATTTTTTGCTTTTTCCAGCTCCTCTTAGCATGATAAAGAAGATTCAAAGAGAGTGAGATGCCAGCTCCTTTCATTCAGTCAGTAGCTTCAATCATTTCTGGACGTTTTTCAATGGCAAAAATCAATGAATATTGTAAATGCACAAACAGTAATTTCTCCGCATTGCAAGGTGCAATTCTGAAATTTTTTGCTTTATCCTGCTCCTCTTAGCATGATAAAGAAGATTCAAAGAGAGTGAGGTGCCAGCTCCTTTCATTCAGTCAGTAGCTTAAAAACATTTCTGGTATATGAATAACATGTTTTTCAATGGCAAAAATCAATGAATATTGTAAATGCACAAACAGTAATTTCTCCGCATTGCAAGGTGCAATTCTGAAATTTTTTGCTTTTTCCTGCTCCTCTTAGCATGATAAAGAAGATTCAAAGAGAGTGAGATGCCAGCTCCTTTCATTCAGTCAGTAGCTTCAATCATT
Source organism: Phyllobates terribilis (assembly GCF_046119375.1). NCBI lineage: Eukaryota > Metazoa > Chordata > Amphibia > Anura > Dendrobatidae > Phyllobates > Phyllobates terribilis. Next base: position 397,180 of record NW_027363852.1, read on the forward strand.
TCTGGACGTTTTTCAATGGCAAAAATCAATGAATATTGTAAATGCACAAACTGTAATTTCTCCGCATTGTAAGGTGCAATTCTGAAATTTTTTGCTTTTTCCTGCTCCTCTTAGCATGATAAAGAAGATTCAAAGAGAGTGAGATGCCAGCTCTTTTCATTCAGTCAGTAGCTTCAATCATTTCTGGACGTTTTTCAATGGCAAAAATCAATGAATATTGTAAATGCACAAACTGTAATTTCTCCGCATTGTAAGGTGCAATTCTGAAATTTTTTGCTTTTTCCTGCTCCTCTTAGCATGATAAAGAAGATTCAAAGAGAGTGAGATGCCAGCTCCTTTCATTCAGTCAGTAGCTTCAATCATTTCTGGACGTTTTTCAATGGCAAAAATCAATGAATATTGTAAATGCACAAACAGTAATTTCTCCGCATTGCAAGGTGCAATTCTGAAATTTTTTGCTTTTTCCTGCTCCTCTTAGCATGATAAAGAAGATTCAAAGAGAGTGAGATGCCAGCTCCTTTCATTCAGTCAGTAGCTTCAAACATTTCTGGTATATGAATAACATGATGTTTTTCAATGGCAAAAATCAATGAATATTGTAAATGCACAAACAGTAATTTCTCCGCATTGCAAGGTGCAATTCTGAAATTTTTTGCTTTTTCCTGCTCCTCTTAGCATGATAAAGAAGATTCAAAGAGAGTGAGATGCCAGCTCCTTTCATTCAGTCAGTAGCTTCAAACATTTCTGGTATATGAATAACATGATGTTTTTCAATGGCAAAAATCAATGAATATTGTAAATGCACAAACAGTAATTTCTCCGCATTGCAAGGTGCAAGTCTGAAATTTTTTGCTTTTTCCTGCTCCTCTTAGCATGATAAAGAAGATTCAAAGAGAGTGAGATGCCAGCTACTTTCATTCAGTCAGTAGCTTCAATCATTTCTGGACGTTTTTCAATGGTAAAAATCAATAAATATTGTAAATGCACAAACAGTAATTTCTCCGCATTGCAAGGTGCAATTCTGAAATTTTTTTGCTTTTTCCCGCTCCTCTTAGCATGATAAAGAAGATTCAAAGAGAGTGAGATGCCAGCTCCTTTCATTCAGTCAGTAGCTTCAATCATTTCTGGACGTTTTTCAATGGCAAAAATCAATGAATATTGTAAATGCACAAACAGTAATTTCTCCGCATTGCAAGGTGCAATTCTGAAATTTTTTGCTTTTTCCTGCTCCTCTTAGCATGATAAAGAAGATTCAAAGAGAGTGAGATGCCAGCTCCTTTCATTCAGTCAGTAGCTTCAATCATTTCTGGTAAATGAATAACATGATGTTTTTCAATGGCAAAAATCAATGAATTTTGTAAATGCACAAAGTAATTTCTCCGCATTGCAAGGCGCAATTCTGAAATTGTTTGCTTTTTCCTGCTCCTCTTAGCATGATAAAGAAGATTCAAAGAGAGTGAGATGCCAGCTCCTTTCATTCAGTCAGTAGCTTCAATCATTTCTGGACGTTTTTCAATGGCAAAAATCAATGAATATTGTAAATGCACAAACAGTAATTTCTCCGCATTGCAAGGTGCAATTCTGAAATTTTTTGCTTTTTCCTGCTCCTCTTAGCATGATAAAGAAGATTCAAAGAGAGTGAGATGCCAGCTCCTTTCATTCAGTCAGTAGCTTCAATCATTTCTGGATGTTTTTCAATGGCAAAAGTCAATGAATATTGTAAATGCACAAACTGTAATTTCTTCGCATTGCAAGGTGCAATTCTGAAATTTTTTGCTTTTCCTGCTCCTCTTAGCATGATAAAGAAGATTCATAGAGAGTGAGATGCCAGCTCCTTTCATTCAGTCAGTAGCTTCAATCATTTCTGGACGTTTTTCAATGGCAAAAATCAATGAATATTGTAATTGCACAAACAGTAATTTCTCCGCATTGCAAGGTGCAATTCTGAAATTTTTTGCTTTTTCCTGCTCCTCTTAGCATGATAAAGAAGATTCAAAGAGAGTGAGATGCCAGCTCCTTTCATTCAGTCAGTAGCTTCAAACATTTCTGGTATATGAATAACATGATGTTTTTCAATGGCAAAAATCAATGAATATTGTAAATGCACAAACAGTAATTTCTCCGCATTGCAAGGTGCAATTCTGAAATTTTTTGCTTTTTCCTGCTCCTCTTAGCATGATAAAGAAGATTCAAAGAGAGTGAGATGCCAGCTCCTTTCATTCAGTCAGTAGCTTCAATCATTTCTGGACGTTTTTCAATGGCAAAAATCAATGAATATTGTAAATGCACAAACAGTAATTTCTCCGCATTGCAAGGTGCAATTCTGAAATTTTTTGCTTTTTCCTGCTCCTCTTAGCATGATAAAGAAGATTCAAAGAGAGTGAGATGCCAGCTCCTTTCATTCAGTCAGTAGCTTCAATCATTTCTGGACGTTTTTCAATGGCAAAAATCAATGAATATTGTAAATGCACAAACTGTAATTTCTCCGCATTGTAAGGTGCAATTCTGAAATTTTTTGCTTTTTCCTGCTCCTCTTAGCATGATAAAGAAGATTCAAAGAGAGTGAGATGCCAGCTCCTTTCATTCAGTCAGTAGCTTCAATCATTTCTGGACGTTTTTCAATGGCAAAAATCAATGAATATTGTAAATGCACAAACAGTAATTTCTCCGCATTGCAAGGTGCAATTCTGAAATTTTTTGCTTTTTCCTGCTCCTCTTAGCATGATAAAGAAGATTCAAAGAGAGTGAGATGCCAGCTCCTTTCATTCAGTCAGTAGCTTCAAACATTTCTGGTATATGAATAACATGATGTTTTTCAATGGCAAAAATCAATGAATATTGTAAATGCACAAACAGTAATTTCTCCGCATTGCAAGGTGCAATTCTGAAATTTTTTGCTTTTTCCTGCTCCTCTTAGCATGATAAAGAAGATTCAAAGAGAGTGAGATGCCAGCTCCTTTCATTCAGTCAGTAGCTTCAAACATTTCTGGTATATGAATAACATGATGTTTTTCAATGGCAAAAATCAATGAATATTGTAAATGCACAAACAGTAATTTCTCCGCATTGCAAGGTGCAATTCTGAAATTTTTTGCTTTTTCCTGCTCCTCTTAGCATGATAAAGAAGATTCAAAGAGAGTGAGATGCCAGCTCCTTTCATTCAGTCAGTAGCTTCAAACATTTCTGATATATGAATAACATGATGTTTTTCAATGGCAAAAATCAATGAATATTGTAAATGCACAAACAGTAATTTCTCCGCATTGCAAGGTGCAATTCTGAAATTTTTTGCTTTTTCCTGCTCCTCTTAGCATGATAAAGAAGATTCAAAGAGAGTGAGATGCCAGCTCCTTTCATTGAGTCAGTAGCTTCAATCATTTCTGGACTTTTTTCAATGGCAAAAATCATTGAATATTGTAAATGCACAAACAGTAATTTCTCCGCATTGCAAGGTGCAATTCTGAAATTTTTTACTTTTTCCTGCTCCTCTTAGCATGATAAAGAAGATTCAAAGAGAGTGAGATGCCAGCTCCTTTCATTCAGTCAGTAGCTTCAATCATTTCTGGTATATGAATAACATGATGTTTTTCAATGGCAAAAATCAATGAATATTGTAAATGCACAAACAGTAATTTCTCCGCATTGCAAGGTGCAATTCTGAAATTTTTTGTTTTTTCCTGCTCCTCTTAGCATGATAAAGAAGATTCAAAGAGAGTGAGATGCCAGCTCCTTTCATTCAGTCAGTAGCTTCAAACATTTCTGGTATATGAATAACATGATGTTTTTCAATGGCAAAAATCAATGAATATTGTAAATGCACAAACAGTAATTTCTCCGCATTGCAAGGTGCAATTCTGAAATTTTTTGCTTTTTCCTGCTCCTCTTAGCATGTTAAAGAAGATTCAAAGAGAGTGAGATGCCAGCTCCTTTCGTTCAGTCAGTAGCCTCAATCATTTCTGGACGTTTTTCAATGGTAAAAATCAATGAATATTGTAAATGCACAAACAGTAATTTCTCCGCATTGCAAGGTGCAATTGTGAAATTTTTTGCTTTTTCCTGCTCCTCTTAGCATGATAAAGAAGATTCAAAGAGAGTGAGATGCCAGCTCCTTTCATTCAGTCAGTAGCTTCAAACATTTCTGGTATATGAATAACATGATGTTTTTCAATGGCAAAAATCAATGAATATTGTAAATGCACAAACAGTAATTTCTCCGCATTGCAAGGTGCAATTCTGAAATTTTTTGCTTTTTCCTGCTCCTCTTAGCATGATAAAGAAGATTCAAAGAGAGTGAGATGCCAGCTCCTTTCATTCAGTCAGTAGCTTCAATCATTTCTGGTATATGAATAACATGATGTTTTTCAATGGCAAAAATCAATGAATATTGTAAATGCACAAACAGTAATTTCTCCGCATTGCAAGGTGCAATTCTGAAATTTTTTGCTTTTTCCTGCTCCTCTTAGCATGATAAAGAAGATTCAAAGAGAGTGAGATGCCAGCTCCTTTCATTCAGTCAATAGCTTCAATCATTTCTGGACGTTTTTCAATGGCAAAAATCAATGAATATTGCAAATGCACAAACAGTAATTTCTCCGCATTGCAAGGTGCAATTCTGAAATTTTTTGCTTTTTCCTGCTCCTCTTAGCATGATAAACAAGATTCAAAGAGAGTGAGATGCCAGCTCCTTTCATTCAGTCAGTAGCTTCAAACATTTCTGGACGTTTTTCAATGGCAAAAATCAATGAATATTGTAAATGCACAAACAGTAATTTCTCCGCATTGCAAGGTGCAATTCTGAAATTTTTTGCTTTTACCTGCTCCTCTTAGCATGATAAAGAAGATTCAAAGAGAGTGAGATGCCAGCTCCTTTCATTCAGTCAGTAGCTTCAATCATTTCTGGACGTTTTTCAATGGCAAAAATCAATGAATATTGTAAATGCACAAACAGTAATTTCTCCGCATTGCAAGTTGCAATTCTGAAATTTTTTGCTTTTTCCTGCTCCTCTTAGCATGATAAAGAAGATTCAAAGAGAGTGAGATGCCAGCTCCTTTCATTCAGTCAGTAGCTTCAAACATTTCTGGTATATGAATAACATGATGTTTTTCAATGGCAAAAATCAATGAATATTGTAAATGCACAAACAGTAATTTCTCCGCATTGCAAGGTGCAATTCTGAAATTTTTTGCTTTTTCCTGCTCCTCTTAGCATGATAAAGAAGATTCAAAGAGAGTGAGATTCCAGCTCCTTTCGTTCAGTCAGTAGCTTCAATCATTTCTGGACGTTTTTCAATGGCAAAAATCATTGAATATTATAAATGCACAAACAGTAATTTCTCCGCATTGCATAGTGCAATTCTGAAATTTTTTACTTTTTCCTGCTCCTCTTAGCATGATAAAGAAGATTCAAAGAGAGTGAGATGCCAGCTCCTTTCATTCAGTCAGTAGCTTCAATCATTTCTGGTATATGAATAACATGATGTTTTTCAATGGCAAAAATCAATGAATATTGTAAATGCACAAACAGTAATTTCTCCGCATTGCAAGGTGCAATTCTGAAATTTTTTGCTTTTTCCTGCTCCTCTTAGCATGATAAAGAAGATTCAAAGAGAGTGAGATGCCAGCTCCTTTCATTCAGTCAGTAGCTTCAATAATTTCTGGACGTTTTTCAATGGCAAAAATCAATGAATATTGTAAATGCACAAACAGTAATTTCTCCGCATTGCAAGGTGCAATTCTGAAATTTTTTGCTTTTTCCTGCTCCTCTTAGCATGATAAACATGATTCAAAGAGAGTGAGATGCCAGCTCCTTTCATTCAGTCAGTAGCTTCAATCATTTCTGGACGTTTTTCAATGGCAAAAATCAATGAATATTGTAAATGCACAAACAGTAATTTCTCCGCATTGCAAGGTGCAATTATGAAATTTTTTGCTTTTTCCTGCTCCTCTTAGCATGATAAAGAAGATTCAAAGAGAGTGAGATGCCAGCTCCTTTCATTCAGTCAGTAGCTTCAAACATTTCTGGTATATGAATAACATGATGTTTTTCAATGGCAAAAATCAATGAATATTGTAAATGCACAAACAGTAATTTCTCCGCATTGCAAGGTGCAATTCTGAAATTTTTTGCTTTTTCCTGCTCCTCTTAGCATGATAAAGAAGATTCAAAGAGAGTGAGATGCCAGCTCCTTTCATTCAGTCAGTAGCTTCAATCATTTCTGGACGTTTTTCAATGGCAAAAATCAATGAATATTGTAAATGCACAAACAGTAATTTCTCCGCATTGCAAGGTGCAATTCTGAAATTTTTTGCTTTTTCCTGCTCCTCTTAGCATGATAAAGAAGATTCAAAGAGAGTGAGATGCCAGCTCCTTTCATTCAGTCAGTAGCTTCAATCATTTCTGGACGTTTTTCAATGGCAAAAATCAATGAATATTGTAAATGCACAAACTGTAATTTCTCCGCATTGTAAGGTGCAATTCTGAAATTTTTTGCTTTTTCCTGCTCCTCTTAGCATGATAAAGAAGATTCAAAGAGAGTGAGATGCCAGCTCCTTTCATTCAGTCAGTAGCTTCAATCATTTCTGGACGTTTTTCAATGGCAAAAATCAATGAATATTGTAAATGCACAAACAGTAATTTCTCCGCATTGCAAGGTGCAATTCTGAAATTTTTTGCTTTTTCCTGCTCCTCTTAGCATGATAAAGAAGATTCAAAGAGAGTGAGATGCCAGCTCCTTTCATTCAGTCAGTAGCTTCAAACATTTCTGGTATATGAATAACATGATGTTTTTCAATGGCAAAAATCAATGAATATTGTAAATGCACAAACAGTAATTTCTCCGCATTGCAAGGTGCAATTCTGAAATTTTTTGCTTTTTCCTGCTCCTCTTAGCATGATAAAGAAGATTCAAAGAGAGTGAGATGCCAGCTCCTTTCATTCAGTCAGTAGCTTCAAACATTTCTGGTATATGAATAACATGATGTTTTTCAATGGCAAAAATCAATGAATATTGTAAATGCACAAACAGTAATTTCTCCGCATTGCAAGGTGCAATTCTGAAATTTTTTGCTTTTTCCTGCTCCTCTTAGCATGATAAAGAAGATTCAAAGAGAGTGAGATGCCAGCTCCTTTCATTCAGTCAGTAGCTTCAAACATTTCTGGTATATGAATAACATGATGTTTTTCAATGGCAAAAATCAATGAATATTGTAAATGCACAAACAGTAATTTCTCCGCATTGCAAGGTGCAATTCTGAAATTTTTTGCTTTTTCCTGCTCCTCTTAGCATGATAAAGAAGATTCAAAGAGAGTGAGATGCCAGCTCCTTTCATTGAGTCAGTAGCTTCAATCATTTCTGGACTTTTTTCAATGGCAAAAATCATTGAATATTGTAAATGCACAAACAGTAATTTCTCCGCATTGCAAGGTGCAATTCTGAAATTTTTTACTTTTTCCTGCTCCTCTTAGCATGATAAAGAAGATTCAAAGAGAGTGAGATGCCAGCTCCTTTCATTCAGTCAGTAGCTTCAATCATTTCTGGTATATGAATAACATGATGTTTTTCAATGGCAAAAATCAATGAATATTGTAAATGCACAAACAGTAATTTCTCCGCATTGCAAGGTGCAATTCTGAAATTTTTTGTTTTTTCCTGCTCCTCTTAGCATGATAAAGAAGATTCAAAGAGAGTGAGATGCCAGCTCCTTTCATTCAGTCAGTAGCTTCAAACATTTCTGGTATATGAATAACATGATGTTTTTCAATGGCAAAAATCAATGAATATTGTAAATGCACAAACAGTAATTTCTCCGCATTGCAAGGTGCAATTCTGAAATTTTTTGCTTTTTCCTGCTCCTCTTAGCATGTTAAAGAAGATTCAAAGAGAGTGAGATGCCAGCTCCTTTCGTTCAGTCAGTAGCCTCAATCATTTCTGGACGTTTTTCAATGGTAAAAATCAATGAATATTGTAAATGCACAAACAGTAATTTCTCCGCATTGCAAGGTGCAATTGTGAAATTTTTTGCTTTTTACTGCTCCTCTTAGCATGATAAAGAAGATTCAAAGAGAGTGAGATGCCAGCTCCTTTCATTCAGTCAGTAGCTTCAAACATTTCTGGTATATGAATAACATGATGTTTTTCAATGGCAAAAATCAATGAATATTGTAAATGCACAAACAGTAATTTCTCCGCATTGCAAGGTGCAATTCTGAAATTTTTTGCTTTTTCCTGCTCCTCTTAGCATGATAAAGAAGATTCAAAGAGAGTGAGATGCCAGCTCCTTTCATTCAGTCAGTAGCTTCAATCATTTCTGGTATATGAATAACATGATGTTTTTCAATGGCAAAAATCAATGAATATTGTAAATGCACAAACAGTAATTTCTCCGCATTGCAAGGTGCAATTCTGAAATTTTTTGCTTTTTCCTGCTCCTCTTAGCATGATAAAGAAGATTCAAAGAGAGTGAGATGCCAGCTCCTTTCATTCAGTCAGTAGCTTCAATCATTTCTGGACGTTTTTCAATGGCAAAAATCAATGAATATTGCAAATGCACAAACAGTAATTTCTCCGCATTGCAAGGTGCAATTCTGAAATTTTTTGCTTTTTCCTGCTCCTCTTAGCATGATAAACAAGATTCAAAGAGAGTGAGATGCCAGCTCCTTTCATTCAGTCAGTAGCTTCAAACATTTCTGGACGTTTTTCAATGGCAAAAATCAATGAATATTGTAAATGCACAAACAGTAATTTCTCCGCATTGCAAGGTGCAATTCTGAAATTTTTTGCTTTTACCTGCTCCTCTTAGCATGATAAAGAAGATTCAAAGAGAGTGAGATGCCAGCTCCTTTCATTCAGTCAGTAGCTTCAATCATTTCTGGACGTTTTTCAATTTCAAAAATCAATGAATATTGTAAATGCACAAACAGTAATTTCTCCGCATTGCAAGTTGCAATTCTGAAATTTTTTGCTTTTTCCTGCTCCTCTTAGCATGATAAAGAAGATTCAAAGAGAGTGAGATGCCAGCTCCTTTCATTCAGTCAGTAGCTTCAAACATTTCTGGTATATGAATAACATGATGTTTTTCAATGGCAAAAATCAATGAATATTGTAAATGCACAAACAGTAATTTCTCCGCATTGCAAGGTGCAATTCTGAAATTTTTTGCTTTTTCCTGCTCCTCTTAGCATGATAAAGAAGATTCAAAGAGAGTGAGATGCCAGCTCCTTTCGTTCAGTCAGTAGCTTCAATCATTTCTGGACGTTTTTCAATGGCAAAAATCATTGAATATTATAAATGCACAAACAGTAATTTCTCCGCATTGCATAGTGCAATTCTGAAATTTTTTACTTTTTCCTGCTCCTCTTAGCATGATAAAGAAGATTCAAAGAGAGTGAGATGCCAGCTCCTTTCATTCAGTCAGTAGCTTCAATCATTTCTGGTATATGAATAACATGATGTTTTTCAATGGCAAAAATCAATGAATATTGTAAATGCACAAACAGTAATTTCTCCGCATTGCAAGGTGCAATTCTGAAATTTTTTGCTTTTTCCTGCTCCTCTTAGCATGATAAAGAAGATTCAAAGAGAGTGAGATGCCAGCTCCTTTCATTCAGTCAGTAGCTTCAATAATTTCTGGACGTTTTTCAATGGCAAAAATCAATGAATATTGTAAATGCACAAACAGTAATTTCTCCGCATTGCAAGGTGCAATTCTGAAATTTTTTGCTTTTTCCTGCTCCTCTTAGCATGATAAACATGATTCAAAGAGAGTGAGATGCCAGCTCCTTTCATTCAGTCAGTAGCTTCAATCATTTCTGGACGTTTTTCAATGGCAAAAATCAATGAATATTGTAAATGCACAAACAGTAATTTCTCCGCATTGCAAGGTGCAATTATGAAATTTTTTGCTTTTTCCTGCTCCTCTTAGCATGATAAAGAAGATTCAAAGAGAGTGAGATGCCAGCTCCTTTCATTCAGTCAGTAGCTTCAAACATTTCTGGTATATGAATAACATGATGTTTTTCAATGGCAAAAATCAATGAATATTGTAAATGCACAAACAGTAATTTCTCCGCATTGCAAGGTGCAATTCTGAAATTTTTTGCTTTTTCCTGCTCCTCTTAGCATGATAAAGAAGATTCAAAGAGAGTGAGATGCCAGCTCCTTTCATTCAGTCAGTAGCTTCAATCATTTCTGGATGTTTTTCAATGGCAAAAATCAATGAATATTGTAAATGCACAAACAGTAATTTCTCCGCATCGCAAGGTGCAATTCTGAAATTTTTTGCTTTTTCCTGCTCCTCTTAGCATGATAAACAAGATTCAAAGAGAGTGAGATGCCAGCTCCTTTCATTCAGTCAGTAGCTTCAATCATTTCTGGACGTTTTTCAATGGCAAAAATCAATGAATATTGTAAATGCACAAACAGTAATTTCTCCGCATTGCAAGGTGCAATTCTGAAATTTTTTGCTTTTTCCTGCTCCTCTTAGCATGATAAAGAAGATTCAAAGAGAGTGAGATGCCAGCTCCTTTCATTCAGTCAGTAGCTTCAAACATTTCTGGTATATGAATAACATGATGTTTTTCAATGGCAAAAATCAATGAATATTGTAAATGCACAAACAGTAATTTCTCCGCATTGCAAGGTGCAAGTCTGAAATTTTTTGCTTTTTCCTGCTCCTCTTAGCATGATAAAGAAGATTCAAAGAGAGTGAGATGCCAGCTACTTTCATTCAGTCAGTAGCTTCAATCATTTCTGGACGTTTTTCAATGGTAAAAATCAATGAATATTGTAAATGCACAAACAGTAATTTCTCCACATTGCAAGGTGCAATTCTGAAATTTTTTGCTTTTTCCTGCTCCTCTTAGCATGATAAAGAAGATTCAAAGAGAGTGAGATGCCAGCTCCTTTCATTCAGTCAGTAGCTTCAATCATTTCTGGACGTTTTTCAATGGCAAAAATCAATGAATATTGTAAATGCACAAACAGTAATTTCTCCGCATTGCAAGGTGCAATTCTGAAATTTTTTGCTTTTTCCTGCTCCTCTTAGCATGATAAAGAAGATTCAAAGAGAGTGAGATGCCAGCTCCTTTCATTCAGTCAGTAGCTTCAAACATTTCTGGTATATGAATAACATGATGTTTTTCAATGGCAAAAATCAATGAATATTGTAAATGCACAAACAGTAATTTCTCCGCATTGCAAGGTGCAAGTCTGAAATTTTTTGCTTTTTCCTGCTCCTCTTAGCATGATAAAGAAGATTCAAAGAGAGTGAGATGCCAGCTACTTTCATTCAGTCAGTAGCTTCAATCATTTCTGGATGTTTTTCAATGGTAAAAATCAATGAATATTGTAAATGCACAAACAGTAATTTCTCCACATTGCAAGGTGCAATTCTGAAATTTTTTGCTTTTTCCTGCTCCTCTTAGCATGATAAAGAAGATTCAAAGAGAGTGAGATGCCAGCTCCTTTCATTCAGTCAGTAGCTTCAAACATTTCTGGTATATGAATAACATGATGTTTTTCAATGGCAAAAATCAATGAATATTGTAAATGCACAAACAGTAATTTCTCCGCATTGCAAGGTGCAATTCTGAAATTTTTTGCTTTTTCCTGCTCCTCTTAGCATGATAAACAAGATTCAAAGAGAGTGAGATGCCAGCTCCTTTCATTCAGTCAGTAGCTTCAATCATTTCTGGATGTTTTTCAATGGCAAAATCAATGAATATTGTAAATGCACAAACTGTAATTTCTCCGCATTGCAAGGTGCAATTCTGAAAATTTTTGCTTTTTCCTGCTCCTCTTAGCATAATAAAGAAGATTCAAAGAGAGTGAGATGCCAGCTCCTTTCATTCAGTCAGTAGCTTCAATCATTTCTGGACGTTTTTCAATGGCAAAAATCAATGAATATTGTAAATGCACAAACAGTAATTTCTCCGCATTGCAAGGTGCAATTCTGAAATTTTTTGCTTTTTCCTGCTCCTCTTAGCATGATAAAGAAGATTCAAAGAGAGTGAGATGCCAGCTCCTTTCATTCAGTCAGTAGCTTCAAACATTTCTGGTATATGAATAACATGATGTTTTTCAATGGCAAAAATCAATGAATATTGTAAATGCACAAACAGTAATTTCTCCGCATTGCAAGGTGCAATTCTGAAATTTTTTGCTTTTTCCTGCTCCTCTTAGCATGATAAAGAAGATTCAAAGAGAGTGAGATGCCAGCTCCTTTCATTGAGTCAGTAGCTTCAATCATTTCTGGACTTTTTTCAATGGCAAAAATCATTGAATATTGTAAATGCACAAACAGTAATTTCTCCGCATTGCAAGGTGCAATTCTGAAATTTTTTACTTTTTCCTGCTCCTCTTAGCATGATAAAGAAGATTCAAAGAGAGTGAGATGCCAGCTCCTTTCATTCAGTCAGTAGCTTCAATCATTTCTGGTATATGAATAACATGATGTTTTTCAATGGCAAAAATCAATGAATATTGTAAATGCACAAACAGTAATTTCTCCGCATTGCAAGGTGCAATTCTGAAATTTTTTGTTTTTTCCTGCTCCTCTTAGCATGATAAAGAAGATAGAAAGAGAGTGAGATGCCAGCTCCTTTCATTCAGTCAGTAGCTTCAAACATTTCTGGTATATGAATAACATGATGTTTTTCGATGGCAAAAATCAATGAATATTGTAAATGCACAAACAGTAATTTCTCCGCATTGCAAGGTGCAATTCTGAAATTTTTTGCTTTTTCCTGCTCCTCTTAGCATGTTAAAGAAGATTCAAAGAGAGTGAGATGCCAGCTCCTTTCGTTCAGTCAGTAGCCTCAATCATTTCTGGACGTTTTTCAATGGTAAAAATCAATGAATATTGTAAATGCACAAACAGTAATTTCTCCGCATTGCAAGGTGCAATTGTGAAATTTTTTGCTTTTTCCTGCTCCTCTTAGCATGATAAAGAAGATTCAAAGAGAGTGAGATGCCAGCTCCTTTCATTCAGTCAGTAGCTTCAAACATTTCTGGTATATGAATAACATGATGTTTTTCAATGGCAAAAATCAATGAATATTGTAAATGCACAAACAGTAATTTCTCCGCATTGCAAGGTGCAATTCTGAAATTTTTTGCTTTTTCCTGCTCCTCTTAGCATGATAAAGAAGATTCAAAGAGAGTGAGATGCCAGCTCCTTTCATTCAGTCAGTAGCTTCAATCATTTCTGGTATATGAATAACATGATGTTTTTCAATGGCAAAAATCAATGAATATTGTAAATGCACAAACAGTAATTTCTCCGCATTGCAAGGTGCAATTCTGAAATTTTTTGCTTTTTCCTGCTCCTCTTAGCATGATAAAGAAGATTCAAAGAGAGTGAGATGCCAGCTCCTTTCATTCAGTCAATAGCTTCAATCATTTCTGGACGTTTTTCAATGGCAAAAATCAATGAATATTGCAAATGCACAAACAGTAATTTCTCCGCATTGCAAGGTGCAATTCTGAAATTTTTTGCTTTTTCCTGCTCCTCTTAGCATGATAAACAAGATTCAAAGAGAGTGAGATGCCAGCTCCTTTCATTCAGTCAGTAGCTTCAAACATTTCTGGACGTTTTTCAATGGCAAAAATCAATGAATATTGTAAATGCACAAACAGTAATTTCTCCGCATTGCAAGGTGCAATTCTGAAATTTTTTGCTTTTACCTGCTCCTCTTAGCATGATAAAGAAGATTCAAAGAGAGTGAGATGCCAGCTCCTTTCATTCAGTCAGTAGCTTCAATCATTTCTGGACGTTTTTCAATGGCAAAAATCAATGAATATTGTAAATGCACAAACAGTAATTTCTCCGCATTGCAAGTTGCAATTCTGAAATTTTTTGCTTTTTCCTGCTCCTCTTAGCATGATAAAGAAGATTCAAAGAGAGTGAGATGCCAGCTCCTTTCATTCAGTCAGTAGCTTCAAACATTTCTGGTATATGAATAACATGATGTTTTTCAATGGCAAAAATCAATGAATATTGTAAATGCACAAACAGTAATTTCTCCGCATTGCAAGGTGCAATTCTGAAATTTTTTGCTTTTTCCTGCTCCTCTTAGCATGATAAAGAAGATTCAAAGAGAGTGAGATGCCAGCTCCTTTCGTTCAGTCAGTAGCTTCAATCATTTCTGGACGTTTTTCAATGGCAAAAATCATTGAATATTATAAATGCACAAACAGTAATTTCTCCGCATTGCATAGTGCAATTCTGAAATTTTTTACTTTTTCCTGCTCCTCTTAGCATGATAAAGAAGATTCAAAGAGAGTGAGATGCCAGCTCCTTTCATTCAGTCAGTAGCTTCAATCATTTCTGGTATATGAATAACATGATGTTTTTCAATGGCAAAAATCAATGAATATTGTAAATGCACAAACAGTAATTTCTCCGCATTGCAAGGTGCAATTCTGAAATTTTTTGCTTTTTCCTGCTCCTCTTAGCATGATAAAGAAGATTCAAAGAGAGTGAGATGCCAGCTCCTTTCATTCAGTCAGTAGCTTCAATAATTTCTGGACGTTTTTCAATGGCAAAAATCAATGAATATTGTAAATGCACAAACAGTAATTTCTCCGCATTGCAAGGTGCAATTCTGAAATTTTTTGCTTTTTCCTGCTCCTCTTAGCATGATAAACATGATTCAAAGAGAGTGAGATGCCAGCTCCTTTCATTCAGTCAGTAGCTTCAATCATTTCTGGACGTTTTTCAATGGCAAAAATCAATGAATATTGTAAATGCACAAACAGTAATTTCTCCGCATTGCAAGGTGCAATTATGAAATTTTTTGCTTTTTCCTGCTCCTCTTAGCATGATAAAGAAGATTCAAAGAGAGTGAGATGCCAGCTCCTTTCATTCAGTCAGTAGCTTCAAACATTTCTGGTATATGAATAACATGATGTTTTTCAATGGCAAAAATCAATGAATATTGTAAATGCACAAACAGTAATTTCTCCGCATTGCAAGGTGCAATTCTGAAATTTTTTGCTTTTTCCTGCTCCTCTTAGCATGATAAAGAAGATTCAAAGAGAGTGAGATGCCAGCTCCTTTCATTCAGTCAGTAGCTTCAATCATTTCTGGACGTTTTTCAATGGCAAAAATCAATGAATATTGTAAATGCACAAACAGTAATTTCTCCGCATTGCAAGGTGCAATTCTGAAATTTTTTGCTTTTTCCTGCTCCTCTTAGCATGATAAAGAAGATTCAAAGAGAGTGAGATGCCAGCTCCTTTCATTCAGTCAGTAGCTTCAATCATTTCTGGACGTTTTTCAATGGCAAAAATCAATGAATATTGTAAATGCACAAACTGTAATTTCTCCGCATTGTAAGGTGCAATTCTGAAATTTTTTGCTTTTTCCTGCTCCTCTTAGCATGATAAAGAAGATTCAAAGAGAGTGAGATGCCAGCTCCTTTCATTCAGTCAGTAGCTTCAATCATTTCTGGACGTTTTTCAATGGCAAAAATCAATGAATATTGTAAATGCACAAACAGTAATTTCTCCGCATTGCAAGGTGCAATTCTGAAATTTTTTGCTTTTTCCTGCTCCTCTTAGCATGATAAAGAAGATTCAAAGAGAGTGAGATGCCAGCTCCTTTCATTCAGTCAGTAGCTTCAAACATTTCTGGTATATGAATAACATGATGTTTTTCAATGGCAAAAATCAATGAATATTGTAAATGCACAAACAGTAATTTCTCCGCATTGCAAGGTGCAATTCTGAAATTTTTTGCTTTTTCCTGCTCCTCTTAGCATGATAAAGAAGATTCAAAGAGAGTGAGATGCCAGCTCCTTTCATTCAGTCAGTAGCTTCAAACATTTCTGGTATATGAATAACATGATGTTTTTCAATGGCAAAAATCAATGAATATTGTAAATGCACAAACAGTAATTTCTCCGCATTGCAAGGTGCAATTCTGAAATTTTTTGCTTTTTCCTGCTCCTCTTAGCATGATAAAGAAGATTCAAAGAGAGTGAGATGCCAGCTCCTTTCATTCAGTCAGTAGCTTCAAACATTTCTGGTATATGAATAACATGATGTTTTTCAATGGCAAAAATCAATGAATATTGTAAATGCACAAACAGTAATTTCTCCGCATTGCAAGGTGCAATTCTGAAATTTTTTGCTTTTTCCTGCTCCTCTTAGCATGATAAAGAAGATTCAAAGAGAGTGAGATGCCAGCTCCTTTCATTGAGTCAGTAGCTTCAATCATTTCTGGACTTTTTTCAATGGCAAAAATCATTGAATATTGTAAATGCACAAACAGTAATTTCTCCGCATTGCAAGGTGCAATTCTGAAATTTTTTACTTTTTCCTGCTCCTCTTAGCATGATAAAGAAGATTCAAAGAGAGTGAGATGCCAGCTCCTTTCATTCAGTCAGTAGCTTCAATCATTTCTGGTATATGAATAACATGATGTTTTTCAATGGCAAAAATCAATGAATATTGTAAATGCACAAACAGTAATTTCTCCGCATTGCAAGGTGCAATTCTGAAATTTTTTGTTTTTTCCTGCTCCTCTTAGCATGATAAAGAAGATTCAAAGAGAGTGAGATGCCAGCTCCTTTCATTCAGTCAGTAGCTTCAAACATTTCTGGTATATGAATAACATGATGTTTTTCAATGGCAAAAATCAATGAATATTGTAAATGCACAAACAGTAATTTCTCCGCATTGCAAGGTGCAATTCTGAAATTTTTTGCTTTTTCCTGCTCCTCTTAGCATGTTAAAGAAGATTCAAAGAGAGTGAGATGCCAGCTCCTTTCGTTCAGTCAGTAGCCTCAATCATTTCTGGACGTTTTTCAATGGTAAAAATCAATGAATATTGTAAATGCACAAACAGTAATTTCTCCGCATTGCAAGGTGCAATTGTGAAATTTTTTGCTTTTTACTGCTCCTCTTAGCATGATAAAGAAGATTCAAAGAGAGTGAGATGCCAGCTCCTTTCATTCAGTCAGTAGCTTCAAACATTTCTGGTATATGAATAACATGATGTTTTTCAATGGCAAAAATCAATGAATATTGTAAATGCACAAACAGTAATTTCTCCGCATTGCAAGGTGCAATTCTGAAATTTTTTGCTTTTTCCTGCTCCTCTTAGCATGATAAAGAAGATTCAAAGAGAGTGAGATGCCAGCTCCTTTCATTCAGTCAGTAGCTTCAATCATTTCTGGTATATGAATAACATGATGTTTTTCAATGGCAAAAATCAATGAATATTGTAAATGCACAAACAGTAATTTCTCCGCATTGCAAGGTGCAATTCTGAAATTTTTTGCTTTTTCCTGCTCCTCTTAGCATGATAAAGAAGATTCAAAGAGAGTGAGATGCCAGCTCCTTTCATTCAGTCAGTAGCTTCAATCATTTCTGGACGTTTTTCAATGGCAAAAATCAATGAATATTGCAAATGCACAAACAGTAATTTCTCCGCATTGCAAGGTGCAATTCTGAAATTTTTTGCTTTTTCCTGCTCCTCTTAGCATGATAAACAAGATTCAAAGAGAGTGAGATGCCAGCTCCTTTCATTCAGTCAGTAGCTTCAAACATTTCTGGACGTTTTTCAATGGCAAAAATCAATGAATATTGTAAATGCACAAACAGTAATTTCTCCGCATTGCAAGGTGCAATTCTGAAATTTTTTGCTTTTACCTGCTCCTCTTAGCATGATAAAGAAGATTCAAAGAGAGTGAGATGCCAGCTCCTTTCATTCAGTCAGTAGCTTCAATCATTTCTGGACGTTTTTCAATGGCAAAAATCAATGAATATTGTAAATGCACAAACAGTAATTTCTCCGCATTGCAAGTTGCAATTCTGAAATTTTTTGCTTTTTCCTGCTCCTCTTAGCATGATAAAGAAGATTCAAAGAGAGTGAGATGCCAGCTCCTTTCATTCAGTCAGTAGCTTCAAACATTTCTGGTATATGAATAACATGATGTTTTTCAATGGCAAAAATCAATGAATATTGTAAATGCACAAACAGTAATTTCTCCGCATTGCAAGGTGCAATTCTGAAATTTTTTGCTTTTTCCTGCTCCTCTTAGCATGATAAAGAAGATTCAAAGAGAGTGAGATGCCAGCTCCTTTCGTTCAGTCAGTAGCTTCAATCATTTCTGGACGTTTTTCAATGGCAAAAATCATTGAATATTATAAATGCACAAACAGTAATTTCTCCGCATTGCATAGTGCAATTCTGAAATTTTTTACTTTTTCCTGCTCCTCTTAGCATGATAAAGAAGATTCAAAGAGAGTGAGATGCCAGCTCCTTTCATTCAGTCAGTAGCTTCAATCATTTCTGGTATATGAATAACATGATGTTTTTCAATGGCAAAAATCAATGAATATTGTAAATGCACAAACAGTAATTTCTCCGCATTGCAAGGTGCAATTCTGAAATTTTTTGCTTTTTCCTGCTCCTCTTAGCATGATAAAGAAGATTCAAAGAGAGTGAGATGCCAGCTCCTTTCATTCAGTCAGTAGCTTCAATAATTTCTGGACGTTTTTCAATGGCAAAAATCAATGAATATTGTAAATGCACAAACAGTAATTTCTCCGCATTGCAAGGTGCAATTCTGAAATTTTTTGCTTTTTCCTGCTCCTCTTAGCATGATAAACATGATTCAAAGAGAGTGAGATGCCAGCTCCTTTCATTCAGTCAGTAGCTTCAATCATTTCTGGACGTTTTTCAATGGCAAAAATCAATGAATATTGTAAATGCACAAACAGTAATTTCTCCGCATTGCAAGGTGCAATTATGAAATTTTTTGCTTTTTCCTGCTCCTCTTAGCATGATAAAGAAGATTCAAAGAGAGTGAGATGCCAGCTCCTTTCATTCAGTCAGTAGCTTCAAACATTTCTGGTATATGAATAACATGATGTTTTTCAATGGCAAAAATCAATGAATATTGTAAATGCACAAACAGTAATTTCTCCGCATTGCAAGGTGCAATTCTGAAATTTTTTGCTTTTTCCTGCTCCTCTTAGCATGATAAAGAAGATTCAAAGAGAGTGAGATGCCAGCTCCTTTCATTCAGTCAGTAGCTTCAATCATTTCTGGATGTTTTTCAATGGCAAAAATCAATGAATATTGTAAATGCACAAACAGTAATTTCTCCGCATTGCAAGGTGCAATTCTGAAATTTTTTGCTTTTTCCTGCTCCTCTTAGCATGATAAACAAGATTCAAAGAGAGTGAGATGCCAGCTCCTTTCATTCAGTCAGTAGCTTCAATCATTTCTGGACGTTTTTCAATGGCAAAAATCAATGAATATTGTAAATGCACAAACAGTAATTTCTCCGCATTGCAAGGTGCAATTCTGAAATTTTTTGCTTTTTCCTGCTCCTCTTAGCATGATAAAGAAGATTCAAAGAGAGTGAGATGCCAGCTCCTTTCATTCAGTCAGTAGCTTCAAACATTTCTGGTATATGAATAACATGATGTTTTTCAATGGCAAAAATCAATGAATATTGTAAATGCACAAACAGTAATTTCTCCGCATTGCAAGGTGCAAGTCTGAAATTTTTTGCTTTTTCCTGCTCCTCTTAGCATGATAAAGAAGATTCAAAGAGAGTGAGATGCCAGCTACTTTCATTCAGTCAGTAGCTTCAATCATTTCTGGACGTTTTTCAATGGTAAAAATCAATGAATATTGTAAATGCACAAACAGTAATTTCTCCGCATTGCAAGGTGCAATTCTGAAATTTTTTGCTTTTTCCTGCTCCTCTTAGCATGATAAAGAAGATTCAAAGAGAGTGAGATGCCAGCTCCTTTCATTCAGTCAGTAGCTTCAATAATTTCTGGACGTTTTTCAATGGCAAAAATCAATGAATATTGTAAATGCACAAACAGTAATTTCTCCGCATTGCAAGGTGCAATTCTGAAATTTTTTGCTTTTTCCTGCTCCTCTTAGCATGATAAACATGATTCAAAGAGAGTGAGATGCCAGCTCCTTTCATTCAGTCAGTAGCTTCAATCATTTCTGGACGTTTTTCAATGGCAAAAATCAATGAATATTGTAAATGCACAAACAGTAATTTCTCCGCATTGCAAGGTGCAATTATGAAATTTTTTGCTTTTTCCTGCTCCTCTTAGCATGATAAAGAAGATTCAAAGAGAGTGAGATGCCAGCTCCTTTCATTCAGTCAGTAGCTTCAAACATTTCTGGTATATGAATAACATGATGTTTTTCAATGGCAAAAATCAATGAATATTGTAAATGCACAAACAGTAATTTCTCCGCATTGCAAGGTGCAATTCTGAAATTTTTTGCTTTTTCCTGCTCCTCTTAGCATGATAAAGAAGATTCAAAGAGAGTGAGATGCCAGCTCCTTTCATTCAGTCAGTAGCTTCAATCATTTCTGGATGTTTTTCAATGGCAAAAATCAATGAATATTGTAAATGCACAAACAGTAATTTCTCCGCATTGCAAGGTGCAATTCTGAAATTTTTTGCTTTTTCCTGCTCCTCTTAGCATGATAAACAAGATTCAAAGAGAGTGAGATGCCAGCTCCTTTCATTCAGTCAGTAGCTTCAATCATTTCTGGACGTTTTTCAATGGCAAAAATCAATGAATATTGTAAATGCACAAACAGTAATTTCTCCGCATTGCAAGGTGCAATTCTGAAATTTTTTGCTTTTTCCTGCTCCTCTTAGCATGATAAAGAAGATTCAAAGAGAGTGAGATGCCAGCTCCTTTCATTAAGTCAGTAGCTTCAAACATTTCTGGTATATGAATAACATGATGTTTTTCAATGGCAAAAATCAATGAATATTGTAAATGCACAAACAGTAATTTCTCCGCATTGCAAGGTGCAAGTCTGAAATTTTTTGCTTTTTCCTGCTCCTCTTAGCATGATAAAGAAGATTCAAAGAGAGTGAGATGCCAGCTACTTTCATTCAGTCAGTAGCTTCAATCATTTCTGGATGTTTTTCAATGGTAAAAATCAATGAATATTGTAAATGCACAGACAGTAATTTCTCCACATTGCAAGGTGCAATTCTGAAATTTTTTGCTTTTTCCTGCTCCTCTTAGCATGATAAAGAAGATTCAAAGAGAGTGAGATGCCAGCTCCTTTCATTCAGTCAGTAGCTTCAAACATTTCTGGTATATGAATAACATGATGTTTTTCAATGGCAAAAATCAATGAATATTGTAAATGCACAAACAGTAATTTCTCCGCATTGCAAGGTGCAATTCTGAAATTTTTTGCTTTTTCCTGCTCCTCTTAGCATGATAAAGAAGATTCAAAGAGAGTGAGATGCCAGCTCCTTTCATTCAGTCAGTAGCTTCAATCATTTCTGGATGTTTTTCAATGGCAAAAATCAATGAATATTGTAAATGCACAAACTGTAATTTCTCCGCATTGCAAGGTGCAATTCTGAAATTTTTTGCTTTTTCCTGCTCCTCTTAGCATAATAAAGAAGATTCAAAGAGAGTGAGATGCCAGCTCCTTTCATTCAGTCAGTAGCTTCAATCATTTCTGGACGTTTTTCAATGGCAAAAATCAATGAATATTGTAAATGCACAAACAGTAATTTCTCCGCATTGCAAGGTGCAATTCTGAAATTTTTTGCTTTTTCCTGCTCCTCTTAGCATGATAAAGAAGATTCAAAGAGAGTGAGATGCCAGCTCCTTTCATTCAGTCAGTACCTTCAATCATTTCTGGACGTTTTTCAATGGCAAAAATCAATGAATATTGTAAATGCACAAACAGTAATTTCTCCGCATTGCAAGGTGCAATTCTGAAATTTTTTGCTTTTTCCCGCTCCTCTTAGCATGATAAAGATTCAAAGAGAGTGAGGTGCCAGCTCCTTTCATTCAGTCAGTAGCTTCAAACATTTCTGGTATATGAATAACATGTTTTTCAATGGCAAAAATCAATGAATATTGTAAATGCACAAACAGTAATTTCTCCGCATTGCAAGGTGCAATTCTGAAATTTTTTGCTTTTTCCTGCTCCTCTTAGCATGATAAAGAAGATTCAAAGAGAGTGAGATGCCAGCTCCTTTCATTCAGTCAGTAGCTTCAAACATTTCTGGTATATGAATAACATGATGTTTTTCAATGGCAAAAATCAATGAATATTGTAAATGCACAAACAGTAATTTCTCCGCATTGCAAGGTGCAATTCTGAAATTTTTTGCTTTTTCCTGCTCCTCTTAGCATGATAAAGAAGATTCAAAGAGAGTGAGATGCCAGCTCCTTTCATTCAGTCAGTAGCTTCAATCATTTCTGGATGTTTTTCAATGGCAAAAATCAATGAATATTGTAAATGCACAAACTGTAATTTCTCCGCATTGCAAGGTGCAATTCTGAAATTTTTTGCTTTTTCCTGCTCCTCTTAGCATGATAAAGAAGATTCAAAGAGAGTGAGATGCCAGCTCCTTTCATTCAGTCAGTAGCTTCAATCATTTCTGGACGTTTTTCAATGGCAAAAATCAATGAATATTGTAAATGCACAAACAGTAATTTCTCCGCATTGCAAGGTGCAATTCTGAAATTTTTTGCTTTTTCCTGCTCCTCTTAGCATGATAAAGAAGATTCAAAGAGAGTGAGATGCCAGCTCCTTTCATTCAGTCAGTACCTTCAATCATTTCTGGACGTTTTTCAATGGCAAAAATCAATGAAAATTGTAAATGCACAAACAGTAATTTCTCCGCATTGCAAGGTGCGATTCTGAAATTTTTTGCTTTTTCCTGCTCCTCTTAGCATGATAAAGAAGATTCAAAGAGAGTGAGATGCCAGCTCCTTTCATTCAGTCAGTAGCTTCAAACATTTCTGGTATATGAATAACATGATGTTTTTCAATGGCAAAAATCAATGAATATTGTAAATGCACAAACAGTAATTTCTCCGCATTGCAAGGTGCAAGTCTGAAATTTTTTGCTTTTTCCTGCTCCTCTTAGCATGATAAAGAAGATTCAAAGAGAGTGAGATGCCAGCTACTTTCATTCAGTCAGTAGCTTCAATCATTTCTGGACCTTTTTCAATGGTAAAAATCAATGAATATTGTAAATGCACAAACAGTAATTTCTCCACATTGCAAGGTGCAATTCTGAAATTTTTTGCTTTTTCCTGCTCCTCTTAGCATGATAAAGAAGATTCAAAGAGAGTGAGATGCCAGCTCCTTTCATTCAGTCAGTAGCTTCAAACATTTCTGGTATATGAATAACATGATGTTTTTCAATGGCAAAAATCAATGAATATTGTAAATGCACAAACAGTAATTTCTCCGCATTGCAAGGTGCAATTCTGAAATTTTTTGCTTTTTCCTGCTCCTCTTAGCATGATAAAGAAGATTCAAAGAGAGTGAGATGCCAGCTCCTTTCATTCAGTCAGTAGCTTCAAACATTTCTGGTATATGAATAACATGATGTTTTTCAATGGCAAAAATCAATGAATATTGTAAATGCACAAACAGTAATTTCTCCGCATTGCAAGGTGCAATTCTGAAATTTTTTGCTTTTTCCTGCTCCTCTTAGCATGATAAAGAAGATTCAAAGAGAGTGAGATGCCAGCTCCTTTCATTCAGTCAGTAGCTTCAATCATTTCTGGATGTTTTTCAATGGCAAAAATCAATGAATATTGTAAATGCACAAACAGTAATTTCTCCGCATTGCAAGGTGCAATTCTGAAATTTTTTGCTTTTTCCTGCTCCTCTTAGCATGATAAAGAAGATTCAAAGAGAGTGAGATGTCAGCTCCTTTCATTCAGTCAGTAGCTTCAAACATTTCTGGTATATGAATAACATGATGTTTTTCAATGGCAAAAATCAATGAATTTTGTAAATGCACAAACAGTAATTTCTCCGCATTGCAAGGTGCAATTCTGAAATTTTTTGCTTTTTCCTGCTCCTCTTAGCATGATAAAGAAGATTCAAAGAGAGTGAGATGCCAGCTCCTTTCATTCAGTCAGTAGCTTCAATCATTTCTGGATGTTTTTCAATGGCAAAAATCAATGAATATTGTAAATGCACAAACAGTAATTTCTCCGCATTGCAAGGTGCAATTCTGAAATTTTTTGCTTTCTCCTGCTCCTCTTAGCATGATAAACAAGATTCAAAGAGAGTGAGATGCCAGCTCCTTTCATTCAGTCAGTAGCTTCAATCATTTCTGGACGTTTTTCAATGGCAAAAATCAATGAATATTGTAAATGCACAAACAGTAATTTCTCCGCATTGCAAGGTGCAATTCTGAAATTTTTTGCTTTTTCCTGCTCCTCTTAGCATGATAAAGAAGATTCAAAGAGAGTGAGATGCCAGCTCCTTTCATTCAGTCAGTAGCTTCAAACATTTCTGGTATATGAATAACATGATGTTTTTCAATGGCAAAAATCAATGAATATTGTAAATGCACAAACAGTAATTTCTCCGCATTGCAAGGTGCAAGTCTGAAATTTTTTGCTTTTTCCTGCTCCTCTTAGCATGATAAAGAAGATTCAAAGAGAGTGAGATGCCAGCTACTTTCATTCAGTCAGTAGCTTCAATCATTTCTGGACGTTTTTCAATGGTAAAAATCAATGAATATTGTAAATGCACAAACAGTAATTTCTCCACATTGCAAGGTGCAATTCTGAAATTTTTTGCTTTTTCCTGCTCCTCTTAGCATGATAAAGAAGATTCAAAGAGAGTGAGATGCCAGCTCCTTTCATTCAGTCAGTAGCTTCAAACATTTCTGGTATATGAATAACATGATGTTTTTCAATGGCAAAAATCAATGAATATTGTAAATGCACAAACAGTAATTTCTCCGCATTGCAAGGTGCAATTCTGAAATTTTTTGCTTTTTCCTGCTCCTCTTAGCATGATAAAGAAGATTCAAAGAGAGTGAGATGCCAGCTCCTTTCATTCAGTCAGTAGCTTCAATCATTTCTGGATGTTTTTCAATGGCAAAAATCAATGAATATTGTAAA
This sequence comes from Phyllobates terribilis, assembly GCF_046119375.1. NCBI lineage: Eukaryota > Metazoa > Chordata > Amphibia > Anura > Dendrobatidae > Phyllobates > Phyllobates terribilis. Next base: position 422,092 of record NW_027363852.1, read on the forward strand.
TGCACAAACAGTAATTTCTCCGCATTGCAAGGTGCAATTCTGAAATTTTTTGCTTTTTCCTGCTCCTCTTAGCATGATAAACAAGATTCAAAGAGAGTGAGATGCCAGCTCCTTTCATTCAGTCAGTAGCTTCAATCATTTCTGGACGTTTTTCAATGGCAAAAATCAATGAATATTGTAAATGCACAAACAGTAATTTCTCCGCATTGCAAGGTGCAATTCTGAAATTTTTTGCTTTTTCCTGCTCCTCTTAGCATGATAAAGAAGATTCAAAGAGAGTGAGATGCCAGCTCCTTTCATTCAGTCAGTAGCTTCAAACATTTCTGGTATATGAATAACATGATGTTTTTCAATGGCAAAAATCAATGAAGATTGTAAATGCACAAACAGTAATTTCTCCGCATTGCAAGGTGCAAGTCTGAAATTTTTTGCTTTTTCCTGCTCCTCTTAGCATGATAAAGAAGATTCAAAGAGAGTGAGATGCCAGCTACTTTCATTCAGTCAGTAGCTTCAATCATTTCTGGACGTTTTTCAATGGTAAAAATCAATGAATATTGTAAATGCACAAACAGTAATTTCTCCACATTGCAAGGTGCAATTCTGAAATTTTTTGCTTTTTCCTGCTCCTCTTAGCATGATAAAGAAGATTCAAAGAGAGTGAGATGCCAGCTCCTTTCATTCAGTCAGTAGCTTCAAACATTTCTGGTATATGAATAACATGATGTTTTTCAATGGCAAAAATCAATGAATATTGTAAATGCACAAACAGTAATTTCTCCGCATTGCAAGGTGCAATTCTGAAATTTTTTGCTTTTTCCTGCTCCTCTTAGCATGATAAAGAAGATTCAAAGAGAGTGAGATGCCAGCTACTTTCATTCAGTCAGTAGCTTCAATCATTTCTGGACGTTTTTCAATGGTAAAAATCAATGAATATTGTAAATGCACAAACAGTAATTTCTCCACATTGCAAGGTGCAATTCTGAAATTTTTTGCTTTTTCCTGCTCCTCTTAGCATGATAAAGAAGATTCAAAGAGAGTGAGATGCCAGCTCCTTTCATTCAGTCAGTAGCTTCAAACATTTCTGGTATATGAATAACATGATGTTTTTCAATGGCAAAAATCAATGAATATTGTAAATGCACAAACAGTAATTTCTCCGCATTGCAAGGTGCAATTCTGAAATTTTTTGCTTTTTCCTGCTCCTCTTAGCATGATAAAGAAGATTCAAAGAGAGTGAGATGCCAGCTCCTTTCATTCAGTCAGTAGCTTCAATCATTTCTGGATGTTTTTCAATGGCAAAAATCAATGAATATTGTAAATGCACAAACAGTAATTTCTCCGCATTGCAAGGTGCAATTCTGAAATTTTTTGCTTTTTCCTGCTCCTCTTAGCATGATAAACAAGATTCAAAGAGAGTGAGATGCCAGCTCCTTTCATTCAGTCAGTAGCTTCAATCATTTCTGGACGTTTTTCAATGGCAAAAATCAATGAATATTGTAAATGCACAAACAGTAATTTCTCCGCATTGCAAGGTGCAATTCTGAAATTTTTTGCTTTTTCCTGCTCCTCTTAGCATGATAAAGAAGATTCAAAGAGAGTGAGATGCCAGCTCCTTTCATTCAGTCAGTAGCTTCAAACATTTCTGGTATATGAATAACATGATGTTTTTCAATGGCAAAAATCAATGAATATTGTAAATGCACAAACAGTAATTTCTCCGCATTGCAAGATGCAATTCTGAAATTTTTTGCTTTTTCCTGCTCCTCTTAGCATGATAAAGAAGATTCAAAGAGAGTGAGATGCCAGCTCCTTTCATTCAGTCAGTAGCTTCAATCATTTCTGGATGTTTTTCAATGGCAAAAATCAATGAATATTGTAAATGCACAAACAGTAATTTCTCCGCATTGCAAGGTGCAATTCTGAAATTTTTTGCTTTTTCCTGCTCCTCTTAGCATGATAAACAAGATTCAAAGAGAGTGAGATGCCAGCACCTTTCATTCAGTCAGTAGCTTCAATCATTTCTGGACGTTTTTCAATGGCAAAAATCAATGAATATTGTAAATGCACAAACAGTAATTTCTCCGCATTGCAAGGTGCAATTCTGAAATTTTTTGCTTTTTCCTGCTCCTCTTAGCATGATAAAGAAGATTCAAAGAGAGTGAGATGCCAGCTCCTTTCATTCAGTCAGTAGCTTCAAACATTTCTGGTATATGAATAACATGATGTTTTTCAATGGCAAAAATCAATGAATATTGTAAATGCACAAACAGTAACTTCTCCGCATTGCAAGGTGCAAGTCTGAAATTTTTTGCTTTTTCCTGCTCCTCTTAGCATGATAAAGAAGATTCAAAGAGAGTGAGATGCCAGCTACTTTCATTCAGTCAGTAGCTTCAATCATTTCTGGACGTTTTTCAATGGTAAAAATCAATGAATATTGTAAATGCACAAACAGTAATTTCTCCACATTGCAAGGTGCAATTCTGAAATTTTTTGCTTTTTCCTGCTCCTCTTAGCATGATAAAGAAGATTCAAAGAGAGTGAGATGCCAGCTCCTTTCATTCAGTCAGTAGCTTCAAACATTTCTGGTATATGAATAACATGATGTTTTTCAATGGCAAAAATCAATGAATATTGTAAATGCACAAACAGTAATTTCTCCGCATTGCAAGGTGCAATTCTGAAATTTTTTGCTTTTTCCTGCTCCTCTTAGCATGATAAAGAAGATTCAA